>NW_006793744.1:1371994-1383476 GCF_000442215.2 Lipotes vexillifer
TCAGAATCCTTGGGATACCACAACCTTAACCAAAGATGCAAGGGATTTGATTGAATTCTTTATGACGCACATTACTTTGTTTCTTCCTCTTCAAACCTAAGTATATCTAGCAATTAAGGATCAATTATAAAAAAACAAGCAAAAACTCTACCTCCCTCCACCCTTAGGACAAACACAGATTTGGTTGAGTCGGGCGTGGCCACCAACACTAGTGAAATGTCTTCATGGTGAGATAATTCATATTCTGGACTGGGTACAAGAGGATAGCACCAGATCACCCCCATATTTGCACATTCTTTTCCCTGGACCCTCCCTTTTTTTCCCTACCATTTTCTATACTGTCTTATTTAGGTACATACCATGCCACTCTTTTGGATCATGGAATCTAGGATATAATTACCTTTTAGAGTCAACTTTGTTTAGATGACAGTGTCCCCTTATCAGTGTTCTCAGAACATTTTTCCAAATCCTGCCTTTATTTCCCTGGAAAACTCTTTGTCTATTAAATCCTCCATAGGAAATTCTGTTGTATCTTTCAAAAGCAAATATGGCACCTACATCTTGAATTCTTTTTCGTGCATCATCATTTTAATGTTGACTTGCATGGTTTCCTGATTGTCTGGTCAGCTTACTTCTGCTTCATATGGAAACACAAATGGAAAGAACTTTGCAGGCTTCCCTGGTGGCGCAGTGGTTAATAATCCGCCTGCCAGTGAAGGGGACACGGGTTCCAGCCCTGGGCTGGGAAGATCCCACATGCCGTGGAGCAGCTAAGCCCGTTCACCACAACTACTGAACCTGTGCTCTAGAGCCCGTTCGCCACAACTACTGAAGCCCACGTGCCTAGAGCCCATGTTCCGCAACAAGAGAAGCCACCACAATGAGAAGCCTGCGCACCGCAAAGAAGAGTAGCCCACACTCGCCGCAACTAGAGAAAGCCCGCGCGCAGCAACGAAGACACAGTGCAGCCAAAATAAATAAATAAATTAATTAATTTAAAAAGAGAAAAAAAAAGAAAGAACTTTGTATATAATATAAGTGGGTTAAGGAGTCTCCCTGAGAATTAAGAGCACACACTCTGACCTTTTCTTTGGTCTGTCCTAGGGTTGAATTCTGCCACTGGAGTTTCCGTCCACTGCTTTCTCTAGAAAGAGGCTGGATATTTACCTAGGGGCTCAGACGTGATCTGTTTATTTGGCCTTTTCTGAGCAGCAGTAACTCACCACCTCTCCCGCCACTGCTTGGTGAGAATTTGGCCTGCTCAACAGAGATAACCCAATCTGGTAATACAGCAATGCTGAAAAAACCTTTCAAAGTGCCATACTGAAATTCTAAAATCTGGGAAGGTAACATGTTCTTCTCTCATTACTCCACTAAAAATGACACTGCTTGGTTTACACCAAAATCCATCTTGGATTATAAATTCCCAAAAGACAATCTTAGCTTGATTTATACAGGCTCTAAAGGTTTATGCTGGCAGGTGTTGGCAGTATGCTTCTGCTGCTAATGATGCAGATAGGAACGGTGACGGTTTTCCTTTGGGGTTTCATAAGAAAAATACAATACTTTCCCGAATATCTGTTTGAGAGGCTTCTCTGAGACTGTTATCTTACAAACCTTGAGTCAAGGCTGAGGCACTGGCATACTCTGTCTCCAGCATTATTTCTTATGCTCTTAGATATCAGACCTTAAGACTGACCTGCCAGTTGGCAGGTCTGAAAAAGTCACTGCAACTTATCTGAGAGTTTAGTTTATTTTCTCTGGAAGAGAATGGTAGGTCTTTGATATGGCTAGTATTTGTTCTTAGAAGAATTGGTAAATGCAACCTTTGAGATAAGTAGCTAGAGGGGAAATGAAGAGGAATAAACCTAGTGAGATTAAGCCAACTGTTTACCAGCCACTCAGCTTTTATGTATTTTTTAAGAGTTTAGTGGAGGGCTTCCCTGGTGGTGCAGTGGTTAAGAATTCCCCTGCCAATGCAGGGGACACGGGTTCGAGCCCTGGTCTGGGAAGATCCCCTGTGTTGTGGAGCAACAAAGCCTGTGCGCCACAGCTACTGAGCCTGCTCTCTAGAGCACGAGAGCCACAACTACTGAGCCCAGTGCTACAACTACTGAAGCCTGCGTGCCTAGAGCCCATGCTCTGCAACAAAAGAAGCCACCGCAGTGAGAAACATGCGCACTGCAACGAAGAGTAGCCCCTGCTCGCCACAACTAGAGAAGGCCCACGTGCATCAACGAAGACCCAATGCAGCCAAAAATAAATAAAAGAAATAAACTTATAGAAAAGAAAGAGTTCAGTGGAAATTCAACCTCAGAATTTGAACTCTTGTTGGCAAATATTTTGCCTTAATGAATACTGATTCTTTCCTATGTAAAACTATTATTTTTGCATATCCTGCCTTTGAATCTCATCTTAATCCTTGAACAGAAATATCCTCTCCCTAGAATTTACAATACCTTCTTCTTTTTCATAGCATACTGGATGTCTAGATGAAATTTATTTGGGCAGAAGGGCTGGCCAGGAAGCTTAGGATGTGTCCTTGAGTCAGACAAAAACACTGTATAGGTCAGCATCTTTATTAATTTATGACAGTTTAGAAGGTCCCAAATAGAAGTTGTGAAACTGGTTCTCTTCCAACCCGACTGCAGTAAAATGAATCAACATGCAGACTTCTGGAACCAGAGCAGTTTGTACAAATATGCTGGAGGCAATTGGAGTTCTGGGAGTTGATTAGCTTTCTAAATCACGGTCTCCTGTTAGAAATGTTTTTCAGGTTTCAGAATGTCTGCTGTTGGAGGGATGTCTTTTTTTTTTTTTTTGCGGTACGCGGGCCTCTCACTGCTGTGGCCTCTCCAGTTGCGGATCCCAGGCTCCGGACGCGCAGGCTCAGCGGCCATGGCTCACGGGCCCAGCCGCTCCGCGGCACGTGGGATCTTCCGGGACCGGGGCATGAACCTGTGTCCCCTGCATCGGCAGGCGGACTCTCAACCACTGCGCCACCAGGGAAGCCCGGAGGGATGTCTTTTTTAGTTTAAATATAGTAATTGATTTAAACCAAAGTATGGAGAGAGGCATGAAGTCTGGCTGACCTGCTTCTTTCCTATTAGGATCAGAGCTAGCATTTTAGGACTCTCATTGCAGACCTTCAGGGATGCCGATTGTGAGGACCAGGAAGCAGACAACATGGAAAGGTTCTCAGATTAAGACTCCTGAAAAGATAGATCTGACTGAAGACCAAAAATGTGAAAGATTAGACCCAGTTTTGTTTTAGAGTGTTCTGTCCAATCTGATAGAAGAAAGAAAAGCTGTGTTTCCAGCCCAGTCTGCCATCAAGACGATTTATTGAACAAATACTATGTTTCAAACCCTCTGCTTTATGATCTGAAAAGTACAATAGTATAAAAGGCAGAGCATAAACCTTGAAGGGATTTTCAAGCCTTGGTGGTACCTTTAGACATTAGCGAGCATCTTTCTCCTACCTGTTCTCTGATTTCCTCACCTAGGGAACCAGGTCTAGGGCTGTGGTAGGAGCCCCCTCTGTAGTTCAGCTCAGATTCCTGAGGGAATCATGATGGCCCCTTGACCTGAGAGTTGATTCCTTTGGCAGCGGAAGGTGTGTTCTTGGCTCTTCACCACGACCCAGACAAAGTGACACTTTCTACCTATCCCGAAGACTCCTATTCAGTACAGGCTCTATTCCTATGATATTCCTTCCCCAGCCACCAAACAGTTCGACAGTGACCAGGCTAGCATCAAAATTACCCATAATGGGGCCATAGCTATCCTTGAGATTTGCCTTAATTAAGAGGACGAGATCAGGTCTCCTTAATCATGAAAATAACCTCTCAGATTAAACAAAGACAGAACTGTCTCTTTTGCTGAACACATGCAATTTATTTAAATTAGTCTTGCACATTCGACAATGGTGTCAAAGCTATATTATAAAACCACCTAAAAGAATGAATTTTCTGGGCCTTTGCTTAGGGATAAAAAAGGCATTAGCCACATTGCAGGGGATTTGCATCTTGTTAGCTTGTCTGGATATCCTCACTGTTGGACACAATGGGAGGGTGCACAGCTGTCTTTGTAGCTGGGCAGGCTGCCTTAGTTATAATTCTGCTGGGAGTGAAGATAGTGAACTGGAGGCGCAGGATGGGGAAGAGAAAGGGCAGGAACCTGCAGGACTCAAAAGAAGGGAAGCTTGGGGTCAGTTCTGACCCCTCCCCTTTTTGTGTAGTTCAAGGTTAACAGCATGCTTTGCTTTAGTTTTAATATTTTTTAATTGAAGTATAGTTGATTTACAATGTTGTGTTAATTTCTGTTGTACAGCAAAGTGATTCAGTTATACATATATATACATTCTTTTTTTAATATTCTTTTCATTATGGTTTATCATAGGATATTGAATATAGTTTCCTGTGCTATACAGTATGACCTTGTTGTTTATCCATTCTTTATATAGAAGCTTACATCTGCTAACCTCACGCTCCCACTCCATCCCTCCTCCAACCCCCTCCCCTTTGGCAACTACCAGTCTGTTCTCCATGTCCAGATTCCATTTCTGTTTCATAGATAGGTTCATTTGTGTCATATTTTAGATTCCACATATAAGTGATATCATATGAAATTATTTCATATGAAATAATCATATGAAAGATATATGATATCTTTCTGACTTACTTCACTTAGTATGGTAATCTCTAGTTGCATCTATGTTGCTGCACATGGCATTATTTCATTCTTCTTTATGGCTGTGCAGTATTCCATTGTATATATGTACCACATCTTCTTTATCCATTTATCTATTAATGGACATTTAGGTGTTTCCATGTCTTGGCTATTGTGAGTAGTGCTGCCATGAACATGGGGGTGCATGTATCTTTCTTTTTAAATAAATTTATTTTATTTATTTTATTTTTGGCTGCATTGGGTCTTCGTTGCTGCACATGGGACTCCTCTAGTGTGGCGAGCGGGGGCTACTCTTTGTTGCAGTGCACGGGCTTCTCTTTGCAGTGGCTTCTACTGTTGCAGAGCATGGGCTCTAGGTGCGTGGGCTTCAGTAGTTGTGGCACATGGGCTTCAGTAGTTGTGGCACGCAGGCTTAGTTGCTCCGCAGCATGTGGGATCTTCCCAGACCAGGGTTCGAACCCGTGTCCCCTGCATTGGCAGGCAGATTCTTAACCACTGTGCCACCAGGGAAGCCCTGCATGTATCTTTTTGAATTATAGTTTTGTCTGGATATATGCCCAGGAGTGGGATTGCTGGATCATATGGTAATTCTATTTTTTGTTTTCTGAGGAACCGCCACACTGTTTTCCATAATGGCTGCACCAACTTACATCCCCAGCAACAGTGTAGGAGGGTTCCTTTTCTCCACACCTTTTCCAGCATTTGTTATTTGTAGACTTTTTAAAATTTATTTTTTAATTAAAACAATTTTTTTGGCCATGCCACACGGCTTATGGGATCTTAGTTCCCTGACCAGGGATCAAACCTGGCCCCTTGACAGTGAAAGCGTGGAGTCTTAACCACTGGGCTGCCAGGGAATTCCCTGTAGACTTTTTAATCATGGCCATTCTGACCGGTGTGAGGTAGTAACTCATTGTAGTTTTGATTTGCATTTTTCTAATAATTAATAATGTTGAGCATCTTTTCACGTGGCACAGTTTGCTTTAGTGGCAGTGCAGGCTGTATCTCACTGCACAGTCATCTCCTCGGTATTGGTGAGTGAATCATCTCCTTGCAGATTTGGGGCAGCTGGCTCTCCAGTATTGTTCAGCATATGTCCAGGGCTCCCTCTGCTTACCTCCTGCATTGTTTTTTTTGGAGTATAGTTCATTTACAATATTTTGTCAGTTTCAGGTGTATAACAAAGTGATTCAGTTATACATACATATATATGTATTCTTTTTCAGATTCTTTTCCCTTATAGGTTATTACAGAATACTGAGTAGAGTTCCCTGTGCTATACGGTAGGTCCTTGTTGTTTATCTATACAGTAGTATGTATATGTTAATCCCAAACTCCTAATTTATCCCTCCCCCCCACTTTTTCCCTTTGGTAATCATAAGTTTGTTTTCTAAGTCTGTGAGTCTGTTTCTGCTTTGTAAATAAATTCATTTGTATCATTTTTTTTCAGATTCCACAAATAAGTGATATCATATGATACTTGTCTTTCTCTGTCAGACTTCACTTAGTATGATAATCTCTAGGTCCATCCGTGTTGCTGCAAATGGCATTATTTCATTCTTTTTTATGGCTGAGTAATATTCCATTTTATATATACACCACACCTTCTTTATCCATTCCTATGTCGATGGACATTTAGGTTGCTTCCATGTCTTGGCTATTATGAATAGTGCTGAAATGAACATTGGGGTGCATGTATCTTTTCATGTTATAGTCTTATCTGGATATATGCCCAGGAGTGGGATTGCTGGATCATATGGTAGCTCTATTTTTAGTTTTTTAAGGAACCTCCATACTGTTCTCCATAGTAGTTGTACTAATTTACATTCCCACCAGCATTGTAGGAGGGTTCCCGTTTCTCCACACCCTCTCCAGCATTTATTATTTGTAGACTTTTTTGATGACGGTCATTCTAACTGGTGTGAGGTGATACCTCATTGTAGTTTTGACTTGCATTTCACTAATAATTAGTGATGTTGAGCAGCTTTTCATGTGCTTTTTGGCCATCTGTACATCTTCTTTGGAGAAATGTCTATTTAGATCTTCCTGCATTGGATTCTGCTTATGAAAGGCAAAATAATTGCCAGATTAGTCAAGGAAGGAGATTGTAAAAGTGAACCTCTTATGAAACATGAGCATGTATCCTGGATACCTTTCTTCTTTTAGTGTGACCAATCAGAAGTCACCCAAGGGAAGACGATAGAAAGATACTCGAAAGGGCTGAATGTTTGCGTCTTCATAGCTGCAGAACAGAAATGGCAAAAATTAGGTGCCTTTCTCTTCTAAATCTTAGCCAATAATGAGGACACTAATCAGAGCCAAACTTAACAAATAGCTACAGAACCTGGTCTCAAGATACCTGGTGCCATGGAAAAGAAGTCTTGTTTTACAAAGCTATTTCCATTTTAGGGAAGCAACGCCCGTAAATCTGTTGTGCCACCTACTCTACAACAAAAGAGCTGTAAGATGACACATGCTGTCTTTTGCTCCAGGTCACCTGGAAGTCACACAGTCATGTTGTACAAGAAAGTAATGTGACGGGGTGCCATTTGCTTAGAGGAAGGATGAGCAGAGGCTAACTGGGGTCTTCGTGCTGTTTTTGTCTGCTTTCAGCCATCAAGTAGCAATTACCTTTTGACTGTCTTTCATCCCCTGCCTCCCCAAACGTCTCAATCCAGAAACTTGAAGTACAAGGTAATTTGATGCCTGAAGAGGCTCAAAAACCCATTCGAAGCTGCAAGCCACCCACCAAAACAACATAGAAAGATGTAGGAGCCTGAAATGGGAAGAGGCGGGAGTGTGAGGGGGTGTCTGTGCAAGTGTTCCTTTTTCCTGTGACATTTATTCTAATGTCTCTGCTTCAGCTATAGACCCCACAGAAGAAGGTATGTTTTACTCATTTTTAACACATTGTCATTAAAAGAAAAAAAAAAACAACAGGATCTCTCTGGGATTTCCTCTATAAGGCTTTTTTACTTGAGGAAATGCTTAAACAAAGCTTCTGAATTTTTAATAAGCATCTATCACAGATCAAATTCATACTACTTTCTAAACAAGCCTTTACATGTCAAGAATAATTAAGAATTTGCTTTGAATAGTTAAAAGCAGTTTCTGTAATGGGAGGGGGCCAGATTTGTTGAGTTATAAAATTCTGAATTCCATCTGCATGGGAGCTGGTTTTCAATTTGTAATGCAGGGCAAGATATTCTTAGCATGTTCGGGGCTTATTCCACACAGGATGCTCCATGCTAGAACTAAATCTAAATAGAACTGAATAGATTTCTTTTCTTAGATATTTTTCCCAAACCATTTCCTCTTCATCCAGTCCCTTGGGTAAAGGCATTCACTGAAGTGCTGCCAGGTCTCTCTACGAGTCCTTTAGTCTTCAGTCTGCATTACTCACTGTTGGGCTAGAATCTGTCGATGGGTGGTCCGTGGGGACAGGAGGTCACCAGCAGACCAGAGGGAGGGAGTCACTCCCAGTGGAGACACTCAGACCTTGCTTGTCTCCTAGATGTATCTTCCAGGACGTAGAGACCCAAGGCTCAGCTTTCTGAATTCTACACGTAAAAACTGCTACAACACTTACATTCTTAACATGCAGGCTGTATTTGGCATTCACAACTTAAGACGGATCACTTAATTCACTCAAAATCATTGGCCAGGCTTTAAAGTTTTTGGAACAAGTACCAAAGTGAAGTAACAGGAAAAAAGTTAATTTAACCCCTTTAAGAAAAGCAACATTTAAATTGAGAAAAACAACAAGTCTAAATTCATATGGCCAGGGGGAAGTTTGGTGGTTTGGGGATGTGAATACTTTTACCAAACACATCAACTCCATATACCACTAAAGCTTGTCTTCTTTGGAAATTGGAGAGAGCTTGGCTCTTCTTTGATTCAATATGCTCATGGGATGAACCATATTGAGATTCTAAATTGACAGAGGTTGACTTGCTTTTTGTATTTCAGGCATATTTAGCAGTTCTTGTTTAGCTTTCAGTCATAAAACCAGTAAGATTAAATCACCAAATAAAACCAGAACAAAACATTAAACCTGTTGGCTTCAGCATAATATATTACCTGCAGATTTATTGCACCAGAGCTGATGGTGTCAGGGACTGTCAGTTATGTCTTCCGAGAGCCTGGGGTACTGCATGCCTTCAGGTAGATTGAGGTGACTGCACGCTATCTATCTTTTATTTATGAAGATAACCCTGCTGACCCACTGGATGTGCTTTGCGGTTTTCTCCATCCTTCCTCCCGCTCTATTAGTCGTGAAATTTATTGGCCCAGGCGGCACGAATCTAGAAGAACCAGCTCACCTGACTCAAACCCATAATTTCTTCAGCAAGGCAGCTAACTAGGTCAGCTAACTTGCCACTGAGGTGATAATAATGATTTAATCTCACATTTGAGCAAATCTTTACCTTTTAAAAATCACTTTCACATAAATGGTTCCACTTATCTTTACAATGACTCTGAGAAGTAACATTTTAGAGATGAGGAAAGTAAGGCTCCGAGAAGTCCAGTGACTTTTCCAGGAAAGGAAGAGTTAGGAATCACAGCTAGGATGTCCTTCTCGCTAACCCAAATGATGCTCAGTAATATTTGATTGGATGTTATGTGATAAAATAATACAAGAATTGTGGGAAGCTCTGGACGAAAGGATGTTTTACTGAGAAAACAAATTGGAAACCACTTTTCCAAAGGTGTTTGGAAAAGTGGTTTCCAATGGGGACTTAAAATTTAACTCGAGACCCGAGACTATTACGCAAGAAACCATTAAGGAACTGTGTGAACGAGACACGATCAGGTGTCAGTTCATAGGATACAGATGATTAGTACATTGACAGTTCAGAGAAGGGAGAGAAAACAATAGCGACAGTGTAATGGAGGAAGAGGGACTGAAGTTAGAGCTTAAAGAATGTGCGAGGTTTGGATGGGAGAAAGAAGTGGGTAGGGTATAACAGGCTGTGGGGGACATCCCAAGTAAAGGCGGAGAGCCATTGCCAGATGTAGATTAGAGGGAGACACATCTGATTGGAGGAGGGACTGACCAGAAGGTCTAAGTAGGGAAGTCGTGGGAATTACGGTTGAGTGGGGAAGATGGGGCCAGATCAGAGATCTTTAGGGCCAAACGGAGGAACATGGACTGATGTTTTCCTCCATAACATGTGTGGGCAGAGTTGGCTCCTTTTGAGGCTGGGAGGAAGTTGTTCTATGCCTCTCTCCTAGCTTCCGGTGGCTTCAGGCATTCCTTGGCTTGTAGATGGTCTTTTCCCTGTTTCTTCATGTCGTCTTCCTTCTCTGTATCCAAATTTCCTTTTTTTTTTATAAGGACACCAGTCATATTGCATTAGGGTTCACCCTAATGACCTCATTTTCACTTGATCACCTCTGTGAAGACCTATTTCTAACTAAGGTCTTTCTGAGGCACTGGGGGACTTCAACACATCTTTGTTTTTCCGGGGCGGGGGGGACATAATTCAGCCCATGACAGGAGGTTTTACAGAGTCCTGAGCTGCAGAGTAAGAGGGGGAGAGGTTGTTTCAGTAAAGATGGACAAACAACCGAATACAGAGTACACTAGAGGGAAGGGAGGGAGCTGTAGGCTGGCAGCAGAGGATGGAGAAAAAAATAGGTGAAATCTACAGACATTTCAAAGGAGTAGTTGAAAAGATTTCAGGAGTAGAAATGATAATCAGTCTAGAACATGGCAGTTCGCAAGAGCATTTCCGCTGTGCTACCTGCTTTTATCTTGATGACTGTGTCTGGAATCCCAGGGTTTCTGGCCTGGGAGAAAGACCAACGGTGAAGTCATCCACACCAGTGAGGGCAGCTGGCAAAGGCAGCTGCACGTGCTGAATCTGAGGCGGTGACAGAGTGGAGATGGCCACTGGGTCACTGGGAACTCGAGCCAGCTGTCCTCTCTGTAGACATAGATTTGGGAGTCAGATGCACTCAAGCTGTCCTCTAATCCACAAGAGTGGGCGAGATCTCTGAGGGAGAGAATACAGAAGGAGAAGGCAGTGGGGCTTGGAATTTTGGCAAATTCCCAGAGTCAGGATTGCTAGGACATCAGAGCAGCAGCGTTTAAAGAGGTAGAGGAGGGATAGCGAAGTTCTGAATTAAAAGAGTTTCTAGTAGCAGTTTCAGGAGCTATAGAGGGTGGGAAGGGAATAGGAAGAGAACTGGGGGGCGGAAGCAGTTGGGGTGGTGACCTGGGGGAAGACTTGGGTTTTAGCTCAAATGAAGACCACAGGGAGAGCAAGTGTGGGGAAAGGGAGGAAGGAAAAAAGAGGATGTAACCATAGGGTGGCAGGATTCAGAAAGGGGGGGGTTATTCTGAAGTCATGTTTTTTTTAAAGATACAGTTTACAAATCGTAAAATTCACCCTTTCTGGTGTTCAGTTCTCTGAGTTTTGACCGTGCACACAGTCGTGTAACCACCACCACTACCAACATGGAGAGCAGTTGCAGCTCCCCCAACATTCCTACATGCTGAGGAGCTTTTGGAGAGGAAACTAGCGTGTATTTGAAGTCAGAAGGGAGGGAAGTTATGTTATAGGAGAAAATGGTGGCGCTAAAGAGGAAGGAAGGGTTAACTGAGGGAGTGAGACCCTGGAGGCCACTCAGAACAGGTCAGTTCTAGTGAAAAGGAACATCTCCCCTCTTCCTATGAGGCAGCAGGGAGAGTGCATACATTCAGGGTCTATGATATATTTTGGCGGTGGATTCCTAAAGTCCTGCCAGCAAAATCATTTCCTGGTGAGCAAGGTGTTGACTGCCA
>NW_006793744.1:1383486-1388668 GCF_000442215.2 Lipotes vexillifer
CAAGATGTTGACTGCCATATTCCATAACTTCCGCCTTGGAGGTATTGTTTCCTATTGCAATTACTGTCTGCAGGAATTTGGTTTGCTTTGGGCTGTGAGCCCACATTCTGCTGCCACGGAAAACTGTAGCAATTTTAGAACTAACAACTTCAATATTCTCCAAAGTGCATCTGCATCTTTTCCTGACCCATACAGTGCAAACACTTGGCAGCAAAAAAGGCTTCCATGCCCATAAATGTGTGTGACAGGCAGTGAACAGCTCACTGCCGAAGGGCTAGCTTCCACAGACAGGTCCTCAGGGTGAAATTTGGCAAAAGAGATTCACTTCTCATCCTGTTATACTTTTGGCTTAAATCACCCTGCAGTGAAGTTCCCTCCTGTGGTCTATGATGTCGCTGACATCTCTCCTCACCTTTGAGGTCCCACCACTGTCACCGAGTTCAGGCAAGGGAGGTAGGAGGAGTTGGACAGCCGTTCTCAAACTGTGGGTTCCACGAGCAGGCTGTGAATCAAGTTGTGGGTTGCCAGCAGCCTATTTAAAAAATGGAATAGAATAGAAGGCAGCAGGGGGCTAAGTGTGGTCTCAGGCAACTTTTGTTTCAGTGAAATACACATTTCTGGACTGGACGGCAATGTAAAACGTATTTCTATTGTGGATCACATTCACAAATGTGTGAGAAATTGAGGTGTGGTGTATGGGTCCTTTACTAATAGTGTGGCCCTTGGCAGGTCATTTAATGTCCTCGTGGCTTAGTTGGAGCCATAGTCTGTAAAATGGGGGTAATAACAATATCTACTTCATATGGTTGTTGAAAGGATTACAGAGAAAATACCTGGAAAGCATTATGGACTGTACCTGGTTAATAGTCCATGCTTATTATGATGATTTCTTTTCCTGCCCAGATCTATAGCCCAAACCTTTGTTTCCTACCCAGACCTTTCTTCTGAGACTAGAACTGTGAACCCAACAGTCCAAACTTGAGCTCAACTCATCAGCACCTTCTCTCTCCAATCCACCCCCTCCCACCGACCCATCCCCCCTCCCAAGCACACAGACCCCTCTGCTCTGGAGTCCACTTTCCTATGAGAGGTGCCATCACTCCGCTCTCACTTAGGCTGTCTGAGCATCATCTTACTAATTCTTCTAGGAAGACAATTCTGAGCGTGATCACCATCGAGACTCGCTGGATTAGTGAGATTCTGCCAGCAGTCTTTCCCTGCTCACCACAGCTCAGCGCACGTGTGTCTGTCCCCTCCAGCCTTTCATGTATGTAAGTCTTCGATGGCTCTCACGGGTTCCAAGTTAAAGTTCACACCCTTCAGCCTACAAAGCAAGGTCCACCGTGGCCTGGCCTCTGACTGCCTCTCCACCCTCATCTCTCCCACCCAGGCCTTGTGCCTCCCTCTCTGATCATTCCAAACTGCTTGGTGGCCCACACATAAATGCCTTGAGGTTTCCTCTGCCTGGAATGCTTGCTCCATCTTTCTGTTGTATAGCTCTTACTTGGCTTTTCAGGGCTCAAGGTTGATTTTCAAGTGAGAAAGATTTAGGTTTGAATCCCCTGATCAATAGTTAATAGCTGTGTGATTCTTTTCTTTTTTTTAAGTACTAAAAAGAATTTTTATTTTAGTCCTGGTTGCTTTATGGTTTTTTTTTTTAATTTCTATTTTATATTGGAGTATAATTGAGTTACAATGTTGTGTTAGTTTCAGGTGTACAGCAAAGTGATTCAGTTATACATACATATATATCTATTCCTTTTCAGATTCTTTTCCCATATAGGCCATTACAGAGTGTTGAGTAGAGTTTCCTGTGCTATACAGTAGGTCCTTGTTGATTATATGTTTTACATATAGTAGTGTATATATGTTAATCCCAATAGCTGTGTGACTCTGAGAAGCAAATTTCTGAGGCACTTGAAGTCAGTTTGTGCATCTGTAAAATGGGAATAGCAATGTCTACCTCATAGAGTTGTGAGGATTAAATTAACAGTGTAAAGAATAGTGCCTGGAACATACTAAGTACTTAATGAATAAATGGCTGTGATTGTTAGTTTATTTAATATAATTATTTTTAATAAATAATAAAAGGTTCAGTTCACATCCTTCTGGACCAGAGCCTCTCGCAGACCGGAATGTGTCAGGTTGTCCAAGATCAGTGTTTTTGTACCAGCTGTTCCTTCTGACCAGTTACCCTTCCCACGCTTCTTCCCTTGACCAACCCCTACCTAACTCTTAAGATTCAACCCAAGGGTCACCTTCCAGGGCACCCTGTGCTCAGCTCCATCAGAGTTCTTGCCTCCTGAACTGTGATGCCTTTTTTCTCCCTGGATTCTAAGTCCTGAGGGTTCTGTGCCTTGTTCACCACTATATCCCAGTCTCCCTCAGTGCATGCAGATGCCCGAAAATATATTACATGATCAATAAATGTATCCTCGATGAATGAATGGATGGATGAGCAAACTGCTGTAATTACTTCCTGACTGGTGTTCCTGCCTTCTCTCTTTCAGGAAATTCATTCTGTTAATTGCAACCAGATTAGTTCTCTTATTAGAGTTCTGTCATTCCCCTGTGCTTCTCAAACTGCTCTGGTCACTGCACTCTGGCAGTTAACACTGGCAGTTAGGACTGCCCACAAGATGGCTTCTATTTAGTGTTCCAGACTTTTCTATTTTTCTCTACCTTAACCATGGAAAACCAGGCTGTTTTCCCTCCCTGTGGAGTGGGCCCCACAAACCCTGTGAAGCCCTCTTCAATGCTATTATATGACAATTCCAGAACCTTTCTGATCCATTTTTTAATGAACAAAAGTAATTTTCCTCCATCCCCCTCTGCACCCTCTGCAATCTGCTACAGTCTTCTCTCCTGGAGAAGATTGTCCTTTATCCAGCACCTTATTTACATATTTGGTTTTGACGGCAAGCGTTTTGAGTCCTAGAATTGTGTCTTAAACATCTATGTGAACTTTCCAGCGTCTGGAACATCATGTTACTTGTCGTTTCTCATAAGTAAGGAAACGAATAGAACTGAAAATCAACCAGATCTGGCTCTCCTTTCTGCTTGCTGCTTTAACTTTGGGGGGTTGGGGTAGGAGAGATTAGAGTTTAACCCTTCCTTGCCCTTTGATTCTTAAATATAATTCATTTAACTGTACATCGGCACCGTGTTATAACCACATTGTACCAGGTATCAATAAGCATATTTGATGAATTAATGATTAATTAGTGGTTTGGTTTCTTTTAGAATTAATATACCTTCAAGTCCAGTGTTTATGGTTCTTAGTGACTTAGGAGTGTACATACTAATGAAACGAAGAGTCAAAGTATATGAAATGTGAAGATGTAAAAATACACATACACATTGGTGGGTGGTAGTTGTAGATCTATATATATATGTATATCCTCTACATTATCAAGCAAAAAACTGGAGGATCAGGACAGTCTATGAATGGGCTTACAAACATTGAAACCTAATTTTATTTCTTTTTTCAAAGACGAGAAGGTCCATTGGTAGTTTGTTCTCCAACTCCATCCCTCTGTGGTCTGCAGCTTCCCTGGTCGTGCAAAGCTTGAGGTGTGTGATGGGCCATCTGCCATGGTGGTGCGGGGGGCCGTGGAATGACCTTCAGAGCTGGTCCTGGGTCCAGACAGTCTAAAGCTCAGTTTCTTTACACAAGAAACTGAACTTCCTTCCTCTAAGCAAAAGGGCCAGGCAGTTGGACCTTCTGACTTTATTTGTGCTTCTGCCCCTCTTTCCATCTAACCCCTGAGCAACTGTGAGGCTTAAGGTGGTGGTGGCTGTAGGTTTTGTGTGTCTGAGTCCAAACAGTACTCAGGAACAAGTTGACAAACCAAGTTAACACAACAGTTTTTAGGGAAAGTTTGCCAGTTCTCAGTTGTGTATGTGTTTTGACGGCTCCTAACTTCCGAAATTATTAAGGCATGCTACGTGGCATAACACATTTCACAATTTACACCTAAGCAGATTTCCTGGGGGTAAAGATAATGAGTTCGCTGTTGTGAAATATCACATCTGCCCTTACTGACAGGAGAGACATGTGGAGTATGTTGGTGATAACCAAAACATGACCTCTGTGAGCTTTTGATGTTAGTCCTAGGAAACCACAAAATCAGAACAATAAAAGGTCATTTCTCTTGGCATCTGAACACCAGAAGTATCCAAACAGTGGCATTATTTTTAAAGAATTTTTTCATCCAGCTTTTAAAATCATGCCAGTGTGATAATTGAAGAACATTTGCACTGAGGAACAATGTGAGTGGGGCTGCTGTGATCCACCAGCTTCAAAGGACTAGTGGGTGGTGTTGCAACAGCACAATCCACTGAATACAGGGTAAACTGGACCATGGTGGACTGCTCCACTAACATCAAGGTGTTCTTACTGTCAATGCCAAGTTGGGTGGTTCTTGGTCATTTACATGTTTTGGTAGGTCCAGGCTATGCTCAATGTTAAATTTCAATCATTCATATAGCACATGGTACTTGTTATAGCACCATTTAAAAAATTTTATTGAAGTATAGTTGACTTACAATATTGTGTTAACTTCTGCTGTACAGCAAAGTGATTCATTTATACATGTGTATACATTCTTGTTCATATTCTTTTCTGTTATGGCTTATCACAGGATATTGAATATAGTTAGTTCCCTGTACTATATACTAGGACCTTGTCGTTTATCCATCCTGTATATAATAGTTTGTATCTGCTAATCCCGAATTCCCAATCCTTCCCTCTCCCACCCCACCCCCTCACAACCACAAGTCTGTTCTCTATATCTGTGAGTCTGTTTCTGTTTCATAGATATGCTATTTGTGTCATATTTTAGATTTCACATGTAAGTCATATCATATAGTATTTGTCTTTCTCTTTCTGACGTACTTCACTTAGTATGATCATCTCTGGGTTCATCCATGTTGCTGCAGATGGCATTATTTCATTCTTTTTAATGGCTGAGTAATATTACATTATGTATATATACCATATCTTCTTTATGTCAGTGGACATTTAGGTTGTTTCTGTGTCTTGGCTATTGTAAATAGTGCTGCAGTGAACATAGGGGTGCATGTGTATTTTCAAATTATAGTTTTGTCTGGCTACATGCCTAGGAGTGGGATTGTAAAGCCCCATTTTCAATTACTGCTCCTTTTTTTTTTTTTTTTTTTT
>NW_006793744.1:1388789-1394279 GCF_000442215.2 Lipotes vexillifer
TTTTTTTTTTTTTTTTTTTTTGCGGTACACAGGCCTCTCACCGCTGCGGCCTCTCCCGCTGTGGAGCACAGGCTTGGGACGTGCAGGCCCAGTGGCCATGGCTCACGGGCCCAGCCGCTCCGCGGCATGCGGGATCCTCCCCGACCGGGGCACGAACCCATGTCTCCTGCATCGGCAGGCGGACTCCCAACCACTGCGCCACCAGGGAAGCCCCAATCACTGCTCTTTTAGAGTTAAGATAACTAAGCTCCAGAAATATTATTAATCCAAAATAGATTAGGTAGGTCCCTAGACATTTTGAATAAATACTCTTCTCTTATTTCTAATAAGATGGTTCTTTGGTCTCCATTTTATTCAAACCAATGATTCCTGTCTTACAAATTTGTCTTGAGAATAAAATGAGGTATTTAACATAGAACCTGGTACATAGTAGGTGCTAAATAAATGTGAGTTCCCTTGCCGTTCACATACCATGAACCAAAATGTGTGTAAGGGAAAAGTAATATACATAGAATAAGTGACTGTTATTTACTGAGCACTTACTTACATCTAGACCCTGCTATATCCAGGGATAAAAAGACAAGTAAGGGGGCTTCTCTGGTGGCGCAGTGGTTGAGAGTCCACTTGCCGATGCAGGGGACGCGGGTTCGTGCCCCGGTCCGGGAAGATCCCACATGCCGTGGAGCGGCTAGGCCCGTGAGCCATGGCCACTGAGGCTGCGCGTCCGGAGCCTGTGCTCTGCAACGGGAAAGGCCACAACAGGGAGGGGCCCGCGTATTGCAAAAAAAAAAAAAAAAGACAGGTAAGGCCCAGTCCCGGAGCTCACTCTCTAGTAGGAGGGGCAGACATTTAAAACCAATAATTGCTGCAGAGGGTGATAAGTACGGCAATAGTAGTATATACAAGGAGGGATGAATACCTTGCCTGAGTGAAAGGGCTATTGGGACAGTTTTCAGAATAGAGGTGATGTATCAATTGAATCTCTAGCAAGAGAAGAAAAGGATTGGATTCCAGGCAGAGGGAAAGCATGTATAAAAGCACAAAGGTTTAAAAGACACAGGGAGAGGAATAACTCAGGACTCTCTGGAGGCCTAGAGTGAGTGCAGTTAAAATCCTTCATAGAAGACTTGTTGGAGGGCAAGCCTGGAGCCAATAAAGTGCAGCAATTCCAGCCCCAATTACGTGCATTGCAGCTGCTGGGTTTAAGTGTCCCATGGTTAGTCGTGGGATCTTAGTGTGTACAGTGACCTGGAGTGGTTTCAGTGCTCTAGTCACCGCAGGGGGGACCAGGATATGAGGTCACAGAGGCCAAAGAGGTCCAGACCCTCTTGTACCAAAACCTAAAGGCTCCTGTAATGGACTGAATGTTCGATTGCCCCAAAGTTCAGATGTTGAAGCTGTGACCTTCCAATACGATGGTATTCCTTTGTAGATGGGGCCTTTGGGAGGTAATTAGGGTGAATGAGGTCATGAAGGTGGGGTCCTCATAGTGAGATTAGTGCTCAATCTCCCAGTTAGAAAATAACTGTGGCTTTTTTTTTTTTTTTTAATATTTATTTTGGCTGCACCAGGTCTTAGTTGTGGGATCCTTTAGTTGTGGTGTGCAGACTCCTTACTTGCAGTATGCATGTGGGATCGAGTTCCCCGACCAGGGATCGAACCCAAGCCCCCTGCATTGGGAGTGCGGAGTCTTACCCAGTGGACCACCAGGGAAGTCCCAGAAAGTAACTCTGGCTTTGATTGAATTGTTCTGGAGATTTTTATCATATAGGCAGCTCTCTTTTTCTTTTGCCTTTCTGTTTTCTTATTCTCTTTCTAGTCCCTTCTGATCTAGAGAAAAAATTTTCTCCTTATTTGTAATCGTCAAAGAATCACCATCATACTGCTTTGACTTCCCCTTCTGTGCAGAAGTGCTGCCTGGGAAAGCAGTACCATTGTTGAGTGAAAGTGGAGGGCTGGAAGGGGTAAATGCATGTCACGAATCGGTGGCCTTCTCCTGGTCCTCTCTCCTTTTCTCTTCTCTCCACTTTCCTCTTCAACAAATAACATGACTGCTAATCAGGTAATATCTCCCATGTTCATCTTTGGCTTAATCAGAAGCAGAATTTTAGAGAAGCATAAAATGCCCGTGCGTGAGAGCATCTGAACTTCCTGCAGTGACAGATAGGATCACTAACAAAAGCTGAATATCACATCCATCAAGTAATTCCTTATTTGAATTAAATATAAAAGATTATTACTGCCAAACTGTGCATAAGGATTGCGAGGCTATTTTTGGAAAGGTTTCCCTTTAATAAGATGGCAGATACTTAAGGCCAAGCAACAAAAATAAAGAGACACATCTTATTTGGTAGTGTTTTCTTTCCAATATGGTTTTAGGCTCCCTATTTGAAGGAAGAGGTTTTACACTGTAGTTTGAAGTACTCTTTCAAAACGACGTATTTGCATAAGCAGTATTTTTCTCTTACTTAAAAAAAAAAGAGTATCAAATAACTTTTAATAGGCTACCTTCACCCACTGTGAAAGGACTTAGTCTGGGAGTAAAAGGTATCCTTTTCTCTGTTGCTTCTAGGACTCTACGTATTGTGAGGGCTCACTAATTCAGAATACATGAAAAAGCAAGAGTGAGTTACAGAATATCGAAAAACCTGTTTATTTTTCTGACTTCCAAGATTTACACTTATCCAGCACCCATGTAAGTGTGTTATAAAGCATACCTTTACCGGATGAAAACATTTTCAGTAAGTGGTACGAACACCTTTTCCTGGAATGTAACTCTTAAGCAGGTTACACTGTCCTGATCGTCTTGCTTACACCATTTTCGTAGCAGATCCCTTCTACAAATAAAGCTCAAAGTTATCTTCAGTGGAGGTTTAATCATAACAAGTATTTCTGGAGGTGTTTTACAGGAGAACCTGGCCAGTGAGACTGTGTTCTCCTAGGCACGCTGGTCCAGCCCGGGGAACATGCAGACAGGCCGACTCTTGGTGGGTCTGCCTCGTGCGCTATTGGAAGCCACGTGCCAGGACTGCATGTGCACTTGCGGCATCCTTGGGGTAGGACCCTGTCCCCATGGGGTTTACAGGTTGGTGGGGAAGACAGCTCTAACCAAGCGTGCAAAAAGATATGTCATTACAAGCGGTCCCAATTGTCATACAGGATTCCAACAGGGTAAAGTGCTAAAAAACAAAGGGGCGGACACCCATTTACAATGAGAGGGTCAGGGGAGGCCTCAGGGAGGAGGCATCATTTGGGCAGAGAGCCAGCCTTGCACCTGGGGTGGGGGGCTGGGAGCAGTGGGACGGTAGGCACAGAGAGTCGTCCCTCGTGAAGACAGTCATTTTAACACTTACTAACGAGAGGCAGCCTCTTTCTCTGGACTTGAGATCTCAGTGGACTTGAGTTAATTGGTTGACTGGTCCTTTTTTTTTTTTTGGCTACACCACGCGGCTTGCAGAATCTTAGTTCCCCGACCAGGGATCGAACCCGGGCAGTGGATGCACGGAGTCCTAATTACTGGACGGCCAGGGAATTCCCGGTTGACTGTTTTTTTTTTTTTTGCGGTACACGGGCCTCTCACTGTTGTGGTCTCTCCCATTGCGGAGCACAGGCTCCGGACGCGCAGGCTCAGCGGCCATGGCTCACGGGCCCAGCCGCTCCGCGGCATGTGGAACCTTCCTGGACCGGGGCACGAACCCGTGTCTTCTGCATCGGCAGGCAGACTGTCAACCACTGCGCCACCAGGGAAGCCTCCGGTTGACTGGTTCTTGAAAAGCCAGAAATAGTGGAGGGAAGAGCAGGAGCCTGAGGGCACAGGAAGGCTGGAGAAAGGTCCCAGGATGCTGCTAGGAGAGCCCTGACAGAGTAAAAAGAAAAATAGAAATAAAACCTGTTTTTATCGTGAATCAGCTTTATGGGCAAGTCTAAATTAAGACTGGGTTCTTCTATTTCCATTTCCCGGGGACAAACAAACATGTGTTAATATCTTTTTAAAAATAGAATGGAAATTCTACCGGGGCCCATCAGGGAACAGAAAGGAGAAGGGCCAGAACACACTGGCCATCTGATGTCAACAGCGTGCTCTTTTGAGTAAACCTGTGTGCTTTTATCACTTTACCCTACTCTCAAATTTGACTAGCTGAAAAGGCTTCATATGCAGTCTATACAACAGCTAACGATTTAACTTCCACTCTTCTGTGTTTATTTTAGTGTCAGATTTTTATTGTCAAGGTCATTCTGAAGCTATGCAGCTTAACTGTGCAAAGTTGGTAAATATCCTCTATTATGTCTTGTATCTTTTCTTTTCTTTTTTTTCCTTTCTATTCCCAGGTGCCTGCCTTCTCTATGAATCCCACTCTAACAGGATGTCATGGTTTATTTTTTCCCTGCCCTTTGCTGAGTGGATGGCCTGGCATTTTAACCTTTTAGTACTCTCATCCTTTGTGTCGGGTTCCTGTTTCTCTGCTATCTTGGGAACTCCTGCTGTTTGACTGCAAGGTTTGCATATTCATAAACTCTGAACCTTTAACTCTTCAAGCAGACCAGCTGTAGTATGAGAGCTGTTTGTTATTCCTCAATATAGTTTTCTGTTTTCACTTGACAAGACGTTTCTGTTGGGGAACAGTCTCCAGAGAACTAATGCAATCATAATGAAACCCAGGCAGCCTGCAAAGACGGCTCCCCAGGTCTGCCTGTGCACAGAGGGCAGGGGCCAAACGGAGAGAGGAGTGCACTCAGGGTCAGGCTTTGCCACTAGCTAGTTGTACCGCATCAGGGGAGTTACGTCACCTCACCAGGCCTGTTTCATTGTCTATACACTGGTGATCTGGACAAGATATGGCCACAGAGGCCACAAGAGCTCCAGGTATTCTGAAGAGATGCGTTAGGTCCAGCAAAGTGAGAGGCAGGCAAGTTGGCAGGGCCCCCAGGATCAGGACCAGGTCTTTAGAGAAAGTATTTTGCAGCTCTAAAGCCATGGGACTGTATCATCTCTCTGTCCTTTCCAACTTTAAATACTACTGAGTCTTTGAAAGGATGAGAGTCTTGTGCCTTCCTGCTTCCAGTCACCGGTGGAGAGGCTCTGCTGGGGCAAGATGGGATGTGGATCAGGATTCAGGCCAGGAGATGGGGTGGTGAACTGGGCCCCCAGTGGGACTAGAAAGTGATGGAGTTTATGCCCTTGATCCATATGACAGGGTCTGAGACTGAAGATCCATATGACAGAGGGGTGGCTTGTATCCCTTTAGAGAGTACCAGTGCCACGCCACGTGGTAGGGGAAAGATAAAAGAAAATGCCAGGTTCTTTGACCTCGGACTTGTACTTCTGGATGGGCAGGGAGGGAGGATTGGGCGCTCTCTCCCTGCCAAGGTAAATCCTGGCCAAGGTTCCTTCCTAGATCCCAGCTCCTCACTTTTTCCTTTCCAAAGAAGGCTTGCTTTCTTTTCACATTAGGTAGCAGTTAAAACAGAGAGGCAGTTCAGCAGGGAGCC
>NW_006793744.1:1394289-1410170 GCF_000442215.2 Lipotes vexillifer
GGTTATTGATGACTTGAACTATATATACGTCCATGACTGAGCTGTGCTTCTCCTGGGGAGAGTCCCCGCCAAGCTAGAGGACATTATTATGACGTCCGACCTTGAGGGCCACTCAACAGTTCAGTCAGGCAGGATTAGCAGGTTCTTCATCCAATGAGAGCAGGACATGGATAACACAGTTTTGTTTTGTTTAAATTTATTTTTTATTGAAGTATAGTTGATTTACAATGTTGTGTTAGTTTCAGGTGTACAGCAAAGTGATTCAGTTATACATACATATCTATTTTTTTTCAGATTCTTTTCCCTTACAGGTTATTGCAAAATATTGAGTATAGTTCCCTGTGCTATACAGTAGGTCCTTGTTGGTTCTATTTTATATATATAGTAGTGTGTATAGTTTTTAAAAGATGTACAAGGACAGATTTGTTTCTTGGAATGGCTTTATAAGAAAGTCTTTGCATTTCCTCTGGGTCAAGGGAAACAAGTTTAATTATTAATTGCAGTGTATCTAGAATATGGCCTTTTTATAGCATTAGAGAAAGAATGTCTGGCCTGAGAGGAATTTGATATGAACTAGAGAATGAAAACCTTCCTAGATTACAGTGGAAAGTAAAGCACAAAGTCCTATTTCCATCTGCAGATACTGAGGAAGTTTGGGAGGAGGCAAGGAGAGGTGGGAATTAGAAATTACGTGGCATTACTTGGGGTCCCTAACTGTTGTATAAACAATCATCTTAGAAATTATGTGGCATTACTTGGGGTCCCTAACTGTTGTATAAACAATCATCTTAGAAATTATGTGGCATTACTTGGGGTCCCTAACTGTTGTATAAACAATCATCTTAGAAATTATGTGGCATTACTTGGGGTCCCTAACTGTTGTATAAACAATCATCTTAGAAATTATGTGGCATTACTTGGGGTCCCTAACAGTTGTATAAACAATCATCTGCAATTTGATTTCCACGGTGGGTGGGACTTAGCCTGTTTTCTTGCAGGTGTCTCCTGCCCGACCCTCATTTTCCCCAGCCTGCTTCACTCGCCATGCATTCTGTTTTCCCTCACCCCCTTTGTATAAAACTTAGGGGTGTTGTGACCCTCTGTGGCATTTCCTACAGCTGGGTGTCTCTGTATACAGCCCTGAGAAGTGAAGTACGCACACTGCTAATTCTTGCACCTGTGGAAAAAGCTTACCTTTGTCTACAAAACACAGGGCAATCGTACATCTGAGGAACGGATTTTCTTTTCTGTTTCTTATCTTGGACACATGTAAATTGTAGATATTGTTTTTCTTTTATGAGATTTTTGCTGTCCTTGGGTTGGTCTGGACACTTGTTAAAGTTCGTCAGGCTTGAAGTAGACACTGAATTAGGGTATTATGGACCCACCAACTGGATTTCCCTTTGAGGCAAAATCCATGAAAGGAAGTGCCAGCCCTTTCATTAGGCTTGATCAGGGGTAGGCAAACTATAGCCTGTGGACCAAATCCAGCCCACTGCCTGTTTTTGTACAGCCTGTGAGTTAAGAATGGTTTTTACATTTTTAAGTGCGTGGAGAAAAAGTCAAAAGAAAAATAATTTTCTGTGCATATGAAATTTATATAAAATTTCACAATCACTGTTTGTAAATGGACTTTTATTGGTGCACAGCTACACTCCTTAACATATTGTCTATGGCTGCTTTCACTCTATGACAATAGGGTTGAGTAGTTCTAACAGGTACTGTGTTAACAGGCCCACAAAGTCTAAAATGTTTACTGATAAAGCTTGCTGACCCCGAGGCTTGAGTAATTAAAACCACCACCATAGTTGATGTCTTTTGAGTCTTACTGTGTGCCAGGCACTGTGCTCAGTGTCTTTCAGGCATTAGCTTATTTTATCCTCATAACAACCCTTTTATTGCCATTTTACAGAAAAGGAAAAGGAGGGTCAGAGAGGTTGTGTGATTTCCCCCAAATCACACTTCTGGTCAGCGTCAGGGCTGGATTTGCATACACATCTTTCTGATTCCAGAGTCCGGAGTATCATCCACCAGAGAACGCCGTCCCAGTCAGTTGGAGCGACACCTGTGAGCATCCTCGCTGGGTCTGAGGTGGAGGCCACAGATAAAAATTGTTTGAGATCAAATTTATTTTTATTTTTATTAGTTTATGTTTAACTGAGACTTTATGTTTGTCTCTCATGAGAGTGCACAAGTCCCTTAAGGATGGTGACTGAATGTGGACCCCCGCGCAGTGCCCAGCACATAGTAGAGGGACATTAAAAGCTGGTTGAATGAAGGAAGTGGGTGGGGAGGAGGGAGAGGGCAGGAGAAGAGGGGAAGAAGAGACACAGGAAGAGGAAAGACATTATCGAGGAAGAGTCGGGATGCCCCCAGCACTGGCCCTCAGGCCATGGATGGCTCTGCCTGGCACCAAGGTGGCTCACCTGGTACGGATCTCACAGGACGCCCTGGGCTGGACAGGCCTGACGGGACTGGTGTGCACACCCTTTTGCTGCGGCCTGACTACTCCCATTCTCCTGCCCCTGATCCCCTCGCCTCTGGTGGCACCGTGGCTTCCTGGCATCCAGCCCAGACACATTGCCAACTGCTGAGGGAGAGAAGAGAGCTGGTTCCGTCGGTATTTAGAGCAAGTCCATTCAGAGGAGGACATGATAGCGAGGCCTCCCGTTCTTACATTTAGAGAGGATGACTTTCATCAAAGGGAGAAACTTTGGAAAGGTGCCAAAAGGAATCCTCTCTCTTCTTATCTTTCCAAGAAGGCTGCTGACTCTCAAAGCGAGAAACTGGCTGATGAGGACTCATTTCCACTGGCTGCTGACCAGCAGAAGGTACCAGGGCTGTTTGTCACAAGAACGAGGGGCAGGGGAGCTGGAGCAGAGACCTCTTCCTTCCTGGGGCTGACCTGCGATTGGGAGTTAGTGTGAGAACTCACCCAGAGCAACAAAGTAGCGCCACAGCCTCTTCCTCAACTGTGTCAAAGCCAGCTGGGAGACAGCAGTGCTAAGTGGCAGAGGCCAAGGGAGGCTTGTCCATCCGGGATGATAAAAGTAGATAGATACATTGTTTCTGATTTTGCATGATTCTGCCCACTCTCATTTCTTGATTTATTTTCGTTGGCATAAGAAAAGAATTTAATGGGGAGTAGTATATTATTAGTCTATTCATTCATTCAAATAAATGTTTTTTGAATCCCTACACAAGCCAGCCTCTAGGAATACAAAAGGGGCTCATTAGTCATTCCTAAAGGAACTCAAATCTAATAGAGGTGATACTGCTGGTACCACTGCTCTACTAATACATGAACTGACTGCTGCGTGTCAGGCGCCGGGGTAGGTTCTCTTCATAGACTAAACCATTTAATTCTCACAATAACCCAATGAACTAGGTTATTATCCCCATTATACGGAGGAGGAAATTGAGGCACGGAGAGGTTAAATTACTTGCTCAAAGTCATATTTGGCAGAGCCAGGACTCAAACCCACCCTGGCCCTAGGCCCATAATCTCCACCACTGCCCTGGTCATAGTTACTTGAGACTCGCTGTGCATTGAGCAAGGGGCTGAGACACTTACACGCTATACCATTTAATCATCACGACAGCCTTATGAGGTGATAGTTCACAAACGAGCTTACAGAGGCAAGGAGCAGCCTGATTGCAGAGCCAATACAGATGTCTCCAGAGCCTGTGTCTTAATTATAGCTTCATGCTGACGTTCCCAGTATGATTCTAATATAGGTGACCAGTGTGGCGTGTGCCGCATTCGCTGCTTAGGAAAATACTCTCTCCTGATTAAAGGTATGGGGGAGGCAGCCTCCTGAGGGTGATGCCAAGTTCCACCATCCTCAGATTATTACCCCTGCCAAGGTGCCCGGCCTCCTCCGGTAGTACCACCCTTCGCGTTAGAGCACAGAGCTCTAGAAGTCCTCAGGAAACTCAGGCCTGTTAACGGGAGAAAGTCCCTCCCTGACCGCGTGGCACCTTGGTCACGTTAGCTCAGATACGGAATCCAACCGGGAGAAAGGCAGGAGAGCCGCAGTCCCGGGGATGGGAAAGGGCCGCAGTTGGCGCACCCACATTTCGGGAGGGGGCAGGCCTGGGCGATCCCTGGAACTCTGTCGCCGCAGTAAAAGGCCTGACCCCCGCCCCCACCCCCGGCGCCGCTGCCATCGCCACCACTTGAATCAGTTATTTTATAGAGTCGTCCTGTCTCCCGGTGAGAAATAAGGTTAGGAAAGGAAACCTCCAGGGGTCGGAAGGAGATTTAAAATATAAGCTGAGCCGCGGACGCCTCTATGCAGAAGGCCTCTTGGGGAGGAGCCTGTTGCCATAGAAACCACCACGAGGTGGTGTGGGGACCGGTGAATGTTCTCCGGGCTCCGCTTGGCCTGGGGAACCCGGGCTGTGGGAGACTGGCCCGTATCTGTGATTATTCCTTTAGAATAGAGTTCTAGAAGGGGAATTACTTGGTCAACAGACATAAATTTTTGTAAGGTTCTGTCTGAACTACATGTTGGTTAAAAAATAATCCCTTTTATGGGACAGAGAGGAAGGAACATGGGGAAGAGGAAGTCAGCGTCTAGTAAGGCATCATCAGCGGCGCACCCACATCAGCCACCCCCGGCTCCCGGCTCCCGGCGCCTGCGGGTCGGGGCTCTACCGGCCCCGCCCAGCTCAGGTCTGGGCTCTGCCGGCCCCGCCCAGCACAGGTCTGGGCTCGGCTTCTGCGGCTTCGGCCTTGGCAGGGCAGTCACCGAGGGAAATTTGCTACCTAGGATCCCTGACTCTAAATCTCAACCTGGTAGTCAGAGACCCTGCAGTGATTAGTTAAACAAGGTAAACCGCTGAGGCAAGCAGGAACTTGGCACTGACTTGAATTTTTTTTTTTTTTTTTTTTTTGCGATATGTGGGCCTCTCACTGTCGTGGCCTTTCCCGTTGCCGGATGCGCAAGCTCAGCGCCCATGGCTCACGGGCCCAGCCGCTCCGCGGCATGTGGGATCCTCCCGGACCGGGGCACGAACCCGTATCCCCTGCATCAGCAGGCGGACTCTCAACCACTGCGCCACCAGGGAGGCCCTGACTTGAATTTAATTGTCCAAATGAAAAGTGTAATCACGAAACTGATGAAGAGAAAAACAACACTGGGTCCTGATGCGCTCATCAGTGTGGACATCGGTGTAACTAGGGATCCAGAGTTAGGACTGGGAGGTTATCTTCCAGGTATACTCAGGACAGTCAGCTTAAAATTAGCCAGGCCAGGGCTTCCCTGGTGGCGCAGTGGTTGAGAGTCCGCCTGCCAATGCAGGGGACGTGGGTTCGTGCCCTGGTCCGGGAGGATGCCACATGCCGCGGAGCGGCTGGGCCCGTGAGCCATGGCCGCTGAGCCTGCGCGTCCGGAGCCTGTGCTCCGCAGTGGAAGAGGCCACAACAGTGAGAGGCCCGCGTACTGCAAAAAAAAAAAAAAAAAAAAAAAAATTAGGCCAAAAGAAGGCAAAACAAAAGAGCACTTAGTTTGCTTGCTTTTACTTGTTATTTTTGTCATAGTCAGACCAAGACAAAGAATAAGGGAGAGGAAGCATGCTGCTGGGGTGTCTGATGTATGTCAAATGGCAGAGCCTTGTGCTTTGCTTGAGTCTTCTGTGCATAGGACATCTTGAAGCTGAGAAGGGGCTTCGGGGGGCTAATAAGGAACTCGGACCAGGAGAGGCCAGCAGCACAGCTGTGGGTTCAAGCTGCCAATCAGACTCACAAGACACAAAGAGGCTTTAATTTAATAATATGGTTAGTAAGCACTGGCAAAGGAGGCAAAGCAGGAGATACAGCACCTTCATCTCATCGGGAGGCCCAGAAGCTTCTTTGCCCCTCACCCACTTAGGGTATGTACCAGGGATGAGAACCAAGGTGTGTAGCACTCACCTTGACACACACAAGTCGTAGTCCCTTTTTCCCACTAACCTTTTATGCCATCCTAGTTTTGCAGCCACCTCACAGCTCCACTAATGCACACCAGAAACAAGGCAGATATAACATTCTCCATTTATCTCAACTCTATTTTTGAGAGAACAGTGCTGTGGGAAAGCCAGGTCATTTTCAGGTGGGCCTGTGTCAGCCCAGGCCTCATGTTAGCCTTTTACCCACAGTAGGCGTTATGGGTTGAATTACGTCCCTCAAAAAG
This sequence comes from Lipotes vexillifer, assembly GCF_000442215.2. Classification (NCBI taxonomy): domain Eukaryota; kingdom Metazoa; phylum Chordata; class Mammalia; order Artiodactyla; family Lipotidae; genus Lipotes; species Lipotes vexillifer. The sequence continues at coordinate 1,400,466 of NW_006793744.1, forward strand.
ATACGTTAAAGTCCCAAACCCCAGTACCTATGAATGTGACCTTTTTTGGAAATAGGGTCTTTGCAGATATAATCAAGATGAGGTCGCACTCTGTAAGGGTGGGCCGTAATCCAATATGACAGGTGTCCTTATAAGAAGAAAAAACAGATACAGGGACGGGAGCTCCATGTGAAGACATAGATATGTACAGAGAGAAGATAGCCATGTAACAGCAAAAGTAGATTGGAGTGATGTGCCTGCAAGCCAAGGAGTGCCTGGGGCCATGAGATACTGAAAGAGACAGGAAGGATCCTCACCTAGAGTCTTTGGAGGGAACCTAACCCTGCTGATACCTTGATTTTTATACTTCTAGCCTCCAGAAGTGTGAGAAAATAAATTTCTGCTGTTATAAGTCATGCCAGTCTGTAGTATTTTGTTACAGCAGGACTAGGGAACAAATACAGTAGGTAAAAATAGAAAATTCAGTTGCCCTAAATAAATTTTAAATCCCCTGGCTTCAGTAAATGACATTCTAGGTTTTTTTATATAATACATAGCCAAGATTGCCTAATCACAGATCGTGGTTTTTATGAGATCTTAGGGAAAAGGTGAGTTTCTTAAAGACTGGAGGTGGGCAAATATACTTTTTACTTACAAAGATCAAACCCACAAATTGTAAGCTAAGCAGCTCTATCAAGTGTAATTTTATAGGGGAGCATTAATGGGATGGTTTACAAGCACGTAGAAAAGACAGCATCCTACGTTCCATATGAACAAATTATACCAGACCAATTTGGAGTTCCTTTTTTTAAAAAATTAATTAATTTATTTTTTATATTTATTTTTGGCTGTGTTGGGTCTTCGTTTCTGTGTGAGGGCTTTCTCCAGTTGCGGAAAGTGGGAGCCACTCTTCATCGCGGTGCGCGGGCCTCTCACTGTCGCGGTCTCTCCCCTTGCGAATCACAGGCTCCAGACACGCAGGCTCAGTAGTTGTGGCTTACGGGCCTAGTTGCTCCGCGGCATGTGGGATCCTCCCAGACCAGGTTCGAACCTGTGTCCCCTTGCATTGGCAGGCAGATTCTCAACCACTGTGCCACCAGGGAAGCCCCTAGGCATGATTTTTAATTATCTGTTCAGTATGATTCAACATGACAAAAGTGCCAAGAAAGGTGAAATGAACTCAGAGGTCATACTAAAAGGTTACGGCCTAGATCAAGGAAAATGATGGGTCTCCCTCTCTTCTGTGCTGGGCAGACCCTGCCTGGATTATGTCATCAGTATTAAGCAGCACACCCTAGAAATGCACAGGCATCTGGAGGGGATGCTAAGATACTGGGCAGGGAATCAGGGTGCTTGATCTGGGTCACCATTACTGCAAACACTCTGCCTGTCTGAGAAGGCCTGTCCTGACACCTGAGGCCCAGTCAACTTGCCTGTGGCTTAGAGGCAGAAAACTCTGTCCCCAGGAGTGATTTTGAGAGGTTCTGCTCATGTCTTATTTATTTTTGTGTCATCAGTGCCTAGTATACCACCTGGTGCATAATTATTTGTGAAATATATAACATTAAATGGTAATCCCCACCCCCTCCCCCAAATTGCATGGTAATCCCAAGACCAGTTCTGGTGTGAGTTCCTGGGCTGTAACTGGGTGAGCTGACTCTATTTCTATCCGCAGGATCCCTCTAGGTTAAGGCCAACTTGGACCATGTCTCTTCTTAAGGACATTTTTAAAGGGAAGATCCATTCTGCTTCATCACCATTATTTTCAACAGTCCTGTTTGGTCTAGGACCTCCCCATGGGCACTAAAGAATGGCCCCTAACCCCCAATGTTGGGGGAGGGTCTCTGCAGCCTCTACCAATAGAGAGGAAGGAGCCTCTTGGGGTCCAAGCCAAACCACTCTCTCAAACTGGTTGCAAAGAGTCTGGACTGGCTGGAAGAGCCTGGTCCTGAGGGGTCCCACGTGGGGTGCTGACCTGTGAAATCCATCCTAACAATATCTCTTCTCCACTCACTCAAGCCTGAACTGCAGACAGGAAATCATTTTTCCTTTTACCATCTTCTTTCAGAAGACCATTTGGCAACAATTTTCATAAAAGCTTTTGCAAGCAAAGATTAAAAAAAAAAGAAAAAAATCTAAACTAAATGATGATTGCATTGGGCAGACTTTATAGTCTCCTGATTTCAGGCTGCTTCCTCCTAGTTGACTGTATTTCTCTCTCACTGAAACACATCACCTCTCTAATCAGCTGGCTTTGTTCCACTGCGGAATTGCCTGATAACTGTCTCAGCTTTTGCCAATCCTTGAGGGGCATTGTGTACACTGAAAGCGGAACTATGCCAGTCACAAAGTCTGAACTCTAATTCACCTCTACTACTTAATGGCTACTCCACTCTGGGCTGGTCCTGTAAACTTTCTGAACTTCAGTTTCCACTAAAACAATAATAAGTCTGCTCTTGTTACGAAGTCCAAGCTTGTTCTGCTGGCCGCATGACAGGCCAGTAAATCGAGACGAGTTGTTGAGGCAAGGAATAGTGACTTTGTTTGGAAAGACAGCAGACCAAGAAGATGGTGGACTAGTGTGCCAAAGAACCATCTTCCCCGAGTTAGAATTCAGTCTTCTTTTATACTAAAAGGGGACAGGGTGTGCTTGGTTACAGCAAACCTCTTGATGCCAGAATCCTTTGTTCTTGCAGCTGTCCACGTAGATCCAGTCACAATGTTCCTAAAGATATTATGCTCTGTTCTGCAACTTTTTATCTCTATATGAAAAGTGTTATACCTTTAGAGGTCAGAGCCTTGAGAATACACTATCTGGCATACTTCAGGCTATAGGCAACATTCTTAACTTGTAGCAAAATCAATAGAATACAGAGGTTAAAGTAAAAGAAAAAGAGCTAATGTGGAGTCAGATTTGTTCTTCCCTGTTACACTCGGTCTCTGGGTTTGCTTTGCTTTATATTATGAAGGTGCTTTCTAAATTCTAAACCAGCAATCAGATATGAAGAATTGCCTTTCCCTAATGGTCTCTGATCCAACTATTTTCTAATTCTGAGATGAGCGTTTACCTTTACATCATGTTATGTCACTCATCCATTTGTATCAATAGAAGGACGTCCATCATTCTGCGTCTACTTATTGGGCACCTATTATGTGACAGGCACTGCATAGGGGCTGGGGAGTTAGAGGTAAAAGATGGAGCTGTCAGTAATTTTCAGCAAAGAATGCTATGGAGCACACGGGGTTGATACCCAATCCAGACGGGGGTGGGAGGGTCTGGGATTGGAGGAGTTGCAGAGAATCCTCCCTAGAGTGCGGGTGTCTTTGCTGAGTTCTGGAGGATTTGAAGGAGTTAACCAGGTGAAGGAGTCAGGAGAGGATGAGCATTCCTCTCAGAACAAGTGGCGTGTGAACCTACGGAATAGTGTTTCTCAAAGGGGGTGCTATCAACAGTTTGAGGGGACAAAGGTACTTGTATGAGACCCTCCCATGCATGGGAGGAGGGCAGGCATCCTTGCCCTCAGGCACGAAATGTCACAGTACCTCCCCACCCCCCCACCCCCAAACACACAATCAATATGACAGTCAAAAATGCTCCTTCCCATTTACAAATGCATACCTCACCACTCCATCAGGGAGACTGGTGCCCTTCCCTGGTTGAGAACCACTGCTAAAAAATGAACAGTGGCATGACTTAGGAACCAGAGTATGATTGGGGAAGAAAAAAATGAGGAAAGCAGAGACCAGATCATAAGTGGCCTTATATGCCATCCTAAGGAGTTTACTTTCTAGGGGAAATGTTCTTGATTAGGGATAGATAGATGGTATATTAAAGGGCTTTGGATTGAACCTGGCACATAATACATGGTCAATAAATTTCAGAGCTCTATGTCTCTCAGGATCCTGCCAAACCCACTTCAGTTAGCACCTGTCCTGTTCTTATGCATATGCAGTGTCTGTACACTTCCCGAGTGTACATCGCAGTCAAACTGGCTGATGACGGTTAGCTCTCTAATGTCCATTCAACTGAAGGGAAACCCTGGGGAGGGGCAAGGCGGCTCCAAGAAGTCAGTAAGGTGTGCAGCAGACTCAGTCCCAAGGATCTTGGGCTCTTCTCTGCTCTAATGGCCTCGCACTCTGGCTGCATAAGGTCCCAATACAAGCAAACTACAACTCAGAAAGCAACTGAGCTCTTCTATACCAACAGCCATGGCCATCAGTCAAGGCACCTACCACTCGCAGCTGCAATTGCCTGATTACTAATCCATCTCCCACACTAGACTATGACGTTCCTGAGGGCTGAGAAACCAGTCTATTCTCTGTATCCTCAGTGCCTACTCAGTGCCTGGCACATGCTGGATGTTCGGTAAGTGTTCATTAGAATGAATGACTGAGAGAGCAAGTGAACCTTCTCTGACTACAAGCCCAGCAACAAGACCAAGGATTTCTCCCACTTCTCTACCATCTTGTGAGAACAGAGACTCAGTCCAGTTGTATGCCCCAGAGTTTGGGTTGAGTGGAAGAAGAGAAGAAGACAGGTCACGGGAGAGGAACGTCACAGGGGAGGATCCACCTTTGAAGAATTTGGCTACTGGATTCATCGTGGTCAGTAAATTTCATCAGAAACACACATGAGAAGAAGAGGGGACTCCTGTCTTGGCAAGTCAGGGACCATTGTGGTGGCCTGTTTTAGGAAGAGGACATTGTAACATGCAGTGGGGTTTGCCTGCCTGTAGTTTCCAAAGTTGGTTCTAATTAAATTGTAAATTTCTAGAACAGAACACATGTCCACACACACACAATAGCAGCATTATTAATAATAGCTAAAAAGTGGAAACAACCCAAATGTCCATCAACTGACAGATGGATAAACAAAATGTGCTATATCTATACAATGGAATATTTTTCAATCATATAAAGGAATGAAGTACTGACACATGCTACAGTGTGGATGAACCTTGAAAATGTCACACTAAGTGGAACAGGCCAGATGCCTAGGACCACATATTATATGATCCCATTCATGTTACAGGCCAGAATAGGGAAATCTATAGAGATAGAAGGTAGATTAGTGGTTGTTTAGGACTGTGGGGTATGGGAAGGTAGGGAGTGATAGCTAAAGGGTACAGCTTTTCTTTTTTTTACTTGAAATATAGTTGATTAACAATGTGGTGTTAGTTTCTGGTGTACAGCAAAGTGATTCAATTATATTCTTTTTCAGTTTTTTTCCATTATATTTATTACAAGATAATGAATATAGTTCCTGTACTATACAGTAGGGCCTTGTTGTTTACCTATTTTATATATGGAAGTTTGTATCTGCTAATCTCAAACTCCTAATTTATCCCTCCTCCTGCCTTTTCCCTTTGATAACCATAAGTTTGTTTTCTATGTTTGTGAGTCTCTTTCTGTTTTGTAAATAAGTTCATTTGTATCATTTTTTTTTAGATTCCACATATAAGTGATATCATATGATATTTGTCTTTCTCACTTCACTTAATATGATAATCTCTAGGTCCATCCATGTTGCTGCAAATGGCATTATTTCATTCTTTTTTATGGCTGAGTAATATTCCATTGTATATATGTACCACATCTTCTTTATCCATTCCTCTGTCGACGGACATTTAGGTTGCTTCCATGTCTTGGCTATTGTGAATAGTGCTGAAATGAACATTGGGGTACACGTATCTTTTCGAATTTGAGTTTTCTCCAGATATATGCCCAGGAGAGGGATTGCTGGATCATATGGTAGCTCTATTTTTAGTTTTTTAAGGAACCTCCATACTGTTCTCCATAGCAGCTTACACCAATTTACATTCCCACCAGCAGTGTAGGAGGGTTCCTTTTTCTCTGCTCCCTCTCCAGCATTTATTATTTGTGACTTTTTAATGATGGAAATTGTACACTTTAAGTGGATGAATTGTACAGCATGTGACTTATATTTAATAAAGCTGTTAAAAACAATACAAACTTCTAAAGCTTTTGAGAACTATGTACCACCCGGAATAGCGTGCCAGAATTGGCACATCTGCATTTTCCTGAGTCTGTCAAGTTGACTGAATTCTCTGTGATCCCCCTCCCCTCTGCAGAGCTGAGTGCCCCTTCACAGGGCTCACTGCAATGCCTGACTACATGGAAAGAATGTGATGAATATTAATGTCATCAAAATGGAAATTCGGTCTTAATTATTTAAAGAAAATGATTAGTGTCTACTTTTAAGCTAGCAGCTAACCAAGGAATAGAATGCAATAATTTTCCTTACCTCCATTGCTGTAGAAAAGGGAATGATTATGACTTCCATTCTGATATGTAAGATTTTTTAATTCTAAAGTTTTATTTGTAATATTCTTTCTGGTCATTTTTATGTTATTCAAAGCTTTTCAAAATCAGTTGAATGACCTTATAGGGGTTATGTCAATATGTCAAGTTTGACAAGGTTCTCAACCTTTAAACTGAAAACTTTTGCATCATCAGAAAAACAAAAGGTTCTGTTCACCCCCTGAATCAAGTAAATGTTGATTTATATGATTTTTCTGTAAATGACTAGAACCACAAAAAGCAGAGAAATGTCATTTGCATTATCTGACTTTGAGGAACTGTATTTTATAGACCCTTTTCTGGGTAAATATCAAGAGTAGTAGAAGCTTGTTGAACTGGGCTGTTTTGCATTTTTAAAAATTTGCATTGGTGTTTCAAGCTACTTTAAAAGTCTAAGGAAATAGCTCTTTTTTTTTTTTTTTTCTTACTAAAGAAAGTGAGTGTGTGCTCACACTCACCCAAAACACTCCTCTAAATTTGAAATTTTCGTACTGAGGTCCCGTGTGCCTAGTTTTCTTTCTGGGATCTGGGACCCCACTGCATCCCCTTTTGCTTACTTAACAGCACACCCGCTTTACTATTTGTAACCCAGCACCTGTCCCGGCTGCGTGGCGTGGGAGATGTGCACGGGCAGCCCTCCCCCTGGTAACCGTGCAGCCACATGCTGGTGATGGACCCCAGCGGCCCAGCACCAGAACGTGGAAACAGCTGACTGCTGACTCAGAGGGGAAAGCAAGCCACCCACGAATCTCATTGCAGCTAGCTGCTGCATCCCTATCCCATAATCCCTTGCTTGGTCTGCTGCAGTCTTTTCAACAGACGCTGAGTGAGAAAAAGATGTCCTGTAAGATAAAGATTGATTGGTTTGAATACCGAAAGGGGTCTCCTACTTGTGAATGACCCAGAAACATTCCTGCCGACTTTCCTGAGCCTTCTCTTATTTCCTCCATTTTTCTCTTCCTCTCTTCTGTTCATGAGCTGGCACATCACTCCATAGAGCGGAAGATATGCTGGGCTTCTGATGATGGCTGCACTGCATGGTAGGGAATTTTAACCAGCCTCTTTGCATGGTGTTTCCAAACTTGAGATGTTAGCAGAAATGTGCATTGATCTTGTGGATTGTCGCGGGCTGCAGCGCCAGGCCGGGGAGGATTGAATTCTTTGCCTCGTTAATTAGTGTGTCTGCAGAAATGGGTAGGTCCTAAATGTTCGGATTGCTTAGTCTTATGCCAGGTGAATAACTAATTTCTTCTGCTGTCTCTGTTCTGGCTCCCTGATACCCCCACCCCTTCTCTCTCATGGTGATGCTGTATGCTCTGTAACTATAAGACAGAGGGAGACCCCCACTCTGCTTAAACAAAAGCATCAGATTAACAAGAATAGGGAGAAAGTCATGCAGGATTTTTCTTATCACTTTTCTAATGTGATCTGACTAGATCTTTATTTTTACTAGTCTTTATTTTAATGTGTATGTCGGCCTACTTTAAATATAAGATTTGTTTTCCCCATGCATCTCTCTGCTGGGTACAAAGATGGGGATGAAGTGTTTAATTTGCAGGTTTCCTTCCTTGGTACCCCAGGGTGGAGGAGACTGTGATTCGACCCTTCCCCCGCTGTGTCCTCTGTTAGAGAACCCTGGGGTTGAGTGCCACAGTTCCCAGTTACCATTGGAAACCCATTCATTCATAATGCATGCCTCGACCCTCTGAATGCCATTGACAATCGGAAAATATGCAGGAGATCATTTGGGGTCTTTTCTGACATTTTTTTCCCTGCCTTTGAAATAGGCTCAAATCTGGGTGGAGTTGAATGGTGTCATTACACAGAAGGGAGATAAAAAAGAAAAAAAAAAACTTGGGTTGGACCTTAGGTTTGCTTCCTGAAACAGTGGGTCTCATTTTGTATCATCTTTGCAGAAACAATGATGCCCCACCCTGTCATTATTCCTTATTTGGTGGGGGTGGGGGGCGGGATAGGAGAGCAAGTAGGAAGGCTATTTATTTTAAACAAAAATTGAATGTTAATTAGTAGATTTCTGAACATCAAGGTAAAATGATATTTCTGTCTTAAACAATGGTTTCAGTGTCACAGCTTTAAGGAACAGATCTCAATTCAGAATGAGGCATTTTAAAAATTATTAGTTCGGTCCTTTGGCTTAGATCATTTTACAGTAGTTTTATTCCTCGTGAATAAATTGTTAGAGGTTTTTTGTTCTTGCTTTTATTTTAATTAGAATATGTAATTAGAATATGTTTGCCCAGTTGCTTGAATTGATCTCTTAAATATTAGGATTCACTCCTGCCTACTGTGAACCCATTTTCTGGTGTCTTTCAGTATTTTCGGGCAGATGCTTTAGCAGCATCTTTCCCAAGCCACTGTAGTGTTAAATAATGCACGCCCCACCCGAGCAACCACACAATGAGAAGTTTCCTGTGTGATGTGGTACAAGAAAGCAGCTTTCTGTTGCAGAGATGAGAATAGTGGCCTTTCCTAAACCTCTAAGTATTTCTTTCCAATTTTCTCCTAGAAAGACACAAGGGATTGGCATCGGAAAGGTTAAAACACGGCTGAAGTAAAAATGTTCTCTGATAGAATGTGCTGTTTCAAGAAATAGGAATGTAGCGTATATATAACCCACACATTTTTAAAATGGAGAAAAAAATCTATACATATTTTCACCATAGTTAATATTATAATCCTGAGACGACTTAATTTTTTTATTTATATGATAACGAAAGCTGAGTGGATTTTGTTGCTTGTGAAATAAAGTAAAAAATACTCATTCTTTGTCTTACTCAGAAATAAAAATGTCCTTCACTTGGATACCATTAGACATTAATTTCTCCAAACTCATGACTTTCTTTTATCTATCCTTAAGTAGAAAAAAAATCCTAAATATGTGGCAATTAAAAAAATTTTAACTAAGCTTAATTTTTGACTTCCGTGTGCCTTTTTTCATTATCTCAGATAAAACTAAGATTTTAACCAAACATTTGTGTGTATTATTGATATGTATAGAAGTACTTTCAAACTTTTAAAAAAACTGCTACCAAATTATTTACTGTCAGTTTTTTTTCTTTTAAAAAAAGTGACTGAATTACTTCTAATTGTGGCAAAATTCTCATTTGCACACACCTGTAATTGCTTTTTTAAAAAAAATCTCTGATGCCATCTGTGCTCCTTTATTACTTATGTAAGAATTTTAGTGTAGATTTTATAGAATATGCTCTATAATGAGCTTGGCTATCAGGGTTCTTTGAATATTATTATTATGCAGATTGTTTGAATTTAACTGATCAGGTTTCCTTCTAGAATTTGAAGATTTAGATTAGACCAAATACTGAAGAAAAAGAAGCCCAATATAATTATTCAAATAGCATCATTGGAGGAGCGATTCATTCCTGC
>NW_006793744.1:1410180-1414281 GCF_000442215.2 Lipotes vexillifer
TTTGCATGCTAATCTGTCTACCTTTTCCTACTTTGCCCTCTTCTGCCTTCATATTCTCAGTAGCTTCCATTCCTCTGTTAAGTGCTTTTTATTATTATTCTTGAAAACTTAATAGTTTAAGTAAACATTTATTTTAATAAACAACAGATTTAAATAATATGCTTCCATCCACCAGGGCAAAGAGGGGGTTGCTGTTTTTGTAGGACTGTGTCTTTTGAAGTTCTGATGTCGAATGCATTTCTCTTCCCCCTTCTTACTAACCTCACCCAGCTCCCAGAGCTTAGGGCCCTGGCTGCCCTCTGCCTTTCCCAGAATATTCAGCCTCTTTGTGTAGTCCCCAAGGAAAGCAAGGGAAGAGACTTGGCAAGGTGATGAATGTGGGGAGAGGAGACCCCACTCACCCTGACTGCCCCAGGGCACTGTAAAGTGAAGGTCAATTAGCCTGACCACTTAACACTTCATCACACAGGGCCAGCCTTCTGGAACTTAGAAAACCCTAAGTAAATCTTTTTTTTTTTTTTTTTTTAATTTTATTTTTATCTTTGGCTACGCTGGGTCTTCATTGCTGCGTGTGGCTTTCTCTAGTTGCAGAGAGCGGGGGCCACTCTTCGTTGTGGTGCGCGGGCTTCTCATTGCGGTGGCTTCTCTTGGTGTGGAGCACGGGCTCTAGGCGCACGGGCTTCAGTAGTTGTGGCACGCGGGCTCAGTAGTTGTGGCTCACGGGCTCTAGAGCACAGGCTCAGTAGTTGTGGCTCACGGGCTTATTTGCTCTGCGGCATGTGGGATCTTCGCAGACCAGGGCTCGAACCCATGTCCCCTGCATTGGCAGGTGGATTCTTAACAACTGCGCCAGCAGGAAAGTCCTGAAAACCCAAAGCAAATCTTAAGAACTGACTACAAAAGGTGAGGACTTTTATGAAGAAGGTAATTACAAACAGTTATCTCTACTAAGGAAAGAGGTAGGGGAAACAGGCATAAATATTATAAAGACAAGTTGGGGCATGGCTTAAAAATCAACTTCCATATGGTAAATCCCGGCAATCTAGGGAAGCTGTCATACATCTGACCCTGGAGAGAAGGAGAGCCCTTGGAGAGCTTGGGCACATCCTTCCCTGGAGACAGAAGTTAAAGTGGACGACCTCCTCAGGTCCCCCTCTTCACCCCCCACACACTCACACACCTACTGTCAAGAAAGATATTGCATCTGGCTTTTCTAATTTACAGAATGGCCCATTTGGGATAGAGGCTTGACTTAACTGGAAATAGGTCACCCTGTTTTAATTTCACTGAAGATCGTCCTCTTTTCTTTCCTCTGCTTGAGTCCTCAGTAATGCTGCAGATCCCAATGAAGGTGAATAATAGTATGCTCATAAAGTTGAAAAATTCAAAATACTTTGTTTTTAAAATTGTGTTTTAATCTGTGCCTTGAGCTTTAGGTACCACCTGCTCTGGCAGGGAAAAGGTAGCATACTGGGAGTTATAGATACTCCTAGTGGTTGAAGATCTACTTTCTATAAATGTAAAAGAAGATTTTTAACTTCTTGGGAAGCTGATTTTAGCATGGCTGCACCACTGTCGTTGACCCAACCACAATAAAAAAGGTAAATATATTAATAAATAAATTCAGCTAAGTGGCAACAAAGAGAAGCCATGATCCAGGAATGCCATAAAATTAAACAATAGAAATGGAATCTAGTGCCTTTAAGATGATTTATAATCAAATATGCTCCTTCTTGCCCACAGATCACATGTTAAAATTTGATTTTCCTAAGGATTCTTGACCTGTTTTCCAACCGTGTTTCCTAGCCCAGCCAGACAAGCTTTCACCAACTCCCTCTCCTCCAGAAGATGCTTCAGTCTGTCTTTTCTCTTCCATCTTCTTTTCCTCCTGTCCCTCACTTTAGTGTCAGAAATAAAGTGTTTGGAAAGTTTTCTGATCTCAGTGGTGTAATTTAGAATGGGAAATACGGTTTCAACTTTGCAGTTGTGGACGCGGGCATTTTTCTTTCATTTCATCTCCTCCTATCAAATTCTTCTTTTCCATTTGGTTGTAATTTCCACCAAGTTGTAGATTTGGGAAAGCGAGCCGGGCAAAATACCAGAGATGACGTGAGGAAAAAAATGCTGGGACAGGGTTTTTCTATGCCCAAGGATTTTGTTTTGTGATGGTTGCATTGTTTTTACCCACACAGCTGTGTTTAGTTGGCAAATCTCCACTAATAAAGAACTTATATGTCAACCTCCTTAGATTTTTTTATTTCCATGCCTATGTGTCTTCAACAGTTCTCAATTTCTTTTCCTGCATTTGTGAGTGTGTTGAAATACGTCACTAAATATTTACCCTCTGGATCATGGCTTATGTTGCTAAGCATTAGACTATCGCTTAGGAAGGCAGGTAATGTCTGAAGTCAAGTGCTGCTCTTTTCTGCTACTGGGACCGAGTCTGTTCCCATGTCATACCTCATTTGTTCAGTCCATTTGAAAAAAAAAATGTGTCTACTATGTACCAGGCATAGTTCTAGGTGCTGAGACTTCTGCAGAGCAATCAGATAAAAATCCCTGCCCTCATGAATTTTACATCCTAGTGGGCGGAGGGGAGACAATATGCAAAATAAATACGTTGCACACTGAATTGGAGAGAAACCAGTGCTATGGAGAGAAACAGAGCAGTGATGGGGGTGGTAGCAAGTGCTAGGAGATAGGGGCAAGTTTCAGTTAGAAACAGAATGGTCAGATGAGAATGGTCAGGTGATGTTAAGCAAAGAGCTGGAGAGGGGAGTGAACCCCTCTGTAAGCAGTATTGTTGGTTTTCCGCCGACAAGGAGCCTCAGCTGGTCTCCCCACACAAGAGCTCTCATAGCTGGTTCATGTCAATATTACACTAATGTTGGCTACTGTGTAGTTTTAAAATGGCTCTCCCTGCCTTCGCTTCTGTATCATTTCCTTTCTATTGGCCTTTTGTCAACGTGTCTGGTACTAGTTCCTGCATCTGAAAGCATTTTGGCTCCTTCAGAGACAAAGTCCAGCCAGGTGTGTTTTCATGTGTTTCTCTCTAGAAATTAGTTTTGCGGATCTCCAGCAGAATAGCAGTTCTATAGTCTGATCTCTATTATCATACACTTATTTCTGCTGGTTATGTGAGTAAGAAGGATCTTTGACAGTTCAGAAACCAAGATGGGGAAAGGAGAACAACCGAGAGTATAGATAAGTATTTACAGCTTTTCTAATCAAAGGAGACCAGAAACTGTGGTGTGCCCAAACACTTTGATGAAAGGCTGTCGGAGATTTCGTGTACATTCCTTGCGGCATATTCCGTTGGATAGAAGGCTTCCCACAGTACTTCTGAGTATGCCCCGTGCCTCCGTTTTCCCTTCAGGAGTAGTCAAATTCCTTTCTACTGTGGGTGTCCAGTTATATTCAGGGAACCATCCTTATCCTGGCAAAATCTTGGTTTGGGGCTCTTTGGGGGTTGGAAACATTTTGTGTTGATTCTGGGAGTCCTGAAATCCAGATGTCTTCAACAGGTCACTTGTGAAAGGTTGTAATATTGTCATAATTTTAAATTACTGCTAATGAGTAAACTTAATTTACCATATAAATTAACAATACTAACAAAGACTCTCACCCACTACAATAATTATTATGAAATTAGAGTGAAAATTAGAATGAAATGTCTTTTATTTCCACTTTGGAGAATAAAAATGTCAGCTCAGGAAATTTCATTTAGTCAACATATATCATTTGATTAAAACAAATGTTTTTTCCTTGCCAAAAATCCAAAATTTAAGGTTAAAAAAAAAAGTAAAATCCAATATGATGTTTTCTCCCTGCTTGTTTCAATACTCCACATGACTATTTTGAAGGGTTAAAGGAACATTTTCAAAAGCTATTCAAAATAAAATTCTTTTTAACTGATTTTAACTGAAAAGTTTAATATGATTTTTTTAAAAAAATATGGAACACTTCACAAATTGATGTGTCATCCTTGCTCGGGGACCAAACCAATCTTCTGTATCGTTCCAATGCTGCTGAAGTGAACACTCTACAATTTTTATGTCTCTCTCTCTCTCTCTCTCTCTCTCTCTCTCTCTCTCTCTCTCT
>NW_006793744.1:1414845-1418796 GCF_000442215.2 Lipotes vexillifer
TCTCTCTCACACACACACACACACACACACACACACACACACACGCCAGGAAAGTGTTAAACTTGCTTAAGATTAGGTAACATCAGCTTATCAGATAAGGCAGAAATCTTGAAATCCGAGCTATCTGATTCACCGATTTTACTGGATGACCTTGGGCAAGTCATTTAAACCCTCAGCTTTGGTTTCCTTATCTTAAAGCCAGACAAATCCATTCCTTCCCTATGCTGATGTCTTAGGGATGCAGTTAAAGAAAAGCAGACAATGTGCCAACATTTTGAGCTCCTGAGAGAAGAGCTGCATTTAATCCAGTCAGTGGGTATCATTCTCTACGCTGGTTCTTTAGGAAGACAGTCTATGAGAGTCTAGCAGATAATGCTGGCTAATTAGCTATGTCACACCTACGCTGTTTAACTAATGCATGGAGTTCCGATTGAACGTGACACTCTTGTACAGCAGGTGCTTTTACAAGCTTGATCTGTTTATTAATCGTGCTCTTTAGAGAACTTACCTAGAAGGCACAGAGTTGGAAAAAGGGGTGTGTCATGTTTGTAACTATACTCCAATATGTGTAAATAGCAGAATTTTCTGGAGAAAAGTTGACAGGCTTTTTTAGAAGTTGGTGATTTGGTGGGGGAGAAAGAAGACCATCATTTATATTTGGAAGTGTGTTTCCTTTAGAAAATGTGGAATTGTTGATTCTGTAAACACAGGTCCCAGGCCAAGTTAAAATGTTATATGTAAACCAAGCTTCCATAGCACAGCTTTCTGAAAACCCAAGATCAAGGGTTGTGGTTGTTAAAGGGGTGAAAAGGTCATGGGTTTTGCATTCTGGCAAACTTCCTAACTGAGCCTTGGTTTTTAAAAATCTATAGAATGGGACTAATACTACTTCCTGCCTAGGGTCATATTGAACCTTAACTACTTTTTTTTTGGAAAGAGCATTTCCACTGGGAATTAAGAGGCTGTGGACACCTTACCAAATATTTAGAAAATTAGGTAGTGAGTTTTAGCTCAGCTTTGGTTCACCCCTTTGGGATACAAGCCAGAAATTCTTTAATGTGATAAATGGAGCTGTGTTTTATGTTGTAGTTTCTCCCTCCCTTTTTCTTTCATAAGCCCTCTGCTTTCTCTGTTACCCTCTTCCAATTCTCATTTTCTGGCCTGACCTTTCACATTTTGAAACCTCCTCTGAATTAAGTCACTCACCAGGCCCTCAGACACCCACATGCGAATACCAACAGACATTTCTTAAAATAATAGAGACTACCTCTAGCTTTTGTCCCCATTCCATTTCTGAAGAAAATACTCTGAACCCCATACAAAGTTTTTAATGAAAAATTCTAATTATTTCATTCCTGGATATTAACAGTATGTAGGGAAGGAAACACTTTTCTTCTATACACTTAAGTTCTATAACTGAAGCCTGTGAATTAAACTGGCAAAAGACAGATATCAGGAGAAAAAAGGTATACACATTTTACTGATATTTCATTTTTCCAAAATAAAATATATATTTTATTAAACTTCATTGATTTACTATTTTAAATTTTACATGCATAGGGACTTCACAGAAAAGAAGAGGCCATTAGACCCAAGACCACAGATTATGGAGAATTGGCTAGACAAAGGAAAAGGGAGTTTGGACTCCAAGGGGCAGTAAATTGTGGGAAGAGGACCAGGATATGTATGGTAGATAAGGGTGGTTTAGTAAGGTTTGTTATGCATACTCCTCTCTGGTGATTAAGAGTCTTCTTCTCTTCCTGGTATGGGAGAGTGGGGCACCTTTACAAATGGGAAATGTGTGTCCTGCTTTTAGGCAGATGGCAGAGGGAGAGGGCTCTTCCTCATCTGCTGCTTCTCAATCACCTTCAGCTCAGAATAATCCTTATATCAAAGTGGCTTATTTGGGGGTGGTATATTTTGACCCCCTTCAAGTATAATAGTTGGGAAAACACATTCTATCCTAGTAAGACTATTCTATTTAATATAGACTATAATAAGACTATATATATATATATATTCAGATATAGTCATGGCTGGAGGCATGAACAGGCAGGACTATGTAAGTATTTATCCCTTAAGCTGCTCCCACTTTGAAACCCAGCAAGCTACCTCTCCTTTGTTTCTTGCAGTAATTTAATTTTTAATACAATTTTTAAAGGTTACTTTCCATTTAGTTATTTCAAAATATTGGCTCTATTCCCCATGTTGTACAACACATCCTTGAGCCTGTCTCACCCCCGGTAGTTTGTACCTCTCACTCCCCCACCTCTATCGCCCTCCTGCCCCAACTGGTAACCACTAGTTTGTTCTCTATATCTGTGAGTCTCCCAGCAAGCTACCTCTCTGTACAACATACCTTCTAATTTGTTTTCTTTGCATGCTGAACCTGTGATTACTTTATTGATCAACAAACAGGCCCCTCACTGTACACCCTCTATAGCGATGAGGATTGGTTATAGTCATGTCAAGGTCACAACATGGAATTCTACCTGTATTCATAACACAATGCCTCTAGCGAATAAACCAATGATTGATTTGCATTTGCAGATTATTATATGTTTTTCCGTTTTGGTTTTTCTGTCTGACAGCGTCAGCGTGCAGGGTCAAAGACAGCCGGCCCCCCATGTCAGTGGTCTAGGATGGCAAGTGAAGCCACCAACATCCCAAGTCCTGTGGTGCGCCAGATTGACAAGCAGTTTCTGATTTGCAGTATATGCCTGGAAAGGTACAAGAATCCCAAGGTTCTCCCCTGTCTGCACACTTTCTGCGAGAGGTAAGCCTCCTCTGTGCTCAGAGAAGGGGGTTTCACAGACTGACCTCCTACAACCTGCCAAGGGGTTCTTTCCAGAATTCTACAGTTACCTACAGGAGACAATAAATCTTTTGTGCTTCTGATAGACATCTAGAAACGCAATCATGAGTTGCCAAGAATGTACTTTATTTCAAAGAACTATTATAAGCGGGAGAAAGCAATCCAATAGCTACTGATTTATTTCCACAGGAGATGGAACATTAAATATTTTAAGATTCAAAAAATTTTTTTAATTTCCCATTGTTCTTTGTGAAACAGTTTTTGCCAACCATAGATCCCTCATCGTGGATCTTTGGTGAGGGCCAATTAAAAAGCTATCATTTTCAGGACTTCCCTGGCTGTCCATTGGTTAAGACTTCGTCTCCCAATGCAGGGGGTGCCGGTTCGATCCCTGGTTGGGGAGCTAAGATCCCACATGCCTTGTGGCCAAAAAACCAAACATAAAACAGAAGCAATATTGTAACAAATTCAATAAAGACTTTTAAAAATGGTCCACATCAAAAAAATCTTTAAAAAAAAACCCTATCATTTTCTCCCATATAACAAATCAGGTAAAATACCTACATATATGAGGACTTAGTTGAAAAGAGGGGGCTTTCTTCCACAGGTATTTCAGAAGACACACACTAATGGCATAGTTGAACATTATGATGTTTCGGATAAAGAAAAAAAACTATATACATTAAATGATTATAAATTACCTGAATATACAGTTTGCTACATATGAAACACACTTCTTTTTTTTTTGTAAACTAAAATTATTTTTATTATTATTTTTTAAATTAATTTAATTTTGAAAACACACTTCTTTTTAAAAAATTTCTTGAATAGTTTTTTACATTGAATTAATCAGTTTTCAAAACATATTTTTACCCTCCCGTTCAACTTACCCCATCAGCAATTAAGCATTAAAAAATGTTGTTGGGGGCTTCCCTGGTGGCGCAGTGGTTGAGAGCCCGCCTGCTGATGCAGGGGACACGGGTTTGTGCCCCGGTCCGGGAAGATCCCACACGCCGCGGAGCCGCTGGGCCCGTGAGCCATGGCTGCTGAGCTTGCGCGTCCACAGCCTGTGCTCCGCAACGGGAGAGACCACAACAGTGAGAGGCCCGCGTACTGCAAAAAAAAAAAAAAAAAAA
>NW_006793744.1:1419041-1434789 GCF_000442215.2 Lipotes vexillifer
AAAAAAAAAAAAAAAAAAATTTTGCTGGTAATTAGTTTATCTGTGGTCTAATCTTAGTATTTCCCTAGTAAGTTTACGTATTTTTCTTAAAGACAGATATGTTAATTATGTTTTATAGCAGTTTATTAAGTACATTTTCCTTTTTAAATTAATACATAGTTAAAACTTTTTACCTCCTATGATAGAACAGGAAATTGGTATTTCCAATGACTTCAAATCAATGGTAATTACATTTACCATCCAGTTTAAGGTACATTTGTTATCTCATTGAACGTTCTTTGAGTTGATTTACATTGGAAGGTCTCAGCTGCAAGAGAATAACTACATCTTTGGTGGTGATGGATGGATGGATGGAGAAGGTGGATTTGTTACTGGTGGTTGTGGTGTTTTGTTTGTTTTGCTTTCTTTGTTTTGGGTTGTTGTGGGGTTGTGTGTGTGTGCACATGTGTGTACAGTTTTTTGTTTAAGTGGTGGTATATAGGGCACTGATACTTTGTACTTTATTCATAATTTTATACCTTGGCTTAAGTACTTTAAAATTCATATTCCAAAATGGTGAAATGGAGAGTGATTTTTTTTCCCCCTCACTCAATGGATGTAGCTAAAGCATGACCACCAGCTTTAACTGTCCATGGGTCCCTGGGCTCACATGGTAAGGGCATTACTTGAGAGGAAGCAGTCGACATAGCTGGGCACTCTTTATACACGACGCTGAGAGCTACTCAGCTTGAACTTAGCAGGGCGGCCCCCTTCACCAGTGTTCAGTGTCTCGTCAGGCTGTTTTTGGCTCCCGTTTCCTTGCTCTTGCAGGTGAGAAGCAGCCCTTCCGGGCTGCCTGGGGTTGGCCTCCTGCCCTCTCAATTAGGTCTAGCCCACGCCACTTCCACGCCCCATCCAGTAGCTACTGCTGGAGATTTTCCAGATCCCACCATGGCAATTCCCTAGGGAATGCTATGTGTTGAAATTGTTTTAGCATCGTGCACATTGAACTGATTTCCTTTGGAAGGTGCTGGCAACTTTCCCTAAGATGGGAAAATTTGGTTTATGTGGAGACAAAACTTCACGGCTTGTCATGGAGAGAGACCCAGGACCCCTTATCTCCATCTCCTGCTGGGCACAAACACCGGCTGCTCAGTGGACAGCTGCTCTCTTACTCTCATTTGTTCTAAAATGCCATCAGTGGGGCTTGGAGGACACAGACACAGTCCCTGGCCTTATGAAGCTTCCAGCCAAGTGCAGGAGCCAGTTATTAAACACCTACTCACTCAGATTAATGTGAGATTAAACCAGTGACAAGGGCCATACACCAGAAGTGCACAGGCAACCACGTAATAGCGGAATTTGCTCTAATCGGGGAAGGCTTCCCTGCAGAAGTGATGAATAGGCAGAAATCCCCAGGAGGAGGAAAAATTAATTTAGCAAAGGGGAGTGAGCAGAAGAAAAGAATTTCAGGTATGTGCAAAGCTGTAGAGCAAAAGGGACTATAACACTTTGGAAGAACTTAGATAGGCCCAAATGTGCAGCAGATGAGGGGAAATGACAGAAAATAAATAGGTCTAGATCATATAGGTGGGTAATCCGTATTACCACATATGGATTCTTGTCTTCATTGTAAGAACAGTGGAAGCCATGGAAGGGTTTCATCTTAGATGTGAGGGGGAGGAGATTTAAATGGTCGGCTTTGCATTTGGGAAAGGTCACTCTGGTTGCAGTATGGAGGAGGGTGAGGGGGGTACAAGGTGGATGGCATTACACCGGGGGCAGGGCAACTGCAGACATCTAAGCAAGGGTGTCTTCATACAGATGAAGAGGCCTGGGGAGGCTGGAACCATACTGAGGAATTTCCAGGCTTTGGTGATGGGTTGCATGTGGACAGTGAAGACCAGTATGGGAATTACTGTTTTTAGAATGACTCGTACTTCTGGTTTGCTTAGATGAAGGGATGGAGGTGCAGTTCACTGATGGGTGGACACAGCGTGCGGGAATATCGTGGGTTTGGTTTTGAACACGTTGAGTTTTAGGACCTGTGAGACCTCTGAGAGGAGATGTCGAGAGAGCAGTTGGTGTACAGTTATGGGGCTCAGAGGGGCTGAGAGTGTTATGCTTATCGTGCATTATAATATAATACCCCAGGGAAAGAAGAGGGCTTACGATAAGCCTTGATTAACTCCAAACTATATTGACTCAGTAGAAAAGAGAGCAGGCAGAAGGAGAACCAGGTGAGTGTGGTATCGAAAACCGAGGAAAGATAAAGTTTCATGAAAAGGAGGGGTGGGGAGGCAGTGCTCAAGCTTGATGAATGACAGAATCAAAAAATGTGTATTAGATTTAGATGTTGCTAGTGAGTGACCTTAGCAAAAGCTGTTTCATCTCTGGTATTGATTCAGTGCTATCTACTGTGACATAGGGAAGGTCACTTAACCTCCTTGATGTCAGTTTCCCCATCTGCAAAATAAGAGAAATGGGGCGAAATCAGAGGTTTTCAAATTTGTTGGAGAAACTGGGAAACGTTGTAGTGATGTCGAGCTTAGATTCTGATGCCAAATTGCCTGCGTTTGAACAACTACTCTGCCTCTGACGGCCTAAGTCCCTTGGGTAAGTAACTTACCCTCTCTCTGCCTGTCTTTCCTCATACATTTAAAAGTGATCACAGGATTACTGGAAGTAAAGTTGACCCCTGAACAACACGGGTTTGAACTGCATAGGTTTACTTATATGCGGATTCTTTTCAGTAGTCAGTATTACAGGATGACAAGATCTGCGGTTGGTTGAATCTGCAGGTGTAGAACCCCGGATGTGGAGGAACTGGGTAATTGGAGGGCTGGCTCTGAGTTATACATGGATTTTCGGATTTTCCACTGCACGAAGGGTCAGCGCCCCTAACTCGCGCGTTGTTGAAGGGTCAACTGTATCAGCCATACATTTCGCTAGTTAAATGAATTAAGTTGATGGCTCTTAAGGAGAGGATCTTAAGAAGAGATGGTGTTGGTGGGACTCTGGGTGTCCCGTCCCTGTTTCAAACAAACATTTCCACTTCGATGTGTTTTTAACATCTGAAATCGGCTTATGATTTTGTATGTAAAAAGAGTTTCAGCGGTAACAGAAAAAATGTGACATGTTTCTTCCAATTTGTGTAAAAGTCCACAAATTCGTGAACGCCATACTAGGTATCAGTGCTTCTCAATCTTAAATGTGCATACACATCGCCTGGGAATCTGATTCATCAGGCCTGGAGTGGGTCCTGCGAGTCTGCGTTTCTTCCAAGCTCCCCGTTGAGGCCAGTGATGCGCACCTGTGGACCACGCTTTGCCTGTGTGGCAAAGCTCGAGGAAACAGTACCAAAGTCAATGAGAATATCTGATCAGTTGACTGGTGCAATGTGAGGTGACCTATTGACTTCAGAACTAATCTTTTCCTAGTGAAGGAGACCACAACGGAAGTTATGCAAAGTAGCCCTGTAGTCACCGAGAACCTGTCTGGTAGCTCCTGCAAGAGCCCCACTGTGCTGACCGCCCTGCTTCTGTTTCTGCGACAGGTGCCTGCAGAACTACATTCCCGCCCACAGTCTAACCCTCTCCTGCCCCGTGTGCCGCCAGACCTCCATCCTGCCCGAGAAGGGGGTGGCCGCGCTCCAGAACAACTTCTTCATCACAAACCTGATGGACGTGCTGCAGCGAACTCCAGGCAGCAATGCTGAGGAGTCCTCCATCTTGGAGACAGTCACCGCTGTGGCTGCGGGGAAGCCTCTCTCTTGCCCAAACCATGATGGGAATGTAAGTGAGCGGATTGCAGGCACTGCCGGGCCGAGGGGCTGCTTGATTTGGGGAGGCTTTGGTCAATCGGAGGGTATATACACTGAAACAGAACTCCACCTGGAAAATGAGTGATTGAAAACACTTTTTACCTGTCCTCAGACTATTTTGCCTGCTTCCTTTCTCTGACCCAATTTGTTTAAATAATAAGATCAGTCTTCATTGTGCCTACTTAGCACAAATTGGTTTCCCCAGGAGAGCAAACTGATAACTGTTTGTAAGCTGGGCATACTTTGACCCACAAACATCTGTGTAATAAATTATGGAGAAAGATTTAATAGTAGATAAGTTCTGCAAATTGAGAATGATTATTAAAACGTTATTTACAGTGTTTTATTTTTCTTGTGAGGGAAATTTTTCTCATGCTCCATTAGACCCTATTCCTTAATCATAAATACTCTGAAGTTATGTGAATCCCTGATCAGAGATTATAGCCTGTAGATTCCAAACATACTTCCTGCTGCCAGCAAACACAGTAACCATTATAAAACTCGGGAGGACTGGTGTGTAAAATCAAACGATGGATTCACGGCAGCTATGTAGCCTGAAGAGGCAGCATTGCATAGCAGCTCACTGCCAGCTTTGGAGTCAGACTGCCTGATTCAAATCCTGCTCCTCAAACTCATTTCCTGTGTCAGCTTTGGGAAATTTACTAAATTCTCAGTCTCACTTCCTCATCTACAGAAAGAAAGTAATAACAGTTTCCCCTATAGGATTATTTGGAGAATTAAATATTTTAGTCATAGAAAGCAAACTATAAGCTCTCTTTAAATATTAGCTATTAAAATGATTTCTAATTAATGGCTTATTTCATTTTTTTCTTTATGTAGTGGCCACTTCAAAAGTGTTTGAAACTGCTATAATCAAACCACTGAAGTAACATGAGGTTCTTAGGGCAAAGCAATAATTATTAGCCGTAACTAATAACTGTTGGTCTACCTCTCATAGACCCACTGTGCTGCAGCCTCACTGGCCTCCTAGAACTTGCCGAGTGGTTTCCCACCTTGGGCCCTGGCTGCTGTCCGTTCCTCATGCCTGGAACGCTCTTTGTTCCCTCTTTATGTGGCCAGCTCATTCTCATCCTCCATGTCTCAGCTCAAATTTCTACACCAGGCAGTCCTGTCTAGCTCACTCTCTACGGCAGACCGCCTCTGACACCCGGTTTCCCGCCATCATAGCACGTCTTGATTTCCTTCATGACATTTGCAGTGTTCTGCCTACCTCCAGCTGTGTATCTGCTGGCTTTCCTTGTACAAAGTGAGCTCCAAGAGGGAGGGACCATGTTTATCATTATACCTCTAGCACTCAGCACAGCATCTTACACATGGAAGTGTACATATAAACAGAGACCAACCAAATGAGGAAAAGCAAAGGCTATTTACTCAGCACTTGCTGTAACAAGGAGTCAGACCATCACTTGTGTTTTGTTAGAGACTCAAAGTCAGGCAGAGGAGCGGGAAAGCTCTGTAGTGGAAAAAAGGGGAGGCTTCAGCTGTGCCCTGATTGGGAGTGGCTGGCATGGGGAAGCTGGGGGCCAACTAATTAGAAGGGGGACATCCTACGTGACTGCTTAGGGGTGCAGATTTGGTTTTCTCTGGTTGGTCCTAAGTTGGAAGAGGGACAAAAATTATAGAAGCTGTTAATTATCAAGTCCTAGCCATTTGGGGTCAATTGGTACAGAAGTTATTGTTTAGCTTTTTGGATTGTTAACAGAGATGGCAGTCTGACTTATAGCAGGCTGGCTTCCTGGTTTGTTTCATTGTGGATAAGGGGGTTGGTTTCTTGGGCAAGTTGTGGGTCAGAGTTTTATTTTTGTATGGTCCATGTGCATTTTTATATTCAGTCTCTCAGAAGTCAGTAGTACATATTTTTAAACAAATGGCCAGACACCATGCTAGGCTTCTCACACACCACTCTGTGTAAATTGGTACTGGTTACCTTCATTTTATAGATAAAGAAACTGAGACTTGAACAGTTTAAGTAACACAGCTGGTTGACACATCATAAAAGCTAGACCAGGAGGAAATAGCATCCTGAGCGTTTTGCTAGCCAAAACAAGAGAGACATCGTGGATTACATATCCTTAATTATTTAATCGAAAGCACATCAGGCTATCGATAACTGTAGATTTTCTGCGCACTGTACTCCAAGGGAGAGTTACCATGTAAGTTTTGCAAAAGGAACTTTAAAGGATGCCCTCTTATGACCGCTTCTCACACTGGCTCTTAGTGAATGCTAAGGCTGTCTCCCCCTGGGGCTCAAATTCTAAATACTAGTCTGGGAATGCATGTCCATCAGGTACCTGAGTCCCCTTCAAGAGTAGTCCAGGTAGGGCTCTCTGGAGATCTGACTTGATAGGGGAGTAAAGTTTTAGAAACTTTAGGAGATCTACTATAGACACTGGTCCAAATTTGGGGTGTAAAGGACAATCATGTGGAATGAGAAATAATGGCAACTGAAAAGATTACATCAATAAGTAAAGGCAAGAGTGTCGTGGAATTCAGGAATGAGCTTGCAGCTCAGCACAGCTAGAGCATGGAGATGCCCCAGTGGTGGTGGGAACATAGGTGGGCTGGAGAATACAGGATGAGTCTAGATAGAGGGGAGAAATTGTGATGAGCTAAGAATGTCATTGAGGAAAGGTTTGACCTAATTTCCATAAGCAGTGGAGAAGCATTAAAACCTTTTAAACAGGAGATGGGTATGTTAATGGCATTGTGGAGGAATAGCGTAGCAGAGACTGGAGGCTGCACCACCAACTGAGTTTAGTATTGAGTTGTCCAAATGCGAGATGATAAGGGGTAGAATAAGAAAAGCATCAATGGACTTGGAGAAGGAAGGATGAATTTCAGAGAAAAGAGTATTCTTTCACTTGAGAATCTGCCTCCCACTAATAAAAAGGCATATACTAAAATCTGTTCAACTAAGCTATTAAGACTGAGAATTTGAGCCATTCAAATTGATCATATAATAGGTAATTTTTAAAAAATCACTGTATTTTTCCATTGTGTAGACCAAGTTCCTGCACCACAGTCCAATAAAATTACACTAGTAACATATGTTACAGAAGAAACCCCAAATCTTTTTTAAAAGTTTATAATTATTTAATCAAAGAGAAAATAGCAAAATTAGACTATTTACAAACTGTTGAAAGTGTAAGCTTTATCTATTAAATGTATAAGATAAAGTCATTATCTATACTCAGGAAATTTTATATGTTTAAGTATTTTATTTAAAAGGAGTTCAGGGCTTCCCTGATGGCGCAGTGGTTGGGAGTCCGCCTGCCGATGCAGGGGAGACGGGTTCGTGCCCCGGTCCGGGAGGATCCCGCGTGCCGCGGAGCGGCTGGGCCCGTGAGTCATGGCCGCGGAGCCTGCGCGTCCGGAGCCTGTGCTCCGTAGCGGGAGAGGCCACGACAGTGAGAGGCCCGCGTATCGCAAAAAAAAAAAACACAACGAAAACAAAACAAAACAAAACAAAAGTGCATTTCAAGAAGTTAGGAAAAGAACATTAAAATAAATATATGGCACACGGAAAAAAGAAAATAGTAAAGATAACCTTGGAGAGTTTGAAAATAATGAAACAATTGTGTTGATGAATAAATCCAAGAGCTGAATTTTTTTTAATTAATGAAATAATCTGACATCTGATAAAGCACCAAAGGGTAAATATAAATAAATCAAATTGGGACTAATAAAGAGATACCAGTATAGCTAAAAAGAAGATTTTAAAATTAGTAGATCAATTCTCTGTGCTAAAGGCTAATATAGTGAAAGTTTGAATGAAGTGGACAATTATCTAGGAAACTACAAATGATCAAGAAAACCCAAATAGACCTATAATCTTGAAGAAAACTGGTGAAAGTTCATTTAAAACTGAATGCCTTCAAACCTGTATAAAACAGATATGATTCATAGTATTTATACTTCTGGATCATAAGAAAAGATAGGAAGCTACCAAATTCACCTATGATATACTCATTAACTCTGACACCAAAATCTAGTGAAGACAGAACAAGGAGAAAACTATGAATCATTCAGTTTATGAAAGTAGCTGTAAAATTCTTATTTAAAATACCTGAGCAGGGACTTCCTTGGTGGTCCAGTGGGTGGGACTTCGCTCTCCCAATGTAGGGGACCCAGGTTCGATCCCTGATCGGGGAAACTAGATCCCGCGTGAATACCAAAACTAAGAGTCCGCATTCCACAAAGAAGATCCCGCGTGCTTCAAGGAAGACACGGTGCAGCCAAAATAAATAAATATTTTTTTTAAAAAAATAAATAAATAAAATAAAATACCCCAGCAAACTTTTACCGTGTAAGAGCACTTAACTTACTAATTAAGAAAAATATTGAATGTCACAAAAGAAAATGAGCCTAGAACTTGAAAAATTCACAGGAGATCTATAAACAGTTAATAATCATAGGAGAAAATAAATGTTAAGCTTCACAAAGAATTCCTAAAGATGTATTTCCTGAGAATGCCTGAGGAATAGAGACCCCTGGATGCCATAGGCTGCTAAGGAGAAACAGTCACAGAGATGCTAATTCCAGCAAAGGTAAAGAAGCCTTTAGGTTGAAACGTTCCCTGTTTCTCTACCAAACATATCACATCAAATCACATTAAAAATTAACTCTAAAGAATTGGATCCTCCTGGAGGTGAATGAAATTATTTAAAGTGTGTTTTGAGCACTTTTTCTATGCTGGGTCATTATGAGTCTTCGGAATCATAAAACATATAAACTAGCAAGAGGCCTTGGAAAATTTACTGCGTGTCTTGAATCATTCTATTGTTCCACCATAGATTGTAGGAGTTCTCTGCTGATGCTCTGAAACGGGGGTCCTCACTGCATATTCAAGTCAAATGCATGCAATATTACAGATAAATGGCTGTGGTTAATTGCCATGGGTAAATCTTTAAAAACAATTCAAATGATTCAATAAAATCGGGTAATTAACAATGAAGCAGGATGTTGCCCTCATAAACTGCCTGGTGCTGATTAGCACATGTGGATGAACTCCTGTCATTTACTTTAAGTGCTGTGACACTATCTGTCTTCTAATTAAACTGCCATGGCTGCATTGTTCAAATACAAAGAAAAATGGGAATAATGGTCAGTGATTTAAGAGGTTCTTTGCACTTAAAGCAGACATTTGCGCTCATGCCTCAAAGTCCCAGAACACAAATGAGCCTTAAGCCCTGTTGTTGCTGGCTTAGGTGCCTTTCTAACAAGCATGTTACGAGGTGCAAAGGAGAGATCCTCATTAAGAATGCCCTGCCACTAATCAGCCCCCACTTCCAGAATCCTGGCGGAGAGGGGGTGGGTGGTGGTGGTGGTGGCTGCAAGGCCCTGACCATCCTTTTCAGCACGTTATTATGCATATGGTCCTGCCATCTCCTCTTCTAATGAACACAAATGGTGACTACCTGTCAACAACAACAAGCTTATCCTGGGCTCTGGCCCACCCACCCTTGGGAGCACCAGTGTCCTCTCACCCAAGATGGATGAGTTCAACTGAGTTGCTCACCTCCCACAATGAAGTCTCAGCTTGAGTCAAAGCTGTGAGAACCTGAGCACAAGAGTTAGAGAATGACTAGTTGTAGACACTTCAAAATGATTTCAGGGCCTTTACTTCCGAAGAAACATGCAAGATACAGAACCAGGGACAACTACCCAGGTCTGTTGCTATCTCTTCAAAGATGCAATCAGTTTCTTAAAATGGAGGTTAAAATCACTTAACATAAAACTCAACATTTTAACCCCTTTAAAGTGTACAATTCAATGGCTTTTAGCATATTTAAAAGGTTGTCCAAACATCACCACTATCTAATTCCAGAAGTTTTTCATTATCCCCCAAAGAAACTCCATACCTGTTAAGCAGCCATTCCTCATCCCGTCCCCGACACCCCAAACCCTGGCACCCACCAGCCTGCTTTCTGTCTCTAAGGATTTGTACATTGTGGACATTTGATATAAATGGAATTCTACAATATGTGGCCTTTTGAGTCTGGCTTCTATCACTTAGCATAATGTTTTC
Source organism: Lipotes vexillifer (assembly GCF_000442215.2). Taxonomy (NCBI): domain Eukaryota; kingdom Metazoa; phylum Chordata; class Mammalia; order Artiodactyla; family Lipotidae; genus Lipotes; species Lipotes vexillifer. Next base: position 1,428,893 of record NW_006793744.1, read on the forward strand.
AAGGTTCATCTATATTGCAGCGTATATCAGAACTTCATTCCTCTTGTATGGCTAAATATTATACCATAATTTGTTTATGCATTCATGAGTTGATGGATATTTGGGTTGTTTCTACTTTTTGGCTATTATGAATAATGCTGCTATGAACATTCATGTACAGTTTTTGTGTGGACATACGTTTTCAGTTCTCTTGGGTAGATACCTAGGAGAGTGGAATTGCTGGGTCATATGATAATGTTTAACCTTTGAGGAAGGTTATTTTTTGAGTCTAGCCCTCCTAGCTGGTGTGAAGTGGTGTCTCACTGCAGTTTTGATTTGCATTTTCCTAGTGACTAATGATGTTAGATTATTTTCCTGTGAAAATTGGCCATTTGTTTACCCTTTTTGAAGAAGTGTCTATTTAATTCCTTTGACAATTTTTGAATTGGGTTCTTGAGTTGCAGGGGTTCTTTGTATGTTCTGGATACTACATCCTTATCAGATATATAACTAGGACATATTTTTCCCATTCTTTTTACTTTCCTGGTACTGCCCTTTGATACACAAGTTTTTAATTTGATGAAGTCCAATTTATCTACTTTTTCTTTTTTTGCTTGTGTTTTTGGTATCATATCTAGGAATCTATTGCCAAGTCCAAGGTCATGAAAATTTAACCCTATGGTTTTTTTTCTAGGATTTTTATAGTTTTACCTCTTACATTTAGGTTGTTAATCTATTTTGAGTTAATTTTTGTATATGGAGTGAGGTAAGGTTTCAACTTCATTCTTTTACACGTAGATATCTAGTGGTCTTGACATCCCTTGTTGAAAAGACTCTTTTCCCCCATTGAGTGGTCCTGGCACCCTTTTCAAGAATCAGTTGACCATAAATGTATGGTTTTATTTCTGGACTCTCAATTCTATTCCATTGATCTATATGCTTATCCTTATGCTGGTAACACACAATTTTTATTACTCTAGCTTGGTAGTAAGTTTTGAAATAGGGAAGTGTGAGGCTTCCAATTTTGTTCTTCTTTTGAAGGTTGTTTTGGCTCTTCAGGGTACCAGTGTAATTTTATATAAATTTTAGGAACAGCTTGTTCACTTCTGTGAAAAATGAAGTTGGAATTTTGATAGATATTTCATTGAATCTGTAGATCAATTTGGGCATATTGCCCTCTTAACAGTATTAAGTCTTCCAATTCATGAGCATGGGATATCTTTCCATTTATTTCCATTATTTAGGTATTCTTTAATTTCTTTCAACAATATTTTGTAGCTTTCAGTGTACAAGTCTTGTACCTTCTCTGTTAAATTTATTCTTTAAGTATTTTATATTCTTTTGGATGCTATTATAAATGGAATTTTCTTAATTTCATTTTTGGATTGTTCATTGCTAGTGTATAGAAATACAACTGATTTTTGTTTGTTGTTGTTGTATCCTAAAGCTTTGCTGAATTCATTTGTTAGTTCTAATAGTGTGTGTGTGTGCACGTGCACATGTGTACATTCTTTGGGATTTTCCATATATAAGTCATCTCTGAATAGAGAAATTCTTACTTCTTCTCTTCCAGTTTGGATGCATTTTATTTTTCTTGCCTATATGCTCTGGCTAAAACTTCCAGTACCTTGTTGAATAGAAGTGGCAAAAGTGGACATCCTTGTCATATTCCTGATCTTAGGAGGGAGTCACCATTAAGTGAGCTGTGGGGTTTTTGCAGATGCCGGTTTTTCAAGTTGAGGAATTTTCCTTCTATTTCTAATTTGATGTGTTTTTTGTTTTGTTTTTTATCATGAAAGGGTGTTGGGTATTGTCAAATCCTATTTCTGTATTTACTGATCAGATCATGTGGGATTCTTCCCCTTCATGTTATTAGCGTGGATTACATATACTGATTATTGTATGTGGACTACCCTTGCATTCCTGGAATAAATCCCACGTGGTCATGGTGTTTAATCTTTTTAATATGCAGCTGGGTTCAGTTTACTAGAATTTTGTTAAGGATTTTTGCACCTATATTCATAGGGATTATTAGTCTTTAATTTTCTTTTCTTGTGTGATGTCTTTGACTTTGGTGCCAGTATATTACTGGCCTAATGAATTAGGAAATGTTCCCTTCTCTTCTGTTTTTGAAGAGTTTGGGGATTGGTGTTAATTCTTCTTGAAATGTTTGGTAGAATTCACCAGTGAAGCCATCTCACCCTGGACTTTTCTTTGTGGGGGTTTTATGAGCATTGATTGATCCCTTTACTTATTGTAGGCCTATTCATATGTTCTATTTCTTCTCTGAGTTAGTTTTGGTAGTTTGTGTGTTTCTAGGAATTCCATTTTATCTAGGTTATTTGATTTATTGACATACAACAGTCCATAGTATTCTGTTTGTCAATTTTGTTGATTCTTACAAAGAACCAACTTTTGGCTCATTGATTCTATTGTTTTTCTATTCTCCATTTTATTGATCTCCACACTAATCTTTATTTCCTTTCTTCTGCTTGCTTTGGGTTTAGTTTGTTCTTCTTTTCCTAGTTCTCTAAGGTGGAAGCCTAGGTTATTGATTTGAGATCTTCTTTTCAATGTAGACATTTACAGCTATAAATTTTGCTCTGAGCACTGTCATAAGTTTTGATATGTTGTGTTTCTATTCATCTCAAAATATTTTGTACTTTCCCTTGTAATTTCTTCTTTGACTCATTATTTGTTTGTGTTATTTAATTTCCACATATTTGTTAATTTTCCAGATTTCCTTATGTTACTGATTTCTAATTTCATTCTACTGTAGCCAGAGAAGATACTTTATATGACTTCAGTCTTTTTAAATTTATTGAGACTTTTGTGACCCAATGTATGCTTTCTTCTGGAAGATGTTCCGTGTGTACTTGACAAAAATGTGTCTTCTGTTATTAAACAGAGTGTTCCACATGTGTGTGTTAGGCCTAGTTGGTTTATAATGTTGTTCAAGTTCTCTATTTCTTTACTGATCTTCTGTCTAATAGTTATATCATTATTGAAAGTGGAATATTGAAACCTCCAACCATTATTATTGAACTCTCCATTTCTCCCTTCAATTCTGTCAGTTTTTGCTTGATATATATTGGGACTCTGTTGTTGGTTACATATTTATTAATAAATGATGGATTTACCATTTTATTATTATATAATGTCCTTTTTTAATTGAAGTATAGTTGATAATGTCCTTTTCTGTCTGTTATAACAACTTTTGTCTTAAAGCATGTTTTGTCTAATATTAGAATAGCTACTCCAGCTCTCTTTTGGTTACTCTTTGCATGGAATATCTTTTTCCATCTTTTTACTTTCAACCTAATGTGAGTCTCTTATAAACAGCATAGAGTTCACACATTCAGCAATGTTATTATAGATGTACTATGTGCAGGGAATTATCTAGGCTCTGGGTGAGAGAGTTTCAGTGCTCAGTAACTTAAAATCTTATAAATATTTCATAAAAGGGATATGAATAAAATTGCTTTAGTGGGTGCATTCACTTTATGAAAATCCATCAATCTGTGTTAGGATTTATGCCATTTTCTTGTTATACTTCAAGAAAAAGATTCCCCCCGCCCCAAGTGCTTTGGGAATTCAATATTGGAAGAAGTTATTTCCAGCTGAGAGAATAAGGGGAATGCCTTCACAAGGAAACTAACCTTCAGGCTTTATGTTATATTGATACCGAGAGTTCACCACAGTCAGGGTAAGGTGGTTTTATTTTCAGGTAGGCAAATGATATCATCAGCGCTGTCATCACTGCTACTACTTATTAAGAACTTACTACGTGCCAGTTGCAGGCATCATCTGAGTTCTTTGTGCATATTAATCTACCAAATCCTCATAGCAGCCCTATGAAGTAGATTAGTACGTTACACGACTGTCTCCATTTGCCAAAGCGAAAATTGAGACACAGTGAGGTCACGTAAGTGGTGGAGCCAGGATGCAAACTGTTGCATCCAGCTCATCTCTTATCCAAACGTTTAGTAGCCATTCTCAAGGTGCAATCCAGGAGCTCTCATGGGTCTCCAGACCCCTTCAGGGGACCCACGACTGTGCCACCAGGGAAGCCCTATTTACCTTTTTTACTCTCAATCTCTCAAGAGTATTCAGTGGCATTTTCCAGAGACTCTACTATGTGTGCTAGCAAAACAGATTGAATGCAGAAGCAGATATGAGAATCCAGCTGTCTTCTATGAAGCCAGGCACTAAAGAGATTTACAAATATGAAAAGCAATGCCATTCTTCTCACAAAATTTTTGTTTTGCAAAATATACTTTTCATAAACTATATTATTAATGTTAACATTTATTTTTGCTTTTGATAAATTAATCAATATTTTGAATGTTTCTCAGTTTCCATTTTTAACATAATAAACAGCTATAGATATAACTATATAAACACAAAGCATTTGGAATCCTCAATCATGTATAAAGAGTGGAAAGGGGTCCTGAGACCAAAAAGTTTGAGTACCAAAGGCCTATACTGTTCTGTCTTAGGGGAGTGGCCAAGAAAAGCTGGTTTTGTGGCCATAGCAACAGCTTTGGAGTCCTATCCACCTCTGTTCGAGACCTGGAACATAAAAGTTTATCTTTCCTTTTCTCCTGTGAAACTGGATATAATACTGCCCACATCCTGGGGAGGCTGTGAGAATTAACTGAGAAAGTGCAAGTGAAGGCTTAGTGCATGGTCAGCACTCAGTCACTGGCACCAAACCTGGAACTGCTCTTGTGTCACCCGCAGGTGATGGACTTTTACTGCCAGTCCTGCGAGACTGCCATGTGTCGGGAGTGCACGGAGGGAGAGCATGCGGAACACCCCACAGTCCCCCTCAAGGACGTGGTGGAGCAGCACAAGGCCTCACTCCAGGTCCAGCTGGACGCTGTCAACAAAAGGTGTGCATACCTCTGCCTGGCTCCTGATGGGCCACCTGTGGCCTCAGGGTCTCGTGTCCCAGTGGGATAGAAGATTCATGTCACCTAAATAAATTGTCCTTTGATCATAGGGCTGTAGTCATAAACTACTGAGTGATGAGGGTCATCCCCTGCCCCTTGGTAAAATTCCAACCCCCTTTTGTTAAGAGTGGTGGTTTTCCTTTTAGTACCTTAGCATGATTAAATGAACAAAATATACTCAAGGAAAATACACTCTCAGGAGATCTCTGAAATTTGTGCCTGAAACCAGGCTGTCTGAAGAGCCTTTCTTAGCTACTGTTCTTGACACACTTAGAAGCCACTGTGCCAACTGTGACAGGCTCATCTCTATTTGAGCCCAGCAAAATGGTCCTGAGCAGCAAGTGCTCAATTTTCCTTCTCCTTCCCTGCTTCCAGGCATGGAAATGAAGAAACAGAGTAGCTGTTATTTGGCATGGAAATGAAGAAACAGAGTAGCTGTGTGATGCATGAGAAAGACCAAAGAGAGGAAATAAACAGCAAAATGAAAATAAATCTCTTTACCAAAAGTTGAAGTGAGAAAAGTGTGGCTATTCTATACTAATTAAAAGAACTTGGAAACTTGCAAGAAATTCCCAGGAATCTCTGAGTTTGGATAAGTTTTTCATGTGATTGGGTAAAAAGATACAGCTATATATTTAGACCAGTGGTTCTCAACCAAGGGCGATGATACAATGGCAATGCGATGATACAATTGGCAATGCCTGGAGACAATCTGGTGTCACAACTGTGTGGGGGGGAAGGGTAGAGGAAAGGATGCTGTTAAACATCCTACAATTCACAGGACAGCCGCCTGCAACAAAGAATTATCTGGCCCCAAATATCAATATGTCAAGTTAGAGAACGCCTGATTTACTTATTTTTTCTTTTTCTTCTTATTTTTTTATTGAAGTATAGTTGATTTACAATGTTGTGTTAATTACTGCTGTACAGCAAAGTGATTCAGTTTTATATATATATATATAT
>NW_006793744.1:1434925-1436178 GCF_000442215.2 Lipotes vexillifer
TCTTTTTAAAAAAATTCCTTTCCATTGTGGTTTATCACAGGATATTGAATATATTTCTCTGTGCTCTACAGTAGGACCTTGTTGTTTATCCATTGTAGAGAACAGCTGATTTAGAGTGTGAGAAAAAGCCATGGGGTTCTGAGAGCTTTGAGGCTTTGTACCATCAATTTTTAAAATTAAATGATTGAGGTAGATTGAAATAGACGTGGACCCTCAAAATCTCTTCTCTCAAAGGCAGTAATTATGTCATGTCTTATTCACTCTGTTCTTCAGTTATTACTTTTTAAAGATGATGAAAGGCACAGAAGATGTTTCTTGACAAAATATAGTGTTTGGATAGATTTTTTTTTTTTTTTTTTTTTTTTTTTTTTTCCGGATTTTATTATAATAACGACCTCTGATGACTGTCTTCCAGGCTCCCAGAAATAGATTCTGCTCTTCAGTTCATCTCAGAAATCATCCATCAGTTAACCGACCAAAAGGCCAGCATTGTGGATGACATCCATTCTACCTTTGATGAACTCCAGAAGACTTTAAATGTGCGCAAGAGCGTGCTGCTTATGGAACTGGAAGTCAACTATGGTCTCAAACACAAAGTAAGACTCCATCCTTTCCTACAGACATCCTGTGAGAGGTGCACTATCCGGGGCCTCCCTGGCTCTAGCTTACTGTGTTCTACCAGCGGTAAAGGGAACTCAAATGGGTTAAGTGTCACTGTTGTTCAGTAAACAGTAGTTTTTATTTAGTGGCTTATCCAGCTATTTCTTCCTTCCTGTTTTCAGCAGAACTATGATTCTGTGGCTTTAAGTACCACTTGATAACTTGACACAAGGCAAAGTTGAATATAAAGTAATGCTTTCAGGATTTAGGGTTAAACTGGATTGTTTTCCTTCCTTAATTGTAATGTCTAATAGTCTTTAAATTGCTCTCTCACCCACACCAACCTGTTAGTCAACTTCAGAGTGAACCCTTTCAGCCTTTGTTTAACTCTGCACATCCCATCACAAAACCAGGGATGAAAGCTTCCGATATTCAGGTGTGGAGTTTTCGTTTGTCTGGTTTTTGTTCCTTTAGGTGGTGACAGGGAAGCTTTGGACATTAGACAAAGATACTGAATAATGAATAAAATTTCAGATGTCAGGCATAGCAATCTGGCTGCCAAGTGGTTGGCGACGTTTCTGCTTGCGCCTATCCAAGACACATGACCCCATAAATATGTGTGTGGGAGAGACAGGCGAGGAGGAAGGGAAAGA
>NW_006793744.1:1436188-1445940 GCF_000442215.2 Lipotes vexillifer
GGGACTGGTAAGGCGATTTAGGATTCAGCGTGAGAACGAGGTTCCCTGGGTTAAACTGAACACCCCCTGCCGGGGGCCAAGAGCGCGGGCAGGTGCGGGCCCGGGCGCCCTGGGAAGAGCTCACCCGGCTTGGTTTCCCCGCAGGTCCTCCAGTCGCAGCTGGATACTCTGCTTGAGGGGCAGGAGAGTATCAAGAGCTGCAGCAGCTTCACGGCGCAGGCCCTCAACCATGGCACGGAGACGGAGGTGCTGCTTGTGAAGAAGCAGATGAGCGAGAAGCTGAACGAACTGGCGGACCAGGATTTTCCGCTGCACCCGCGAGAAAACGACCAGCTGGACTTCATCGTGGAGACCGAGGGGCTCAAGAAGTCCATCCACAACCTCGGGACGATTTTAACCACCAATGCCGTCGCCTCCGAGACGGTGGCCACGGGCGAGGGGCTGCGGCAGACCATCATCGGGCAGCCCATGTCCGTTACCATAACAACCAAGGACAAAGACGGCGAGCTGTGCAAAACGGGCAACGCCTACATCACGGCGGAGCTGAGCACGCCCGACGGCAGCGTGGCGGACGGGGAGATCCTGGACAACAAGAACGGCACGTACGAGTTCCTGTACACAGTACAGAAAGAGGGCGACTTCACCCTGTCCCTGCGGCTCTACGATCAGCACATCCGCGGCAGCCCGTTTAAGCTGAAGGTGATCCGGTCGGCGGACGTGTCCCCCACCACCGAGGGCGTGAAGAGGCGCGTGAAGTCCCCGGGGAGCGGTCATGTGAAGCAGAAGGCTGTGAAGAGACCCGCTAGCATGTACAGCACCGGGAAACGAAAAGAGAATCCCATCGAAGACGATCTGATCTTCCGCGTGGGTAAGGGGGAGGCGGCGCTGCACCTGAATTCTGAGCTTTGCTTTGGTTAAGGGGTGACTGGGAAAGTGTTGAAAATTGCAGCTTTGCAGGTCACAACTAAGGCTGACGAGATACGCGTGTATTTTATTAGGTGAGCTCATGCAGTCTCCTTCTCCGGAGATTTTATGATTTATTTTCCCCTCCTCCTCCCTCATCCCTCCCTCCTTCTCCCTCCCCCCCACCCCGCCTCTCTCCTGTTCTTCCGGAGACGGAGGTGCTGCTTGTGAAGAAGCAGATGAGCGAGAAGCTGAACGAACTGGCGGACCAGGATTTTCCGCTGCACCCGCGAGAAAACGACCAGCTGGACTTCATCGTGGAGACCGAGGGGCTCAAGAAGTCCATCCACAACCTCGGGACGATTTTAACCACCAATGCCGTCGCCTCCGAGACGGTGGCCACGGGCGAGGGGCTGCGGCAGACCATCATCGGGCAGCCCATGTCCGTTACCATAACAACCAAGGACAAAGACGGCGAGCTGTGCAAAACGGGCAACGCCTACATCACGGCGGAGCTGAGCACGCCCGACGGCAGCGTGGCGGACGGGGAGATCCTGGACAACAAGAACGGCACGTACGAGTTCCTGTACACAGTACAGAAAGAGGGCGACTTCACCCTGTCCCTGCGGCTCTACGATCAGCACATCCGCGGCAGCCCGTTTAAGCTGAAGGTGATCCGGTCGGCGGACGTGTCCCCCACCACCGAGGGCGTGAAGAGGCGCGTGAAGTCCCCGGGGAGCGGTCATGTGAAGCAGAAGGCTGTGAAGAGACCCGCTAGCATGTACAGCACCGGGAAACGAAAAGAGAATCCCATCGAAGACGATCTGATCTTCCGCGTGGGTAAGGGGGAGGCGGCGCTGCACCTGAATTCTGAGCTTTGCTTTGGTTAAGGGGTGACTGGGAAAGTGTTGAAAATTGCAGCTTTGCAGGTCACAACTAAGGCTGACGAGATACGCGTGTATTTTATTAGGTGAGCTCATGCAGTCTCCTTCTCCGGAGATTTTATGATTTATTTTCCCCTCCTCCTCCCTCATCCCTCCCTCCTTCTCCCCCCCCCCCCCCCCGCCTCTCTCCTGTTCTTCCCCCCTTTACCTCCTCCTCCTTAACACAAAAGTGCTGCACATTCATTATGGAAAATTAGAAACTGAAAATAAGCAAAAAGAGAATTAGAAAAATCACAGCACTCATAATCTGGAGTTTTTTTTGGTAGCAGGTTTTTTGTTTTTTTTTTACTTTTTATTTTATATTGGAGCATAGGTGATTAACAATGTTGTGTTAGTTTCAAGTGTACAGCAAAGTTATACATATATCTATTGTTTTTCAAATTCTTTTCCCATTTAGGTTGTTACCTAATACTGAGTAGAGTTCCCTGTGCTATTTTAAATATAGCACTGTGTACATAATCTGGACATTTTAAAGGAACTGTTGGCAACCTTCCCCTCCACCCCGCCGTGCGAATGTCTAGAGTACTCCTGCCTAACCCCAAGGCAGAGAGATACGTCTACCACATAAGTTCACGCATCTCTCTGGAATCTGCCAGCGTGGGCTATAACTGTGGGCAGAGGGTCTGATGCCTTCCTGTCACTGCTTCCTCGTTGTAAGGACGGGGGGTTGGTGGTGAGGGACATGGTGCATTGCAAGTTGTCATGTCCAGTCGCCTGTAGCTGGAGAGCAGTCCCAAAGAGGAAGGGGTGGGTGGAAACCTGGAAAATGGAACGGGGTTGGGGCGGAACGGAAGCAAGAAGGTTTAGGATGAGCCACGAGATTTGGGAATGCAAATAGCCCTTCCCTTGTCAGATTTGTTGCGTCAGATTTTTTGAAGCTGTTTATTTTCTCAATAGAAAGAAAACTAAACGTAAGCAACCAACAATTTGATAATTCTTTTTAAAAATTTATTTATTTTTTGGCTGTTCCACACGGCATGTGGGAATCTTAGTTCCCTGGTCAGGGATCGAACCCATGTCCCCTGCAGTGGAAGCATGGAGTCTTAGCCACTGGACTGCCAGGGGAGTCCCCACAGTTTGATCATTCTTAAGAAAAAAGTCTGCATGTTAGCTACCATATCCAAAAGTGGCTCCAGCCTGCTTCTCTTTCTGCTTCTTCAGTCCTACAATGTAGTATATCTAAAAGGATGCTGCGAGGTATGTTCACTGACACATGTAGAAAAACAATTCTGTGGTTCAGAAAGATTGGGGAAAGCTTAGCTTAAGTGAAGGAGTCAGATTTTTTTTTTTACTGTAGTACCTCTAGAATCTGTTGATGTGCATAGTTTTTTGTTTGTTTTTTTTTACTGCCACACTGGCAGTCTCAAAGGCAGTGGAGGGATAACAGGCAGCACTTCCAAACTTGTCTGACCATAGAATTTTTTCCATGGAACATCTTGGGAAAATAAGGCTCCTTGGAGCATTCTTGGGCAAAAGCCACTCCATTACTATTCATTTCTCTTTATTATTTAGTATTCTATATTATTCTTTAGGGTGAATCTTGGTAAAGACCATGATATGGCAAGTAAACTCTCCATTCAGGGCATGGAGGCCCTCATGCATTCACTGGCCATTTATGCAGTGTGGGTACAGAAGCCATTGAGATACCTGCGAAAGCAGCATGGGTGGGCCAGGACAGGCACAGGATCGGAGCCTCCCAGGCCTGCCACTCTGGTTCTACCACTTATTTCAACCTTGGCCAGGTCTCTCAGCTTCCCTGGCCTTCAGTTTCCATGTCCATAAAAAGCAAAGATAAAAATATCAGCTTCTCAGGACTCAGTTCCAAGCTCAATGCCTGGCATGTAGGAGGAGCTAAATAAAGAGAACGATTGTTTTTGCACATGCTATTAAGGCTGTTAGGTGTTCCTCGCTGCCTTTTCTTCTAAAACAATTGACCTTGCTGCTCCCCATTGATCTGCATTAAGAACAAATTCTGTCTTGCATTTAGAATCTCCCCTCCCCCAGCCAAGGGACCCCAGTCCACTTCCCAGGCAGTGTGCAGAGTGGAAAAAGGCCCAGATCTGGGTCTGATTCTGATTCTCCTTGCCAGCTGACAACTGGCTTGCCCCTTCTTAACCTGGTTTCTTCCTCTGTAAAATAAAGGGAATGAAATATTACCTAATTAATTCTTAAGGTTTCTGTGGGGGTGAAATGAGAAGGAATTCTTATAATACGGCTGGTATTTGCCTATGTACAGTAACTGCTCAGTTAATGGTGGCAATCATTTTACTATTGTTATAATTATCAATCATCACCCTTCCACCTGTGATTCTCACCTGAGAAAAGAGATATATCTCTTAGGGTGTTTTTCCCCCAACTATATTTATTCTGAATACCAGCTCCCACCCTAGAGGGAAGGGGATACACTCTTCTCCCCTCCTACCCATTGAGAAATGCAGCCGTAGTGATTCACTGGCACTGGTGAGAAGGTGTTTAAATGTTGAAGCATTTGTGAAATGCTTAGAACAGTACCTGGCATACGGCACTAGGTCCAGGTTTATTAATGCTGGAGCTGCCATAACAAAATACCACAGACTGGGTGACTTAAACAACAGAAATTTATTTTCTCACAGTTCTGGAGGCTGGAAGTCCAAGCTCAAGGTGGCGGCACGGTTGGTTTCTTGGGAGGCCTCTCTTCTTGGCTTGCAGACGGCCGCCTCCTGGCTGCTTTGTCCTCCCATGGTTGTCCCTCTGTGCACGCACACCCCTGGTGTTTCTTCCTCTTCTTAGAAAGACACCAGTAATATTGGGTTAGGGCCTCCACCTAATGGCCTCATTTTAAGTTAATCACCTTTAAAGATCTTAACTCCAGGGCTTCCCTGGTGGCGCAGAGGTTGAGAGTCCGCCTGCAGGGGACACGGGTTCGTGCCCCAGTCCAGGAAGATCCCACATGCCACGGAGCGGCCAGGCCCGTGAGCCATGGCCTCTGAGCCTGCGCGTCCGGAGCCTGTGCTCCGCAACGGGAGAGGCCACAATACTAATAGCATGGATTAGGAGAAGGAAGGAATTTAAACCAGACGTGAAGGACCAATACAACTTATCCAAGTTGAAATGGTATCCTGGGCAAGGGACCAGTGTGGAGGACAAAGGCAAGGGGAAGAGGAGTGAACATGATTAATGTTTTAGGGGGGACACATCCATGAGAAGATGCAGGGGGAACAAAGGTCAGACGGGTGGAAAGTGGCGGGGGCACTGGGGAGAGGAGCTGGACAGGTGAGTGTTGGAGTCCACAGCTCCTTGAACACCCTGTATGCTTTCACACCTGGGCACCTCCATCCGTGAATTCTTTCCCCAATTTTATCCTTCCCTCAAGTCCTTTTAGAATCCACTGTGATGGATTATTATTTCTACTGAGGTGTTATTTCCTGATGATATTACGCATTACTTGAGGTCAAAGATGACATCTTTAATCATTTATAATCCCCAGCCCACAAGAACACTTTGCCTAAGTACTTTGCCTATTTGAATCGAATCAAGTCATGACTTACTGCATGATTTAACTTCCTGCTTACCACTGTCAGATTCCAGTTTTGAAGCCCAGGGACACACAGGCCAGGCAACAAAGCACTAAGCTCAAGGGCAATCATCACATGTATTCCCATGCACAGGGCTGTGCTAGGCAGTATTAGACAAACAGTACTGGCCTTCTAAGAACCCGTCTTTTCAAAATCTATACTGTTGGCTACGTATGGGGAGAGTTTATATAAATTAGAAAAGTTCAACTTTCTTTTACAGTTATAGCTTTGTTTTAGGACTCTAAGCTTGTCTGTACTGTACAGTCAGGTTGTTAGGTGGTTGTTCCATGATACTGGAACATTCATGATTAGAACAGTTCCCCTTCTGCATGTATTGAAGTCAGAATTCATTCAAATCCAACTACACACATAAGCTGGCAACTGGGGTTCTGCTGTTCTCTCAGCTGGTCCCACATACTGAGCTTCTTGAGGCACTGATTTCATGTCGTAAGCTACATAGTTTTCATAAAACATGTATTAGGATTCATTTAACAACCCTAAATAACGTGTGTTAATTTTGTGTATTTGTGAAAGGGAACCATCACTTTCTGTGCGATATAAAGGATTTTCAGGGGTAATTTTGACTCACATTTTCACCTTCCTCCCTGATTATCCAGCCCTGTAGTTAGATGGGCCCCTGTTGTTTGAGCTCCTACTATGTGCCTCATACGTGGCTGGGTCCTGGTATAAAGGGAAGGGTGAGATTCTGACCCTGACCTAGAGGAGGCCATAGTCTGGAAGGGGACAGGCGTGTGACAAATGTGGTACCTTCAGTATGCGTACCTTCAGAGGCTGGGGTGAGGTGGGGGATGAGGCTGGCAAGCAGCAGGGAGTTAAGGAAGGATCTAGAGATGACATCTAAACCGAAGTTGGCTTTGAAAGAGAAAGTGTCAGATGAAAGGAGGAAAAGGGAGGTTCAGATGAAGGGAAAGAAGATGAGAAACTAAGTAGTTTTGAGGAACTGTAAATGATTCCATTACCCGGAGTGTTAAACGAAGTAAGATAGCAGAGAAGAGGTTCTGTTTCCTTGCAAAGGAGCTGAGACTTTGTTCTGTATACCTGTGTTTCCCATAAAGCACTTGAATTCCTTGGGGTGCTTGGTAAAAATGAGAATTCCTGAATTCCATACTGCATTTACAGAATCAGAATCTCTAGAGGAGGGACCAGGAATCTGCATTCTACCAGCTCCACGATGCTTCTGCACACTGAGGTTTGAGAACCATGTGGGTGATGGGGAGGCACTGAACAGTGTAATGTAATGTAGTGACTTGCTGAGACATTGATTTTTAGAGAGGCTGGGGACATTTTAGGGGATCTACTGACAATGTCCCCCGGGAAGCAGGGAGCTGCTTCCTGTTGCAGTAGTCCATGTGAGCTGTTACAAGTGCCAGAAATAAGAGTGATGCGCTGGAGGAGAGGGGACGTGGCAGATTTATAACACGCTTAGGAGGGAGAGCGCAGGACTTGAGGACCAAATTGAACTTCCAGCTGTTTGACTTGAGTGATGTAGGGGCGTAAGGTAGAAGAGTGAATGGTTAAAGCTGTGGGCTCAGAGGCTACACAGCCTTGGGTTCCAGCCCCAGCACTGCCACTTTCCTACCCATGCAGTTGGGGAAGTTACTTCACCTCCAGTTGCCCCTCTCCAAACCTCTGCCTCTGAACCCCAAGTCTGATCTCTTTTCTGAGTTTGGTTTTTTGTTTTTTGTTTTTTTGTAGACTCCACATATAAGTGAGATCATACAGTATTTGTCTTTTTCTGTCTGACTTATTTCACTTAGCATAATACATTCAAGGTCCACCCATGTTGTCGCAAACGGTAGGATTTTTCTCCCTTTTATGGCCGAATAATGTTCATACACACACACACACACGGCCGACAACTTCTTTATCCATTCATCCATCGATGGACACTTAGGTTGTTTCCATGTCTTGGATGTTGTAAATAGTGCTTCTGTGAACATGGGAGTGCATGTATCTTTTCGAATTAGGGTTTTTGTTTCCTATGCAAAAATACCCAGAAGTGGAATAGCTGGATCATATGGTAGCTCTATTTTTAATTTTCAAAGGTCCTTTATACTGTTTTCCATAGTGGCTGTACCAATTTACCATCCCACCAACAGTGCACAAGGACCAACAGTCCACATCCATGCCAGCATTTTTTATTTCTTATCTTTTTGTTGATGGCCATTCTCACAGGCATGAGGTGGTATCTTGTTGTGTTTTTAATTTGCATTTACTTAATGACTAGTGACGTTGAGCATCTTTTCATGTGGCCTTTGGTGAATCTTCTTTGGAAAAATGTCTATTCTGGTCCTTTTCCCATTTTTTAATTGGGCTATTTAGTTTTCTGCCACTGAATTGTATGAGTTCTTTATGTATTTTAGATATTAACCCCTTATCAGATATATGGTGTGCAAATATTTTTGCCCATCCTGTAGGTTGTCTTTTCACATTATTTTTACAAATTTATTTTATTTTATTTTTGGCTGCGTTGGGTCTTCGTTGATGCACGTGGGCTTCCTCTAGTTGTGGTGAGCTGGGACTACTCTTTGTTGCGGTGTGCAGGCTTCTCGTTGCAGTAGCCTCTCTTGTTTGGAGCACGGGATCTAGGCACGTGGGCTTCAGTAGCTGAGGCTTGTGGGCTCTGGGGCGCATGGGCTTCAGTGGTTGTGGCTCGTGGGCTCTAGCGCGCGGGCTCAGTAGTTATGGTGCATGGGCTTAGTTGCTCCACGGCATGTGGGATCTTCCTGGACCAGGGATCGAACCCATGTCCCCTGCATTGGCAGGCGGATTCTTAACCACTGCTCCACCAGGGAAGTCCTTTTCACATTATTGATGGTTTCTTTTGCTCATTGACAGAAGTGTTTTAGTTTGGTATAGTTCCACTTGTTTATTTTTGCTTCCCTTGCTTGTGCTTTAGGTGTCATATCCAAAAAATCATTACCAAAGCTCAAGTCAGGGAACTCTATTCCTGTTTTCTTCTAGGAAGAAATTAGACCTGTTTCAGGTCTTATATTTAATCCATTTCAAGTTAATTTTTGTTAATAGTGTAAGACGGGGGTCCAGTTTCGTTCTTCTTTTTTCTTTTTCTTTTTTTTTTTTTTGCAGTACATGGGCCTCTCACTGTTGTGGCCTCTCCCGTTGAGGAGCACAGGATCCGGATGCACAAGCTCAGCCATGAGCTTGGCTAGGCCAATGGCTCACGGGCCTAGCCGCTCTGTGGCATGTGGGATCTTCCCGGACCAGGGCACGAACCCGTGTCCCCTGCATCGGCAGGCAGACTCTCAATCACTGCGCCACCAGGGAAGCCCCCAGTTTCGTTCTTTTATGTGAATATTCAATTATCCTAGCACGAAGTTTTTTCTCTCTTGAGTATTCTTGGCTCCCTTGTCAAAATATTAGTTGACTGTATATATTTGGGTAATTTTCTTGGCTCTTGACTCTGTTCCATGGGTTTGTTTGTTTTTATGCCAGTACCATACTGTTTTGATTACTATATCCTTATATTATAGCTTGAAATCAGGGAGTGTGATGCCTCCCTGCTTTGTTCTTTCTCAGAATTTCTTTGGCTATTCAGGGTCTTTTGTGGTTCCATATAAATTTTAGGAATGTTATTTCTACTTCTGTAAAGATTGCCATTGGAATCTTGATAGGAATTTCATTGAATCTATAGATGGCTTTTGGTAGTATTAACATTTTAACAATATTAATTCTTCCAGTCCATGAACACAGAATACCTTTCCACTTATTTGTGTCTTTTTCAATTTCTTTCATCAATATCTTGTAGTTTTCAGAGTAGAGATCTTTCACAAACTCCTTGGTTAAATTTATTCTTAAGTATCTTATTGTTTTTGATGCTATTATCAGGGAGATCAACATCTTTGTTTCTTTTTCAGAAAATTCATTGTTAGTGTATAGAAACGCTACTGAACTTTGTATGTTAATTTTGTGTCTGCATCTTTACTGAATTCGTTGAAATCAGCCGTGATGGTAGTATTTACACAATAGAAATGGGCCAATGCTACAAATCAGAACTCCTCCCCCAGACCTACAGCCCCTGCCCCTTAGGAGCCAAATTACCAGGACAACATATAATCATCCTTAGCTTTGAAGGAATGGAGGCTCAGGAGAGCCCAGGAAGGAACCCAAGCCACCTGTGACTCTGATGCCCCTGCCTTTTCAACTGCATGACGATTCCTCTTCATCTAAAATGTCCTCTAACTACTGTGGTTTTCCAAAGTTGAGATATATGACATCTCCCACACCTGAAAACATAATGCATGCCCACTGTGAATGAGTTATTGTCTTACTCTAATATTGAACTGCAAAACAGTCCTGAAGGAGTGTAGGG
>NW_006793744.1:1445957-1446175 GCF_000442215.2 Lipotes vexillifer
TTGATTCCTTAAACGCGGGGATTATTTTTCCCTGCACTGTCAGAGTTTGCTGACTAGAAGCCATGAGCTGGTTTTGTCAGCTACTAAAAAAAATCATTGAACAAAGGGGAAGCCTGAAGAGGTGGGAGGGAGTGAAAGAATTACAGATGAATTGTTTCAAATTATGCAATTCATCCACCATACCTTAATGAATCCTTGGGATGTGTTGAATGAACCGC
>NW_006793744.1:1446185-1452358 GCF_000442215.2 Lipotes vexillifer
TAGATCGGTGTGCTCTCTTGTCGTATCAAATGGATGTGTAAAATCACTTAGCATGAGTTCAGAGGCTTTACAGGAAGGTGTGATATTTTATGCCCCTCTTCCCTGCCTCATCTCTGCAAACCATCACCTTCCCTCCCTAAAAGGAAGGGAGAGCATGCTAATTTGGCATCTGAGGTCATTATAGGAACCCTGTCCCCACCCCTGGAGAATCTCATCCTTGGAAACTCCTCTTGGGTTTCAAATGTAAAACGATGCCACTGTTATTTACTGAGTGTCAGGCACTGCGCTGTGTTGTAGGTTGCAACAGAGAACAGGACAGATGTTGCTTTATCCCCCAGGGAGCTCATAGTTTAGTGAGGGAGGCAGTGAACCAGTTAAAATGGAGTTTTCTGAAAGATTTAATGGAGAAAGCATGATCCATGTGAACCCAAAGGGTAATTATCCTCACCTCAGAAACCTGATATCCTAATGTCCAATTAGAAGCAATGTGTGTATTTAAAAAATATATAAAGGGTCGGGAGAACCAGGTTTTATTCTTTGCTCTGTCTCTTCCCTACCTTTGTGATATGCCTAGCTTCAATTTCTCATCTATAAAATGGAATGATAATATTTATCCTGCTAACTCCTGGGGTTGTTATAGGGAGTGCACAAGAGAATGTATGTGAAAGTGCTGTAAATATTACTGAACACTTCCTTTTCCCATGATGTAATGTGGGTTGTAATTTACTCAGTCATTAATAATTCATTTAGGGACCCATTCATTCAGCAAACATACGTTAAACACGTACTTGGTTAAAGATCCTGTGTTAGACCCTATGTTTGGCTCAATTTCATCCTCTTGCATTATCCCATTCTAAGTATCTAGTTTCATTTCGCATTAATTTTCTTACTAAATTGGAGTGGGGCTGAGAGGAAATTTACAGTTATTGATCCCCTATTTCAATCCAGGGACTTATTACCTTACTTCTGTCATCTTCCTGGAGGCAAGGGCAGGAGCACAGATGAGAAGCTGTTGGTTTGAAAATTCATTCTGTGCTTCATAGACTAGTTTAAAATCTGGGAAGTATGGGGAAAACAAGTGTAATTATCTTATGGAATTGTTGTCAAATTGTTTATAATTACTTTTAAAACTCACATTACTCATTTTACTAGCCAAAATCTAACCATCAAGTGAAATCTTTTACATCAGAGTAGACAGGAAAAGATTTTATAACTACTGTATATGTTTTATGTTACATTTATATTTGTTATGAAAGAACTAGTTTTCATTATTTAGAATACTTTGTGGGGGGTGGGGAAATTTTCTATAGACTAAATAGTATTTACTAAATATTTTGAAGAGGGATGCATGACCCCAAATTATTTCTAACTTCTGGAATTTCTGTTATTTTATTTTGGTCGCAAGACACTTTTATTTTGGTCCCAAGACACTTTACAAACACTTGGACTTCGGGCATTTCAGCGTAATGATACTATGCTGTAGTTCTGCTTCATTACTCAACATTAAGATTTTTCTAGTTTAACTGCTAGTAAAAATAGTCAGCATTAATTGTCCCTCAAGAGTATGCTGGTGGATTTCCTTTAATCCTTAGGAGTAACTCTATGTTCCTGCTGTACTTAAAAAAACAGAAATAGAGTTTTTTGTAAAAAAAAAAAAGAAAAATGATGATCAATACCTCTGACAGGACAAAAGATGCTCATAAGAATCAAGTGTTGTTACAAAAATGCCAACCCCAGCTATTTGGAAACCAAGCCCTGTGGCTAAAAGAGAAAGATTTTTTTAAACAAATAGAAAATTTAAATGGCATTGCCTGTTGCATCTAGCTCTTTCAAAAGTATGTAAGCAATCTGGGACTAACAGATGTGCCTCCAACCCTGTGATTTTTTATTTACATGTGGGGCAGCAGACTCAAGCTCTAGTTAACTTGAGACCAAGAATAACAGGGGGGCCCAACGCATCAGCCTGGAGCTTGGAGGGGGTTGGAGAACCTCCCGCCAGCAGTGTGGTCCTCTGCAATGTAGATGTGTTGCTCTCATGGCAGGTACTGAGCATCCTCACAATCATTTCAGACTAGGCAGAATCTTCCTTCTCCTTGGTCCAAATGGTGCTGATACAGAGTCCAACTAAATGTCTTCCCAAGTTTTAAAATTATACCCCCAAGTACAGTTCTTTCCCATTTATACTGACACTCAAAAATGTGTGTTTATTTCTGCAGAGAAAAAAAAAAGTGCTAGTATTTTTTGCTCATATATTTTCCTTCAGCATCACCTCTATTTTTTCCAAAGGACAATTAAATCTTTTTGGCTAAGGCACCCCTGAACTTCTACTAAAGCACGTGTCTCCATTTTTCCTTTCATTTCAAAACTCAACTGCTGCTGCCTGCAGAGCCTTCTCTGAATAGAATAGGCTTTGTCCTTAGCAGGATGGACCAAAGTTTAAATAGAAGAGGGCAGCAGGCAGGTTTAAGGACAGCAAACCAATGCTCATGTACTCTGTGCAGGTGCTTCTTACTCCCCTCCCCGTTTTCAGTATTTCTTTCCCCTGCCTGTATGTCCTCTGAGCCACGGGTGCAACCTTCCAATTTTACAAAAGCAGGATCTAGAGCAGCCTGGGTTTTTCTTTACAGTCAGTTCTTCTCCAGTCTCACTGGTAGGACTCTTTTTTATTATGTTTCTTTATTTGGTCCTCAGTTCTTCATCCCACTAATAATTTCCATGCTTCTATTTATCAACCTTTTTTTTTTTTTTGGCTGCGTTGGGTCTTCGTTGCTGCGTGCAGGCTTTTTCCAGTTGCAGTGAGCAGGGGCTACTCTTCGTTGTGGTACGTGGGCTTCTCACTGTGGTGGCTTCTCTTGTTGCTGAGCACAGACTCTAGGCACACAGGCTTCAGTAGTTGTGGCTCACGTGCTCTAGAGCACAGGCTCAACAGTGTGACACACGGGCTTAGTTACTCCGCGGCATGTGGGATCTTCCCGGACCAGGACTCGAACCCATGTCCCCTGCATTGGCAGGTGGGTTCTTAACCACTGCGCCACCAGGGAAGCCCTTTATCAACGTTTTTGATGAGTTAAGTTTTTATTCTTGAGAGACCCTGGCCTTGCCCCCACTACCTTTTAAAAAGTATTTATAAACTGAGCATTTTAGAATTGTTTCTTTTCCTGGTCCCTTGGTTTTGCTGTACCTGTTAACCAGGTGTTACTCAGACATCAGAAGGAATGACCAAAAGCTAATACAAAGTGGGCACATACCTCCTTCAGGGGCCAACCATCCCTTACCCTGCCACCCACCAACAGATGCCAACACACCGTTTTTAGAGTGTTAGCTGATCCCATGGACTTGAATACTATAGGGATTCTGTGCAGATCAGGTACAAAGATCATCTCTGCCGAAACAAAGTAGAATCGTTTGTCCTACAACCTAGAAGACATTCTTTTGAGGATCTGGATCTCAGAGTTTTGTTTCATGTTAGGAAGAGATAGAGAGGCGGTGAATCATCTTGTTAGGGTCTACGATCTCAATAAAGCAAGTACCCTGTGGGTCTGGTGAGAACCAGGTGATAAGATGGTTCACCCAGCAGTTCTGTTGTTGATTTTGTTCTGAGTTTAATTATATCGTAGTTTTACTTCCTAAATGCAAAAACCAGTTTCCTAAGCAGGCTACGCACGGGCTTGACATTGGCCATCGGCAGCATATCTTTTCTACGCTTTCCTGAGACCCTGCATTGACATCTAAAAACAAATATCAAGTTGCTATTTTGAATATGAATGAAATGATAAAACTGAGGCATAGCGCTCTCTCTCCAAGTATGAAAATTTAAACCTCCTTCCTGATCATTTCTTCTTCGGTACGTGAGCCTCTCACTGTTGTGGCCTCTCCCATTGAGGAGCACAGGCTCCGGACGCGCAGGCTCAGTAGCCACGGCTCATGGGCCTAGCAGCTCCGCGGCATGTAGGATCTTCCTGGACCAGGGCACAAACCCGTGTCCCCTGCATCGGCAGGCGGACTCTTAACCACTGCGCCACCAGGGAAGCCCACTTCCTAGTCATTTCTGAGCAAAGTTCCTTCTGTTAATATTTGCATGGTCTTATTAAAATAAGTTATAAACACTTCATTTGAAACAAAAACAAACATCTGTTAACTGTAGTCACCTTAGCTTTATTTTTTTCTCCTGCTTCATCTCTTCCATAAGAAACTCTAGAAGGATGAGAGTATGACTTAGATTAATTAATTTTCTTTTGCCTTTCTTATTTATTTAATCTAGAAAACATGGTCAGGATATCTTTTACAGGAAAGATACACAACTTATGAGATACCGAGTCTTTGAAAATAAATCACTCCAGTCTATGAAAATCAGCCCGCTAGTTTTATAACATCTCTGACCTTACGGTTTGTTAAAAGTGCTGAAAGTCAAGTGTCCAGGTGTCTGAGAGCTGCTGAGTGAGAGGGTGGGATTTTGGCACAGCTCCCAAATAAGGCCCACTCCTATAAAGTGTCCTCAATTGTAACATTAGTTTTTATAATTGTGTCTTTGTGAAATCTAAATATATTTTAATCATGTTAATATGCAGCTATAGTTTAATAAGAGGAGATTGGTATTTGCCCCCTGAAAGGTGATTTTGCAAAGACTTTACAGAATTGGTCTGGAAGAGAAGTTTAGTAGAATATGGATTAAGTCAGGGGAGGGGTTCCTCTTTTTTTTTAAGTGTAATTTAAAAAAACATTGCATTCTCAGGCTGCCTATAGAAGACTGAATGTTCTCTTGCCGAAACTGAGAAATCTAACTCTCTATTGTTTAATTTTCTGTGCTTTTATCGTTTATTTTTAGGAACCAAAGGAAGAAATAAAGGGGAATTTACAAATCTTCAAGGGGTAGCAGCATCTACAAATGGGAAGATATTAATTGCAGATAGTAACAACCAGTGCGTGCAGGTATGGCCCCTAATTGTATACCTTTAACCACTTACACTGATAAATAGATAGACCTGCATAGTTTCCTGCTTAAGACTTAAGATGCAAGGAAAGAAAGGGAAGCTTATGATGTGTATATAAGCTTTTTTTCAAATAGAGTTTGCATGTTCTGACCTGTAGTACTTATGACAGATGTTCTTGCCTGTCTTTCCCACTCATTTCTATGCTAGTTCACATTCCAATGAATGTAATTTGTTTTCCAGATATTTTCCAACGATGGACAATTCAAAAGTCGTTTTGGCATACGAGGACGCTCTCCTGGGCAGCTGCAGCGGCCCACGGGAGTAGCTGTGCATCCCAGTGGGGACATAATCATTGCAGATTATGATAATAAATGGGTTAGCATCTTCTCATCAGATGGGAAGTTTAAGGTAAGATTAACTACAACTGGCCAGTCGAGAGAAGGGACAGGAAATACACGATGAAATTGTCTTTTTCTTTGGATCTAGATCCAATAAAATATTCAGTTTTTCAAATGTAAAGACATCTTGACTTTGTTACATCTAAGTTTAATGAAGTGAGAGTCACAATGATATTGTCATAAATCTACTCACATATAACCTAAATGTGGCTTCATTTTATAAAGCAATTAGTTTGCTCAGTTGCTTTCTTTTATACATTTTAAAAAATATTCTTTTCCATTATAGTTTATCCCAGGGGATTAGATATAGTTCCTTGTGCTATACAGTAAGACCTTGTTGTTTATCCATTCTAAATGTAATAGTTTGCATCTACTAACTCCAAACTCCCAGTACATCCCTCTCCCTCCCCCACTCCTTGGCAACCGGAAGTCTGTTCTCTATGTCTGTGAGTCTGTTTCTGTTTCATAGATAGGTTTATTTGTGCCATATTTCAGATTCCATATATAAGTGATATCATATGGTATTTGTCTTTCTCTTTCTGAATTACTTCACTTAGTATGATAATCTCTAGTTACATCCATGTTGCTGCAGATGGCATTATTTTGTTCTTTTCAATGGCTGAGTAGTATTTTATTATATATATGTACCACATCTTCTTTATCCATTCATCTGTCGATGGACATTTTGTTTGTTTCCATGTCTTGGCTATTGTGAGTAGTGCTGCGATGAACATAGGGGTGCATGTATCTTTTTTTTTTTTTTTTTTTTGGTACACAGGCTTCTCACTGCTGTGGCCTTTCCCGTTGCGGAGCACAGGCTCCGGACGCGCAGGCCCAGCGGCCA
>NW_006793744.1:1452409-1454585 GCF_000442215.2 Lipotes vexillifer
GACTCTCAAGCACTGCGCCACCAGGGAAGCCCCGCATGTATCTTTTTGAATTATAGTTTTGTCCGGGTATATGCCCAGGAGTGGGATTGCAGGATCATATGGTAGTTCTATTTTGTTTTCTGAGGAACCTCCATACTGTTTTCCATAGTGGCTGCACCAATTTACATTCCCACCAACAGTGTAGGAGGGTTGCTTTTTCTCCACACCCTCTCCAGCATTTGTTATTTGTAGACTTTTTAATGATGGCTGTTCTGACCAGTGTGAGGTGGTACCTCATTGCAGTTTTGATTTGCATTTCTCTAATAATTAGTGATGTTGAGCATCTTTTCATGTGCCTACTGGCCATGTGTATGTCTTCTTTGGAGAAATGTCTATTAAGTTCTGTGCATTTTTCAATTGGGTTGTTTGTTTTTTTGTTGTTGAGTTGTATGAGTTGTTTGTATGTTTTGGAGATTAAGCTCTTGTCAGTCACATCATTTGCAAATATTGATATTTTCTCCCATTCTGTAGGTTGTCTTTTTGGGGTTTTTTTGTGTGTTTTTTTGGTTTTGATTTGTTTTGTTTTTATAGTTTCCTTTGCTCCACAAACAGCTTGTAAGTTTGATTAGGTCCCATTTGTTTATTTCTGTTTTTATTTCTATTGCCTTGGGAGACTGACCTAAGAAAACATTGGTACGATTTATGTCAGAGAATGTTTTGCCTGTGCTCTCTCCTAGGAGTTTTATGGTGTCATGTCTTACATTTAAGTCTTTAAGCCATTTTGAGTTTATTTTTGTGTATGGTGTGAGGGTATGTTCTAACTTCATTGACTTACATGTGACTGTCCAACTTTCCCAGCACCACTGGCTGAAGAGACTTTTCCCCATTTTATACTCTTGCCTCCTTTGTTGAAGATTAATTGACTGTAGGTGTGTGGGTTTATTTCTGGGCTCTCTATTCTGTTCCATTGATCCGTATGTCTGCTTTTGTACCAATACCACACTGTCTTGATTACTGTAGCTTTGTAGTATTGTCTGAAGTCTGGGAGAGTTATGCATCCTACTTAGTTTTTTCCTCAGGATTGCTTTGGCAATTCTGGGTCTTTTATGGTTCCATATAAAGTTTTGGATTATTTGTTTTAGTTCTGTGGAAAATGTCATGGATAATGCTTTTTTTTTTGCTTAATACTGTCAGGTTTACCTCAATTCAATGAAAAACAACAACCTTTAGAAAAGGTTATTAAGAGGCAATTTATATTTCCCAAATTAGCCTACAACTTGTCATTTATGAAGTTCCTTCTACTTTCTCAGTTCCTATCTATCAGTACTTTCTGTGATAGATGATATGGGAGAAACAGAATTAATAAGACATGGTCCCTACCTTTTAAAAATGTAGAAGCCTTTTGAGGAAAAAAGACAAATACACAAGAGATAACAGAAAACAATTCATGTCAGCCTTTAAGCAATCATAAATTGTTTGGTACAATCTAGAACCATAGTGTTATAGTATATGATATAGGAATTGGAGGGAAAAGAAAACCGGGGCCAGCTTCATGGAGAAAATGTGAGTGAGCTACACTTGGAGGGATCCCATCATTTGATGCACTTGCTGTTACTCCCAGCATCATCCTGTTTCTTCATCCAGTCAGTCACTGAAGAGTAGAGAGCCCTTTGATGACAACAGAAATCTCTCTTCTAAGGTGTCATCAAAGAATATTGTCATCCAGCCCATTTTCTACATTTGTTCACAAGAAGATTATGAAACACTTTGTCACAGGTGTTTTGAAGGCCATGTTCACTATGCCTTCCACATTCCCCTGTCCAGGCTTCTCTTTCTGTTGACAACATGAACTTTAAGTCAGATCAAACCATTGGAATCCCAGCTCTACTGTTTATTAACTGTTTGGCCTTTGGCAAATTATATGACTTCCTTGAGCCTCAATAGCCTCATATTTCAAATTTGGATTTAAAAAATCTGTCTTACAGGGTTTGGGTAAGGGTTACATGCGATTTTATTTCTGGATTGTATATGTGCCTTGTATGAAATAGGCATCGAAGAAGAGTTCTTTCCAGTGCCTCTAATGACCCTGCCCAAAACTTGATGTCTGTTTGATCAGCTGTGATTTTGGTTTCATGACCTCATAGCACCTCCTGGTGGTCACTCCTTCTTTGTCCAAACTTACAGAGATGACGCTCTT
>NW_006793744.1:1454595-1537165 GCF_000442215.2 Lipotes vexillifer
TAATCGATTCTAGAATTCAGAAGATACACGAAGTTCACTCATTAGTCTCTTATTGGAGGAATTTATATTTTCCTTTTTAAAGTCATTGGATCACCACAGTCACTTCCTCATTTTTATTAAAAGAAGTTACTTATATAATTATTCACCCTCAAGTTGGAGCCTCTGTTTTGCATGGGGCAGCATGTTTTCAATCTAGGAGAATAAAAACTGTCATCTCTAATTCCACTGTATTGCACAAGAATCTTCAATTGTCATTGATTTGTTTTGTTCCACTAGAGATTTGATGACTCTGTATGATGGCCATATACACAGGAAGTTCTTTTGCCTTTCTGCATCTCTAACTTCCTCCTCTTCTTTTCTGTTTTCATAATTGTATTTGTGGTAAGACATACCCAAATATGACAGCTTTAACATCAATAGAATGAACTGTTTAGCGACCTCTTGAAAATACCCTTTTAGTTTGGAGACATTCCATTTGTTCTGGTTTCATACCTTAGCAAAACTATGACCTGTCCTTTCAAATTTAGAAACTAACACTAAAATAGTTATTGAAACAGTTTTATATCTACTTTATTGAAATATTTTATATCTAATATATTAAATTGAAACAAAGGTTTTATATTTAAGAGAGAAGCGTTTCCTAAATTAAGTATTTTTCACTCAGTGATTCAGTGTTCTAAATGTAATAGGCTTTCTTCTTGGAAGAACTGGATTCTGATAGTTGGAATACTGTTGGTAACAATTGGAATAAACACGAAAGAACACTCATGCCCCCTAGAGGATTGGGAGAATGGATATGGTGTAGTTTCATCATATTCCCTTTTTTTAATAGATACTGATCAAAACCCAAAGGGTAAAAAGATAGCAAGTGAAAACACTTTTGTAGTTTAATGGGATTTCCTCCAAGTCTGATGGCCATGACCATAAACAGAGAGACTTATTTTCTTCTTTGGTGGAATTCAGTAAAATTAAACAGGTGCTCAGAAAGACAAACTTTTAACACAAATGTGGATTCTCTGTATTTATTCCTAGCAGTTCTAGGGATATAATTTCTTATCTCCTTTTCTTTCTTTTACTCACCAACTTCTTTTTTTTTTTTTTTAACATCTTTATTGGGGTATAATTGCTTTACAATGGTGTGTTAGTTTCTGCTTTATAACAGAGTGAATCAGTTATACATATACATATGTTCCCATATCTCTTCCCTCTTTGTCTCCCTCCCTCCCACCCTCCCTATCCCACCCCTCCAGGCAGCCACACGCTCACAGCAGGTGGCCCCGGTGACCTGGAAAATTGTTCCCGCACTCCTAAAGTCCTATAGCACTTCCTAGAATGTGGGGCTGGAGCCTCTTTAGGAAACAGGTAATTCGACCTCTGTCTTGGAAATAGGAGATTCGGGGAGAAGGAAAGGGAAGGGAAAGTGCTGTCCAAGTGCCCCTGCAGGTCCCTGGAGAGCCTCGACTGGGACTCAGGGGGCTGAAGACAGAGCCATCCCGGACAGGAGCTTGCGCACTCCCTGCCCCGGCTGGCCACGGGCTGACTGTCCACCTCCCCGGCGGTTTCCCACCAGCCCACGCCTGTGCTCTGAGAGAGATTTTCCATGTTCCCTGGGACCATGAGCCAGACTCGGGTCTCCTGGCTGCTCTGCGGGCCTGAAACCCCTGCACTCTGTGGGCGCTGGTTCTCCTACCACGCAGCACATGGCTGGGCCCTGGGCTCCTTCCCCCTGACCCTGGGCACTGCTAAAATATTGTCCTGTGGATAGGAAATGAAAAGGATACGACCTTATTTCTTCAAAGATCACCCAGTCTAGCCCAGAGGTATAATAAAACCCCAGACTTTCCTTTCAGGAATCATCTTTTCTCAGTCAGATCTTTCTGTGTTAAGTGGTAGACACACGATTGTGAAATAAAACACGAGGCTCGGGGACTCCGAGTGGTTTGGGGTGTGTGGGGGAAGGCTGCCTTTTACGGTGGCACGTTTCCTAGTCTCAGAATTCCTCGACTGTGGTGTGTGTGGCACCTAGGGGTGATTGATGACACATCATACGCTCCATCACCTAAAGCTGGAGGCTTCAGCCTGCGTCGTATTGGCCATCGCCCCGTGGTCATGTAGAACTAAGGCCCTGGTTCTGTCCAGTGAGGGATTTGCTTTTAAAATAGGGCGACTTAGAGTAACTGAGCAATTGGATTAGTTCACGACATACTATTATTGTTTGGTTTTGAGGGTTGGCTTAACCATTATAACAATGAAAGCATCTCCCTTTGTGCTCCATGGGGGACGCTCCATCCGTCCCCTTCCTTTCCATCTCCCAGATGGAAGAGTTTTACAGTGTCTGGCCTTACATTTAGGTCTTTAATCCATTTTGAGTTTATTTTTCTGTATGATGTTAGGAAGTGTTCTAATTTCTTTCTTTTACATGTAGCTGTCCAGTTATCCCAGCACCACTTATTGACGAGGCTGTGTTTTCTCCATTATATTCTTGCCTCCTTTATCAAAGATAAGGTGCGTGGGTTTATCTCTGGGCTTTCTATCCTATTCCATTGATCTATCTTTCTGTTTTTGTGCCAGTACCATACTGTCTTGATTACTGTTGCTTTGTAGTATAGTCTGAAGTCAGGCAGCCTGATTCCTCCAGCTCCATTTTTTGTTCTCAAGATTGCTTTGGCTATTCGGGGTCTTTTGTGTTTCCATACAAATTGTGAAATTTTTTGTTCTAGTTCTGTGAAAAATGCCAGTGGTAGTTTGATAGGGATTGCATTGAATCTATAGATTGCTTTGGGAAGTAGAGTCATTTTCACAATGTTGATTCTTCCAATCCAAGAACATGGTATATCTCTCCATCTGTTTGTATCATCTTTAATTTCTTTCATCAGTGTCTTATAATTTTCTGCATACAGGTCTTTTGTCTCCTTAGGTAGGTTTATTCCTAGATATTTTATTCTTTTTGTTGCAATGGTAAATGGGAGTGTTTTCTTGATTTCACTTTCAGATTTTTCATCATTAGTATATAGGAATGCCAGAGATTTCTGTGCATTAATTTTGTATCCTGCTACTTTACCAAATTCATTGATTAGCTCTAGTAGTTTTCTGGTAGCATCTTTAGGATTCTCTATGTAGAGTATCATGTCATCTGCAAACAGTGACAGCTTTACTTCTTCTTTTCCGATTTGGATTCCTTTTATTTCCTTTTCTTCTCTGATTGCTGTGGCTAAAACTTCCAAAACTATGTTGAATAAGAGTGGTGAGAGTGGGCAACCTTGTCTTGTTCCTGACCTTAGTGGAAATGCTTTCAGTTTTTCGCCATTGAGGATGATGTTGGCTGTGGGCTTGTCATATACGGCCTTTATTATATTGAGGAAAGTTCCCTCTACACCTACTTTCTGCAGGGTTTTTATCATAAATGGGTGTTGAATTTTGTCAAAAGCTTTCTCTGCATCTATTGAGATGATCATATGGTTTTTCTCCTTCAATTTGTTAATATGGTTAATCACATTGATAGATTTGCGTATATTGAAGAATCCTTGCATTCCTGGAATAAACCCCACTTGATCATGGTGTATGATCCTTTTAATGTGCTGTTGGATTCTGTTTGCTAGTATTTTGTTGAGGATTTTTGCATCTATGTTCATCAGTGATATTGGCCTGTAGTTTTCTTTCTTTGTGACATCCTTGTCTGGTTTTGGTATCAAGGTGATGGTGGCCTCGTAGAATGAGTTTGGGAGTGTTCCTCCCTCTGCTATATTTTGGAAGAGTTTGAGAAGAATAGGTGTTAGCTCTTCTCTAAATGTTTGATAGAATTCGCCTGTGAAGCCATCTGGTCCTGGGCTTTTGTTTGTTGGAAGATTTTTAATCACAGTTTCAATTTCAGTGTTTGTGATTGGTCTGTTCATATTTTCTATTTCTTCCTGATTCAGTCTTGGCAGTTTGTGCATTTCTAAGAATTTGTCCATTTCTTCCAGATTGTCCATTTTATTGGCATAGAGTTGCTTGTAGTAATCCCTCATGATTTTTTGTATTTCTGCAGTGTCAGTTGTTACTTCTCCTTTTTCATTTCTGATTCTATTGATTTGAGTCTTCTCCCTTATTTTCTTGATGAGTCTGGCTAATGGTTTATCAATTTTGTTAATCTTCTCAAAGAACCAGCTTTTAGTTTTATTGATCTTTGCTATTGTTTCCTTCATTTCTTTTTCATTTATTTCTGATCTGATTTTTATGATTTCTTTCCTTCTGCTAACTCTGGGGTTTTTTTGTTCTTCTTTCTCTAATTGCTTGAGGTGCAAGGTTAGGTTGTTTATTCGAGATGTTTCCTGCTTCTTAAGGTGGGCTTGTATTGCTATAAACTTCCCTCTTAGAACTGCTTTTGCTGCATCCCATAGGTTTTGGGTCGTTGTATCTCCATTGTCATTTGTTTCTAGGTATTTTTTAATTTCCTCTTTGATTTCTTCAGTGATCACTTCGTTACTAAGTAGTGTATTGTTTAGCCTCCATGTGTTTGTATTTTTTACTGCTCTTTTCCTATAATTGATATCTAATCTCATGGCGTTGTGGTCGGAAAAGATACTTGATATAATTTCAATTTTCTTAAATTTACCAAGGCTTGATTTGTGACCCAAGATATGATCTATCCTGGAGAATGTTCCATGAGCACTTGAGAAAAATGTGTATTCTGTTGTTTTTGGATGGAGTGTCCTATAAATATCAATTAAGTCCATCCTGTTTAATGTATCATTTAAAGCTTGTGTTTCCTTATTTATTTTCATTTTGGATGATCTGTCCATTGGTGAAAGTGGGGTGTTGAAGTCCCCTACTATGAATGTGTTACTGTCGATTTCCCCTTTTATGGCTGCTAGTTTTTGCCTTATGTATTGAGGTGCTCCTATGTTGGGTGCATAAATATTTACAATTGTTATATCTTCTTCTTGGATCGATCCCTTAATCATTATGTAGTGTCCTTCTTTGTCTCTTCTGATAGTCCTTATTTTAAAGTCTATTTTGTCTGATATGAGAATTGCTACTCCAGCTTTCTTTTGGTTTCCATTTGCATGGAATATCTTTTTCCATCCCCTTACTTTCAGTCTGTATGTGTCTCTAGGTCTGAAGTGGGTCTCTTGTAGACAGCATATATATGGGTCTTGTTTTTGTATCCATTCAGCCAATCTGTGTCTTTTGGTGGGAGCATTTAGTCCATTTACATTTAAGGTAATTATCGATATGTATGTTCCTATTCCCATTTTCTAAATTGTTTTGGGTTCGTTATTATAGGACTTTTCCTTCTCTTGTGTTTTTGTCTAGAGAAGTTCCTTTAGCATTTGTTGTAAAGCTGGTTTGGTGGTGCTGAACTCTCTCAGCTTTTGCTTGTCTGTAAAGGTTTTAATTTCTCCATCAAATCTGAATGAGATCCTTGCTGGGTAGAGTAATCTTGGTTGCAGGTTTTTCTCCTTCATCACTTTCAGTATGTCCTGCCACTCCCTTCTGGCTTGTAGAGTTTCTGCTGAGAGATCAGCTGTTAACCTTATGGGGATTCCCTTGTGTGTTATTTGTTGTTTTTCCCTTGCTGCTTTTAATATGCTTTCTTTGTATTTAGTTTTTGACAGTTTGATTAATATGTGTCTTGGCGTATTTCTCCTTGAATTTATCCTGTATGGGACTCTCTGTGCTTCCTGGACTTGATTAACGATTTCCTTTCCCATATTAGGGAAGTTTTCAACTATAATCTCTTCAAATATTTTCTCAGTCCCTTTCTTTTTCTCTTCTTCTTCTGGAACCCCTATAATTCGAATGTTGGTGCGTTTAATGTTGTCCCAGAGGTCTCTGAGACTGTCCTCAGTTCTTTTCATTCTTTTTTCTTTATTCTGCTCTGCAGTAGTTATTTCCACTATTTTATCTTCCAGGTCACTTATCCGTTCTTCTGCCTCATTTATTCTGCTATTGATCCCATCTAGAGTATTTTTCATTTCATTTATTGTGTTGTTCATCATTGTCTGTTTCATCTTTATTTCTTCTAGGTCCTTGTTAACTGCTTCTTGCATTTTGTCCATTCTATTTCCAAGATTTTGGATCATCTTTACTATCATTATTCTGAACTCTTTTTCAGGTAGACTGCCTATTTCCTCTTCATTTGTTAGGTCTGGTGGGTTTTTATCCTGCTCCTTCATCTGCTGTGTGTTTTTCTGTCTTCTCATTTTGCTTATCTTACTGTGATTGGGTTCACCTTTTTGCAGGCTGCAAGTTCGTAGCTCCCGTTGTTTTTGATGTCTGTCTCCAGTGGCTAAGGTTGGTTCAGTGCGTTGTGTAGGCTTCCTGGTGGAGGGGACTAGTGGCTGTGTTGTGGTGTATGAGGCTAGATCTTGTCTCTCTAGTGGGCAGGTCCACGTGTGGTGGTGTGTTTTGGGGTGTCTGTGGACTTATTATGATTTTAGGCAGCCTCTCTACTAGTGGGTGGGGTTGTGTTCCTGTCTTGCTATATGGTTGGCATAGGTTGTCCAGCACTGTAGCTTGCTGGTCGTTGAGTGAAGCTGGGTGCTGGTGTTGAGATGGAGATCTCTGGGAGATTTTCGCCGTTTGATATTTTGTGGGGCTGGGAGGTCTCTTGTTGACCAGTGTCCTGAAGTTGGCTCTCCCACCTCAGAGGCAGAGTCCTGACTCCTGGCTGGAGCAGCAAGAGCCTTTCATCCACTCGGCTTTGGATCTGGATTTTGTGAGTGAAGTCCAACGAGGCAATAGAGCACGAGCCAGGATCTTAGCGCCTCCGCTCCAGCGTGATCCCGCCTACCTCCATCTTCCCGGGACTGGTTCTCAATCTACTCACCAACTTCTTAGCCCTGATTTTCATTCCTCTCTGCCTCGATTTTTTTCCTTTCCATCTTCCCTCCATCTAGGAAACTTTTGTGACCCCAGAACAGATGCAGAGACCCCTGGCCACCACATATTCTAAAATATCTCGTCTCTCCCCTCTTCAGTTTAAGGACCTGTTTGTTGAGTTAAATACTTTCATTTAACTTTTCCAAAGCCAGGGTCTAAAATATCCTTGCTTATTGTTCTGTTTAAGATGGCGGACACATTGTCAAGACACATTGTCTTATTTCACTTGGTAGAATCTAGTGCAGCTAAATGGGGAGTGATGAAAGGAAATGGAAGAAAAAGAGGTTTTGGTTCAACATTTAAGTTTTTCCTTTTAGAAGTGCACTAGTTCTCATTATATAATAGAATGGCACTGGTCCCTTATTTTCTGTTTTTATGCTACATAGTTATCATCCACTTGGTATTATATGGCTGAGTCATTCTAAGTAACAAACACTGTTCATAATATTAGGTAGTGATAATATTCTTGTCAATACTCAAGAGTTTCCTCTCTTCCTTTTGATCTCTACTGACATATCGTCTATTCTGACATGAAAGAAAGTATATAATTTTGTTTGCAAGCTATTATGTTATAGTCTGTGATCTTTGGGCTAGATTGCAAAATCAGAATTAAATTAACCAACAGATTCCCTTGCAAGGATGCCAGTGTTTCCTTCCTAAGTAAATGTACCTCTTTATTCTACAGAGATCAAATCTGAATCTCAGTCATTTATAAACTTACAAGATCCTACAAAGTCTGAACCTCCACTGTGGAAAGGTCCCCATCCCTCTCTCCATACTCTCTCTGCACGTATCTTCATGTGTTTGGGGGAAAGAAGATAATCCTGCCAGTCAAGTATAATGTCAGCTGGATAGGGTGGGAGAGAAGGAGATCGTGCTTGACATTCTCTTTTATCCTTCAGAATCTGCACGACCCAGGAGGTAAATAGCATAGCTGCCAGTTTATAGATGAGGAAACTGAGGTTCAAGCTGGTGAAAGAAAGGATGAATTTTGCTCTGAAATTTTGATCCTGGTCGACTGGACTAACTGTGGTGTCATAAAAGTAATTAGGAAATCAGGAGGTGCTAGTTTGGGGTTTCTTTTTTATTTTTATTTTGGTTTTTTGGTTTGACATTGGTTGAGTTTGAGGTGATAACCTGTAAAATAGGCCATGACTAAAGATATGGATTTGAGAATCTTACACATGGAGGTGAAGGTTGATGCCATAGCATAAATGAGATTTTAGAAGTGTGTAGAGTTGTACTGTCCAATATGGTAGCCACAAGCCACATGTGGATACTGAGTTCTTGAAAGGGGGCTGGTCTGAATTGAGATGTGCCATGAGTGTAAAATACACACTGGATTTCAAAGACTTAGTCCCCTATAAAGAATGTAAAATAGTTCATTAATAATTTTTATATTGACTACATATTGAAATGGTACCTTTTTGTTATATTGGGTTAAATAAATACATAACTAAAATGAATTTTCCCTGTTTCTTTTTCTGTTTTTTGATGTGGCTACTAGCAAACTTTAAGTTACATATGTAGCTTTCATTACATTCCTATCAGACAGTATTAACAGAGAGAGGGAAAATAAGGGGACTGAAACAGAACCTTTGAGAATGTAATTTTTTTAAAGTTTAAATTTTTAAGTTAAAAAGTAACACATGCAAATAGATTTTTCAAATAAGCCTACAGAGAAGTATAAAATAAGAGTTTTTCCTACCGTCACTAATATCACTTTGGAAGATATAAACACCATTTGGTTTCTTACTTTCTCTTCCAGGAATATGTATACATACAAACACATATTTAATACAGATGGGCTCAGACTACTCACTGTTCTGTACCTTGCTTTGTTCAGGAATATATCTGAAGGTCCTTCGTAAAAGCACAGAGAGATCTGCTTCACCCTGACCTTTTCCGTCCTGGTGCCGGGGAGGACTGCAGTTCTTGCTGTCCCTGTCACCTCCCAGTCCCTCTTGCCTACCTCTCCCTCACCTTGGGTGGTCCTTCTCCTTCCTTGACCTGTCTCATCAGGTCGTTATTCCACATGGCTTCTGAGATGGCCTATTGAATTCTCCCAAATCTACCAAATTGAACATTTGACCCCAGTCACTTTAAAAATGGCATGGTAGACAGTGCAACTGAGATGTTGTTGAGGGTAGGCACTGTGTCTAACTCATCTTTGTCTACCAGGTGCCATGTAGTGGGTGCCCTATCAGTGTTTGTAGAATTAGTGAATAAATGGGTGAATGAGTAAAGTACTATATAAATACTCTAGAAGATGGAGGTAGAAAAGTAAAGGTATAAGACATGTATCTTGCAGCAAACAGACATTTATATGCATACTATAGTCTATTCAGAAAAATGAGTAAGATTTTAAATGCATATGGTATATGTTTAATAGAAATCTAATGCTTTTTTGTCATTTTAAAATACTGTGAAAACTGGAACTAATCATCATTATTACCCTGTAACAATGCTAGACTTTGGAAGTTAATATATTGGACAAATATTTGTTGAGTACCTGTTAGGCACCAAGAAGTGTGCTAGGCTCTGAGTACACAGTGCTGGATAAAACAGACATGATTCCCACCCGTGTGGAACTTAATTGTAGTAAAGTTCAATGGCAGATGCCTCGCAATTTCGATATTAATTACGACATAAAATAATGACAGTGACTGCTTCCCTTTAATGACTGCTTAACATGTGCTATGCTCTACACTTGACCTACTTTATTTTACTTAATACATACTCCAGAAATATCAATGGAGGTGACTGAAGTCATTTTTTTGACGTTTGTAATATATAAGGAATCTGAATCTTAAGGAAATTAAATCCATTTGTGCTTTATCAGGTGTGTCCGAAGCAAGTGACAGGTGTGGGACGGTCTTCCTACTCCTCACTTGGTGATCTCTTGCTATACCACACTGCCTCTTTACGAGGGAACTGTGGCCCTAGTTAAGGAGATTCTAGAACAATTTTGGTAGTGATTCCTTAAAAAAATGATTTCCTATAAATATCGGTAACAGATAATGGATGTGACAAAGACAGTTTTCCAAGACAGATGCTCATTGTGGCACTGTGCACCTCTGTTTGAACAGTCAAGTAAATGTTTGCTGACACCAGTGTTTGTCTTCATGTTCTGTAGAGCTTTCAACTTCATTTCTGCACTTGTTTCTAACAGACAAAAATCGGATCAGGAAAGTTGATGGGGCCCAAAGGAGTTTCTGTGGACCGCAATGGGCACATCATCGTGGTGGATAACAAGGCGTGCTGCGTGTTTATCTTCCAGCCAAACGGGAAAATAGTCACCAGGTTTGGTAGCCGAGGAAATGGGGACAGGCAGTTTGCAGGTACACTCGATGGTAATATGTAAACCCCCTTTTTTATGCCTCTTCTGCTCACATTTGCATGATGTTGGAGCATGTTGAAGATGCCTCATCCCCAGTGTTTTTGCTGGCTTTGGGAAAGATACTGGGGATGGAATCTAAGCGAAAGCATGGTTAGATGCTGCTCAATGACTCCGCCCACAGTAAGTTCAACTGCAGCCCGTGTGTGGTTTTTATTGGTGGCAGTTTACAACTCAGAAGTCTAACCTTCGAATATTAACATTAAATAAAATATAAGCTTTAATAAAATATTTTTTAAATAAAAATGTTTGAGGCACCATGGAGAACCTCCTGGTTCCACCTAGCTATAGCTTTATTTAAAGAGCTTCTGAATGAGAATACTTTTCACCTGTCTAGGTGATTGTAAGAGAGCAGGAGTTTAGAATATTTGCTAAGCACAGGAAGGGCCGTCTCTTTTCCTTCTTTTTCTGGTGTGCCACTTTGCAATCACTTCGTTTTTTACATCTGCAAGAAGAGGCTGAAAACAGTTGATTAATTTTCTTTTGGAAAGGATGCTTTTGGCAATTCGTGTTAATTTGCATAACCTTTCTTTATGCTTTGTCTCCAGTTCTGCCAGGTTCTGAATGTCACCCAAAATTATAAAGTGTGGGTTTCTGCTCTACTTGAAAAAAATGTTACATATTGGTGCTAAGAGTTACCATGTCTCTCCTCGGTGAGAGCTGAGGGTCCTATGTGACTATCAGGGAAGCTGGCAGATGTGACTTTCAGATGGTGGTGCCGAGAATGAATCCTAATGCTTATTGCTCATTTCACTTCATGAGGGCTGCTGGAACTCTTAGCTTGATCTGGAAGAAGGCAGAGTAGAGAGTCACAAGTGTAGAATGCTATCGAATTCGTGTTATCTGGAGGCAGAGGTCAGGCTGAATGACCTTTCAAGGACTGAGTTTATGATTCTTTGTTCTTTCTTAAATAACTAAGTTAATATATGAAGTTTCGTAACTACTGTGTTGTTGTAATCATTTTAGTTGTTATGGTCATCACATATTTTTTCCTATCTTTATTTCAGGTCCCCATTTCGCAGCTGTAAATAGCAATAATGAGATTATTGTTACAGATTTCCATAATCATTCTGTCAAGGTACCATAAACACATCAATTGTTGTTAACTTTTAACTGCTTTTATTGAGGACTCAGTCTGGGAGAAAACATAACGCTCATATATACACACAGGACCTAGGGGAGGTAGCCGAAAGAGTAGATTTTTGTTTCTCCTTAAAGATGCGGGTTTTAATTTGGACATACAGACTTTGGAGAGTCAGAAAAGTGAACAAAATATGGTGGCAATAAGTTTCTTAATTTGAAACTGGTGTAAATGGAGATAACTTGAAAATGAAATTCAAAAAAGCAATTGCTTGGGGGCTTCCCTGGTGGCGCAGTGGTTGAGAGTCCGCCTGCCGATGCAGGGGACACGGGTTCGTGCCCCGGTCCGGGAAGATCCCACATGCCACAGAGCGGCTGGGCCTGTGAGCCATGGCTGCTGAGCCTGCGCCTCCGGAGCCTGTGCTCTGCAGCGGGAGAGGCCACAACAGTGAGGCCCGTGTACCGCAAAAAAGAAAAAAAAAAAAAAAAAAGCAATTGCTTGAACTTAGGCAGAACTTTCTGAAGCTTAACTTTTCGTGGCTATTCAGTAAATTAAAATGGATCACTTTCTTCAATTTTCTGCATTATAAGACCTTTCAAACAAAATTAGATATCAGAACTCTGCTACAGCAACAGATTTGGGGAGGGAAATAGCCCTGGCATGCATTCATGTAGTGTATTTCATACATCTTAGAATCCTTTCACACACTTGGTGTTCCTGAGAAAACAACGCCCACTCCCTCTCCCAAATAGTGTAGTACATCTTTCTTACTAGGTAGAGGAGAGAAGAGAGATTTGACCTTTATTATGAGCAAACCAGGAAATACTGAAGTGATTGAAAACCAATGTCTCACTTACCAAAAAGAGAAAATGTTTAATAATATTCTAGACCAAGCTTCTCAAAGTGTGATGTGTGTTCCATTGAAGGGGAGGCCAGGTAGTACTGGGCAGTGCACTGGCAGACATTTTTCTTTTAAGAGTTGTGTATATATTTTTAGAGTTACCTTCTGTTTACATCAAGTCATACTGGTTTGCACTTATGGAAGTGATATAAAGTTTTCCTTGTAAGGAAATTCATTTAAATTTTTTAAAGTGAGGCATTTCAAATGTGAGGGAGGATAAGAAAACAGCACAGGTGGTAGGCCAATGACTAAAGTTTGCACTTAGAGACAACCAGTGAGCAACCAAACTTTAAAAACAATTTGCCATTGTTGATAGCTAGAATAGCTAGATGGGGATAGGATTTTAGCACCCCAAGGTACTCTCTCTTCACTGCTTCGTTTCCCCAGCTCTTCCTGGACGAAGGTACTTTTAACCTGAGTAAATGGGAAGGCCTTGAGCTTTTGAGATGGGTGTCAAGTCCCTGTGCAAAGAGGAGAGCACAGTGACGGGGCAGGATAAGGGGAAATGGTGCCTGCTGCTGCTTACTTGTAAGGCTGCTTCCTGCCATGTAGTCTCTCCAGAGTTGCTACCATAGTGGTGGGGCTCCATTCTCACCTCCCCCGCCTCCCTCAATGCCCAGCCTTGGTAAAAGGAAGAGGACAGTGGGAAAATCTTTGGAGGAGGAGAGAAACAGAGAGCAAAGAGGCAGCAGGGCCTGGGCTTGTGACGGTCCTCCCAGGGGGCTGTAACAGTTCTGTGTGATGAACATAACTATAAAAGGATAACTTGGCTATTATTACGCTTCCTGCCCTTCACTCTCTTTATAGAGGAATCCTTCATTTAACTGTAGCGCATTCAACGAGAAGAAAATGCATATAGATCTTAACAGTGTCAAAGGCCAGCAAAGCCTGGCCTAGGTGCTGCCCACCCCCACCAGAAGACAGTGATGTTAATTAGGTTGCTCTTTTCTACTAAGCACACCTGTGGCCTCAGAGCCTTCCCCATCCCAATGCCCCAGGCAGCTCTCTGTGGGAGGGCTCCTGTTTACCAGCCCTGATGGGTGCTGGAGGAGGAAATAAAACATGTGAGTGACCAGAATGCAAGGCAGGAGCAATGAATGACTTAAAAAATAGGTACATATAAAGTTCTATAGGTATCCAGAAGAAGATACATGTCCATTGCTAAGATCGTCAGGGAAGACTTCCAAGTGGAGGTGGTATTGAGGTGAGCAGAATTTTGAAATCAGAAAAGGATTATCGACCGACTTAAAAAACTTGCTATAAAAATTTGTCATCAAAAAGCAAAGCTATAGGGCTTCCCTGGTGGCGCAGTGGTTGAGAGTTGGCCTGCCGATGCAGGGGACACGAGTTCCTGCCCCGGTCCAGGAAGATCCCACATGACGTGGAGCAGCTGGGCCCATGAGCCATGGCCGCTGAGCCTGTGCGTCCGGAGCCTGTGCTCTGCAACGGGAGAGGCCACAACAGTGAGAGGCCCGCGTACCGCAAAAAAATAAAAAAATATTAAAAAAAAAAAAAAAGCAAAGCTATAAAAAAGATTTCAGCTCATACTTCTGCCTCTTAATATGTTTTCATCTGAATAATTTATAAATAATGGAATGACATTTTTAGATGGGAAAAATAGAAAATATGTGACATCATGATTAAGATTATGAAAACACTTTAAGTTTTCAGTACTGTAGAGGCAGTTTAGTTATTTAAACTCAATTTTCCTCTTATTTAGAGGGAAAAAAACCCAGTCATTTTGTTTTTTTCTCTTCTCTTTGACAGTCGTTGCCATATAGCTCTTATGGAGTAGTTGGGCTTTTGTTTCCTATATAACACAGGGCAGTTAACAAGAGTTCTAGTATTCAAGTCACTTCTCTGTTGGTAAATGTAAAAACCAGACCTATAGGTCAGGGCTAATGAGTGGGCTAGTTAGTTCTTCAGCTACCTTCACTTTATACCTTTTTCTCATTGCAAAACAGTTAAGACGAAATTTGGCCTTCTCCATTATTTCAAAATGGAGCAGAAGCACGTAACTCAGAAAGATAAACACAAACAAAAAAAATATTTTTACAACTTCTTTTTTCATATTTATTTTGTATTGGAGTACAGTTTGATTTACAACGTTGTGTTAGTTTTCAGGTATACAACAAACTGATTTGGTTATACATGATATATATATATATATATATATATACATATGTTAGGACGTCTACTTTTCAAGGCTTAATTATGTTCCATTGTATGTATTTTGTCAAATTTTTATTTTGTATTGGAGTATAGTTGATTTACAATGTTGTGTTAGTTTCA
Source organism: Lipotes vexillifer (assembly GCF_000442215.2). Taxonomy (NCBI): domain Eukaryota; kingdom Metazoa; phylum Chordata; class Mammalia; order Artiodactyla; family Lipotidae; genus Lipotes; species Lipotes vexillifer. The sequence continues at coordinate 1,469,131 of NW_006793744.1, forward strand.
GGTGTACAGCAAAGTGATTCAGTTATACAGGTACATATATCTATTCTTTTTCAGATTCTTTTCCCACTTAGGTTATTACAGAATATTGAGTAGAGTTCCCTGTGCTATTGAGTAGGTCCTTGTCGATTGTCTATTTTATTTATAGTAGTGTGTATATATTAATTCCAAACTCCTAATTTATCCCTCCCCTGTACAACTTAATAAGGGAAAGATCAGAGAATAATCAGTCGTGTCCTCGCCAGCATACAAACACTCCTTTTTGTCTTTAAATGTAGAATGTTTATGTGAAGGAGATAAAAAGAGTCAGGAAAGATTTTAAATGATATTTTAGGAAAAGCTGGTTCCCGTCTCTGTCCTTTCCAAAGAACCAAAGAGGTAGCTTACTTACTTGGCAAGTATGTAATTAATTCAGGAAGTGGTCATGACATTTGTTTACCCTAAAGAAAGTTTAGGCTTTAGAGATGGAAGTATCTCACTTTCCCATCATAAGAAACTAAAAGAGGGACTTCCCTGGTGGTCCAGTGGTTAAGATTCCGTGCTTCTGCTGCAGGGCATGTGGGTTCGATCCCCGGTCAGGGAACTAAGATCCCGCATGCTGTGTGGTGCAGCGGAAAAAAAACCCCAAAACAAAAAGACAAAAAGAGAAACTAAAAGAAATAGCATCATTTTAATCTTTTATAACCACAGAGATGGCAATAGGAGAATCTCTAAAAGGTCCTGAGATCATCTTCAGATTAGATCTGTGCTCAGACATAGTGACCTCTCTCAGGTCCATATTTTACGAACCTTACCCTCATGGGTGCCTTGTATGTAACAGTTTCTGATTCGTTAATGAGTACTTCTACACATGTTGCATGATAATGGAAGCTTAAAATAATTCCCAAAGACGGTTCAAAGTATCACCAGAATCATCGAGATAAAATCATGCTTACTATAGTCTTATCATTAAACACATATTAAAATTTTAATTCTCTCAAGATTAGTAATCTGAGTAATCTGCAGTTGATACATATACAGTAACACTCTATTAATAAGAATATTTAATTAAGCACAACAGCCCAGTGCTTGACCATATCAGATATTAGAGAATTTGAGAGTTCTTAAGAGTTCTGTTTAGCCCCGACTTCTGTCAGCCTCCCTCTCTCATGGGCTCTATTCATCAAAGACTTAGGGTCGTGTAAACTCTCTATTCTAACTAAAATATATTCTGAGAAAATCTATTTTAAAAAATCCTTTTCTTATTCCTCACCTGCTGCCATCACACACACATACACGCATACACGCACTCACTCATTCGATGAATTTTCCTTATTATAAATGCATGGTCCAGCCTACCACTCTTTCTTGTTATGTTGACTTAGTAAAATGGTAGTAAATTCTGAGTATCTGGCTTAACAAAAAGCTCTTACTTTCTGATTCAACTTTGAGTGATCATCCATCCTGGTAGAAATACAATGCCTGTTCTTGAAATTAGCTGTTTATTTAAATGCAGAAAGAATAATGTTGGAAATTACAGCTCTACTTACTCGTATTAGCTTATGTTTGTATATATTTTATAATTTATAACAAAAGTCTTTTCACACAGTAATATAACCAGATATAAGCTAGAAAAAGAAGTGGTTAAAAAATGCTAAATCAGATTTAGACAGTAAACTGGGGAACCACAAGTGAATGGAAGTCTAGCTTATAGACTTCCCCCTCTTTTTTAAGAATGTCTTGAATAACCTGCTCAGATATTTTTAAAAGCCATAATGTTTGCTTAACTATTTTAATTTAAAATAAAATAATCTTAAAATATTTCATTCAGGTGTTTAATCAGGAAGGAGAATTCATGTTGAAGTTTGGCTCAAATGGAGAAGGAAATGGGCAGTTTAATGCTCCAACGGGTGTAGCAGTGGATTCAAATGGAAACATCATTGTAGCAGACTGGGGAAACAGCAGGATCCAGGTAGATTAAAATACGGATTTATTTGTTTAGAGTGATTGGTGTTTGTTGAAAGTGGGGAATCGTCTGTACCCCAGACTGGAATGTTTTCCATTTGTTCATTGATTAGGTAATTAGACTGTAAATAATCAAACTAAAGAAGGTGGAGTAGAAAAAAGTCAACGTATTACCAGAGTGAAACCCTCTAAATCAGGGATTCTTAGCGTGTATCCCACACACCCCAAAAGCATTTGTAGCTAGAATTTAAGAGATCCACTGAACAAAAATATTACATCATTATTTTTACTAACTTCTAACTGAAAATTATAATTTCCTTTAATTATGCATATAGGCAATAATCACAGTACTTATAGTAATACCTATAACTTTGTCACCAAGAGAATTTACAGAAATTTTCGTATTAACAATTGTAGACATCTCGAATTATCATTTATACTGATCACTACTTAAAAACTACAGTCATCATTAGACCTATCGTTGTTCCTTGTTATTTAATGTGTTAATTTAAAAAGCACCCATATTACTATATCACAGTTCTGTAGCACTTTGATAACTCTATTTTAATATAATTGTTTTCCTTTATAATCCCATGTATTTTGTCCTATGCACTTAAAAACATTATTTTGCTAAATAACCCATGAGTCAAAGAGGAGGTCTCAAGGAAAATTTAAAAATATATTGGAGTGAGTGAAAATGCAAATATTACATATCAGAGTTTGTGGAATGCAGCTAAAACATTGCCGAGAGGGAATTCTTTTCCCCCAGCTCTATTGAGATGTAATTGACACAGAACACTGTATAAGTTTAAGGTATACAGCATGTTGATTTGATGCACTTATATATTTCAAAATCACATCACATAATTACCGTTTCTTTTTTTGTGGTGAGAACACTTAGATGTACTCTCCTAGCAACTTTCCAGTACATAACACAGTATTATAACTGTAATCAGCACCCTGGGCATTAGATGCCTGGGACGTATTCATCTTCTAACTGGAAGTTTGTACACTTCGACCAATTTCTCCCCAATCCCTACCCTCTGGTGACCACCATTCTACCCGCAAGGGAAACTAATAACACTAAATGCTTACATTAGAAAAGAGAATGTGTCTCTAATCAAGAACCCAAGCTCCCACCTCAAGAAGCTAGAAGGAGAAGAGCAAAAACTGAAAGCAAAAGCTGAAGGAAGGAAATAGTGAAGATAGTATCAGAAATCATTTACATTCAAGAGGAAATCAATGAAAGTTATTCTTTGAAAAGATTAGTAAAGCTGACAAACCTCTAGCAAGACCGACCAAGAAAAAAAGACAGAAAATGCTAGTATCATTACAGACCCTGCAGACATCAAAAGAATAGTAAGGAATTCTGCGAACAACTCTACACGCATCAGTTTGGCAACTTAGATGAAATGGACCAATTTCTCAAAAAGTACAAACGCCTCAACTCACCCAATATAAAGTAAATAATTTGAATAGCTCTACAGCTATTAAGGAAATTTAGTTCCTAATTTAAAAACTCCCCCAGATGAAATCTCCAGACTCAGAAAGTTTCACTGGAGAATTCTACCAAATATTTAAAGAAGAGTTAGCACCAGTTCAGTTTCTTCTAGAAAATAGAAGACAGGGGAACACTTTACAATTCACTTTCCAACTCAGCTTCTGATACCACGATACCAAAATCAGACTAAGACAGTACAAAAAAAAAAGTACAGACCATATTCCTCATGATTATAGATGAGGAATATTTTAATATTCCTTAAAATGTTAGGAAATAGAATTCAACAATATGTGAAAATCTTTCCACGGCCAAGTGGGGTTTTTGCCAAGAACGCAAGGCTGATTCAGTATTTAAAAATCAGTGTAATAAAGGGAGAATTTTAAAAAAATCAATGTAATCCACCCCATTAAAAGGCCAAGGAATGAAAATAATATGATCATATCAATTCATGCAGAAAAAAGCATTTGATAAGGTTCAATACCTATTCATGATTTTTAAATCTCAGAAAACTAGGAATATACAGGAACTTTCTCAATTTGATAAAGAATGTTTGTGAAAACCTACCGCTAACACCGTACTTAATGGTGAAAGAATGAAAACTTTTCCTCTAAGATCAGAAACAAGGCAAGGATGTTTGCTCTCACCATTCTTATTCAACATTAGTGCTGGAAGTTCCAACCAATACAATAAGGAAAGAAAGGGAAATAAGAAGATTACAAATTAGAAAGAAAGAAAGAAACTATCCCTATTTGGAGAGAACATGACTGTTTACATAAAAAAACATCAAGGAATCTACAAAACAGTTCTCAGAACTAATAAGAGAGTTCAGCAAGGTCACAGGATACAAGATCAGCATGTAAAACTCAATTGTATTTCTATATAGTAGCAACGAACACGTGGAAACCAAAATTTTAAATACAATACCACTTAAAATTGCTGAAAACATGGAAGTATCTAGATATAATAACAAAGCATGTCTAGTATGTGTATCTGAAAGCTCACATGCTAGTGAAATAAAGAAAAGAAGATCTAAATAAGTGGAGAGACATACTGTATTCATGGATTGCAAGACTCAAGAAAAAAGTCTGTTCTCCCCAAACTGACATACAGGTTTAACAAAGAATCCCGGCAGGAATTCTTGTAGATATAGACAAGATTAGTTTTAAATGTATGTGGAAAAGTAAAGGGACTAGAATAGCTAAAACAATTTTGAAAAAGGAGAGGAATCCCTCTACCTGAGTTTATGACTTGTTATATAGCTATTCTATAGCTGCAGTAGTCAAGACTGTGTGGTATTAATGGAGGGATAGGCACATAGGTCAAGGGAACAGCATAGAGAATCCAGAAATAGACCCACATGTGTGCAGCCAACTGACTTTTTGACAAAGGTACAAAAGCAATTTAGTGGAGGAATGGTAACCTTTTCAACAAAAGGTGCTAGAACAATTAAGATCTCCATAAAGGAAAGAAAATGAACCTCATCTTATGTAAAAGTTAACTCAAAAAAGATTATAGATTTAAATGAAAAGTGTAAAACTATAAAACTTTTAGAAGGTTCTAAGAGAAAATCTTTGGAACATATGGCTTGCTAAAGAATTTTTAGACATGATACTGAGAGTATGATCCATAAAAAAACAAAATCAATAAACTGGACTTTATCAAAATTAAAAACTTTTGTTCAGTGAAAGACTCTGTTAAGAGGATAAAAGGATAAGCAACAAACGGGGAGAAAATATTTATAAACTACACTATCTGACAGAGGACTTATACCTGGAATATATAATGATTTTCAGAATTTGACATAAAAGAACCAAACAGTCCAATTAGAAAATGGGCAAAAGACATGAAGAGAAGTTTCACTGAAGAGGTTATAAACATGTAAAGACATTAGGGAAGTGCAAATTAAGATCATGATGAGATACTACTACACACTTATTAGAATAGCTAAAATTAAAAATATTGATGATACCAAATGCTGGTGAGCATGCAGAAAAATTAGATCTCTCATACATTGCTAGTGTGAATGTAAAATGACAGTCAGCCTTGAAAATAGTTTGGCAGGTTCTTAAAAAATTAAGCATACACTTACCATACAACTCAGTAATTGCACTCCTGGGTATTTATCCCAGAGAAATGAGAACTTATGTCCACAGAAAAACCTCTACATTGTTGTTCATAGAAACTTTATTTGTTATAGCCAAAAACTGAAAATAACCAAGATGTCTTTCAGTAGGTTAATGGCCAAACAACTGGTATATCCACACTATGGGATAATACTCAGCACTTAAAAGGAACAGAGTGATGATACCCTCAACAACTTAGATGCATGTCAAGAGCAACATGTTGAGTGAAAAAAAGCCACTTTCAAAAGATCCCATGCTGTATGATTGCGTTTAGGTAACATTCTCAAAATGACAGAATTATAGAGAAGGAAAACAGATAGTGGCTGGCAAGAGTTAGAGATGTTGGGAGAAGGGGAGTGGGTGTGACTATAAAGAGGCAGCATGAGGCAGATCTTTGTGATGATGGAATAGTTCTGTATGTTCGTTGCAGTGGCTCCATTAATCTATACTTGTGATAAAATGTACAACTATACACACACATTCCAATGTCAGTTTGCTGGGTTTAATATTGTACTACAGGTATAGAAGATGTAACCATTGGGAGAAACTGGATGGAGGGTACGCAGAATCTCTCTGTACTATCTTTGCAACTTTCTTATGAATCTATAACTATTTCAAAATAAAAAGTGAACCAAAAAAGAGAGTAACAATAATTAATTCAAATATGTTTCCATGGTTTAGGAATAATGGTATCTTGAATGGCATTTGGCATTTTGATTGGATATAAATAATAATAAAACTGGCTACATTCTGGAAAAAAAAACTATTAAAACACTATTTTGAGATGGGCTCTATTGTCTTTGTCAGACTATCAGAGGGGACTGTGACACAAAATTTTGATTTTCCTCTAAATTAAGAGCAAAGCTTTTCAGTCCTCACTGAAGAAAGACTTTTCTTTTCTCCCATGTCTCTTGTGTAGTCACCTGCATGTATCGAAACATGCATTTACAGACAGGGCAATTCATCCTCGCCTGTGTGGGTCTGTGCAGTGCACCTGGGACCACGGGGTGCTCTGGGTAAATCTAGGAGCATTCTGATGCTACTGTGAGGACAGCAGCTGAGCAGTTGAATCTGATATAGGTATCCACTTCTCAGGAAAGGGGTTGAGACTTTAAATGTAACACTGTATGCTTTAATTTCTCTAGTATATTTATCTTGCTTAATTATCCCAGTGGACCTCTACATTTGGAAGAGGCGTCTATATCTGATGGGAAGCCAGAAGCAGACAGGGAATGAAGTTCACAAAGCACGTCTGTATAGGATCACAGATGCTAAGCTGTTTATATTGTGGCCCTCATCACACCTGCCTTTTGAAACACCCTACGGGCCAACCAGAATGGTTGAAAGAAACCAGCCTGGGCCTGGGAAGGAGGAGTGTTCCTCTTGTTTCCTCATAGCAGAAGCTTACAGACCAAAAAAGACCACTTTCTATCTAAATGCACTTGTTGAACCATTGACTTCGTACAACTTACTCTTTTCTGAAAAGGAAAAGAGTAATTTCTATTTTCTCGTTGCACATTGTGACTCAGGACATTCTTCTGTGGTCTAGTTGCTGATTTTTCTCTCTTATGATTGGGAATAAGCTTAGAGTGAGAAATAAGGATCTTTTATTTTTCAGGCAGCATCCAGGGCCATTCCCCTCACATGTGACCACTGTAAGAGTGTAAGTGAGATCCTATGGCCAATGGCACATTCCTTGTCAGTGACTGTGGGGCACAGAGAGTGAGGGGAGGGGGAGCAAGGTAAGTGGAGGGAGGGGTTTTCTGTGATAGTGACCTGAACAAACCTGGGGGGTTGCACACATGCTTCTATACTAAAAGCATTAGCATTAAGGGTTTTCTAACCCCTATTTCATCGTATTACTGTAACTTTTCCTATTACACTCTGACTTTATATTTACAGGTTTTTGATGGAAGTGGATCGTTTTTGTCCTACATTAACACATCTGCTGACCCACTCTATGGCCCCCAAGGCCTGGCCCTAACTTCAGACGGCCACGTGGTGGTTGCAGACTCTGGAAACCACTGTTTCAAGGTGTATCGGTACTTACAGTAACAGTGGGCAACTGGACACCCCCTTACAAAGATCTTACACATAAACTGGAATGGATTTCTCAACGCAGGACCAGATTATACTAGACTTTTCATGCTAGAAGGAATCATCGGTGAACTTCCCAAGGTTATTTCTGAATGTAACGATTTCCTTAAAAACTGCATATCTGATTTCCATAATCCACATTTAGGGTTGAAAAAAAAAGAAATCTCTTCTACTGAATCTATAAAAACTGCAGAGTTTTACACCTGTGAACTATGGCTTATAGGACAGGGATTTATGTAGCTAAACTAATTTTGCAAATCAAATAAGCATTTAAAAGCAACTAGAATATGTAAAGGTATTTGTTAATCCTGTGAGTGGTAGCTTTTGCGCAGAGCTTCCAAAAACAAAACAAAAACAAAATCTGTTATAGTTATATACTTTATTTAACCTTGGTCACAAGACCCAGGGGATCTTCTAACCTCACTTTTGCAGTAGGTATTACCCTTGTGACATTTTTTTGGTTATTAGTAGCTACATATAAATTACTTTGGGAAAAACGGAAACTGTCTTGCAAAATCCTCCCAGCTGGGATTAGCAAGCGTCTTGAGTTTAGCACTTAAAATAATCAATGCAAATTTCCCATCCTTTCTGAGTTAGAGCAAAGATTTTCTTCGTGTGTTCTTTTCATCTCTCCTGCTCACCTTGTATCAAAAAACAAAGTTCATTTTCAGGGAATCCTGAAATTCCTAATACTTTGAAAAGCATATTACACCAGCCCCAGATTAATGCACTGGAATGTAATCAAGAAAAAGTCAGTCACATTTTCTGTGCCACGTTCTCACATGTGTCTCTCCTTTTCCACTTCACGAATGCGAAAGCTTTACCTCCTGCAAAATGTCAGCACATGTAGTAGGACACCAGTATCCTAGGACAGAGAGCCATAAGCAGCCCTTTGGAGGACTGATGGTGTCAACCAAAGGCATGTGATTGATCAGTGGTTTCCTTTTAGAAACAAGTGTTACCAAAGTTGTGTTATCTCAAAAGCATTACAGGTAAGGGCATGTTATGGTTATTTATCATCGTCTAATGACTAGTAGAGGCATTAAAGGACTATATATACATGATTAGGGTAGGGTAGAATGTATCATATATAGATATATATAGCTGAATCTTCGGTGTATTGAAATAGGCAGCACTCTGAAAGACAGAAGCATCTTCAGCACATTCCTTAACTGCACAGTTTAAAGCCGTCCTAGTAGAGCAAGCCCTAAAGCAGATGTAATTTTTGCCATTTTCCAGGAATGCTTGTATCGGCTGACTTTTAGTCAGAAAATGGCCTTCTGTGCTTTCAAAAACAAAACAAAAAACAGGTCAAAAGAAAAAAAAGTTCAACTTGAGTTACATTTAACTTTAAGTATAAATGCGTTTTGAAAAATGTTAAGAATAATTTAGTCAATCTAATACTGTAAAATAAGATGTGGTCTATTTCCACTGTTTAATTTTCTACTCAGTTCTACCAAACAGGATGTCATGTTTGGCATTTTCAATAAGGACTTTGGGACCTTTTTCACTGAAAGCACCTTAGAACTGTACTATAAGAAAACATTTCCCACATGTATAACTATATGAATGTGATGTTTCTTGCTTATTAATTTATAATTCAGCCATTCTCTTATATAGGACTTTTTTAAATTTAGAAGGGAAATCTTCCAATTATCTATCAAATTTATTATGCCCAACTCAACCTCTGAAAAAAATCTTTTTCAGGAAGATTTACATTTTGGTTTAGTAATTTTTTAGTTAGGTAGAATTTTCAAAATATTTGAGACTGTCCATGATAAAGTTAAATAAATCAATGACATTTTTAGAATGTTAAACTAAGACACTGTTTCCTAATGTCAGTGAAATAAGTCTTTGAATTTAAACATTCATATTTAATGAGCGCTTACTGGGAGCCAGCAGCTATTCTAGGCACTGGGGATAAAGTAATGGATAAAACAGACAAAAATCCCTGCCCCCCTGGAGCTTACACTCTAGTGAGGGAATTTCATTTTACCGTTTATTAACATTCTGCATAAAAGATAAGCTAGACCCTTGATAACTTCTGGAATGTTTAAAAGGAAACTTTTTAAGTTGGTTAAATGAATTTCAGTTTATTTTCACAAGTAAAAATGGCTCCCTATGTAGATTCTGTCATAGGCCATTGATCTTAAGACTAGTTTACTTAAAGGGTTTTTTTGCACATTTAAATTATACTTGTGAATTTAGAAATTAACCAGCCATCGTACCATATGAGACTGGATATCTTGATAGTAGATTGAATACAAAGCTAGTTTTTTTACATGTCAGTATTGGAATGAAACTGGAATGAAAGAAGAGATACTTTGATTCAGACCTGTTCCACTGTCTGTTACTAAAACACATGCTATGGGCACTCCAGGAAACACTATATATCCCCAAAATATGTGTAATCATATATGTTAAAGTATAGATAACATTTCAAATTTGGATACATATGTGCATTTACTGTATTAGTAAGCATATTTTAGGGGGAAACGTGCTGCTGATAAGATACGAATAGACAAGATTAAATGAAACTTTGTCACATTCTTTGAAAAATGGTTTCTAGTAAACTGAGAAGGATAGTAAAATAAGTGACTTTTTTTCTGGGCTACCATTATTGTTTGATTTCTCTTTGTCAAGTGTACAGAACGTGTCATACATTCACGATAAGTAGCACTGAAAAATTACCCATTCAGATTTCCCCTGGGCACTTATGGCAAAATGTTGCCAGTTAGAATGTAAAGGTAGGTGACAATGCATTCCCTCCCCGCTTATAGATATTAGTAACTGTATCTCTGACACAGACCTCCCCTGCTGGACACAGGGAGGTGGGTGGAGAGTCACTTCACCACCTAGAAACACATGAATAAAAAGCCTTTATGACTGTTAGCCATTTTTTAAAAAATGGTTCTTGGTATCTTGATCAAACTTTAATCTCTAGTAACTAAAGTCCCCAAGTTTCCTTCTTTTAATTTACTCTTTGACTAGATTTGAAGCAAATAAATACTAAGAGGTCCATGCAACTAGAACACACTTGATTCTACTACTAAATATACAAGGTATGTCCTAACAGAGTTAACTGGGAAAGCAGTACGCTAGCAAGTGTCTATGGATCCTTAACACTGAAGGGTTCACATAAATGCTTTGGTAATACCTATTGAGTTAATTGGAGAAAATCGCAAATAAGCATCAGGTAATCTGCAGATTACTTCAGATGGGAAAAATCTTTCTGTACATTTGGACTCTATCTTATCCTCCCTATTCACCAGCTTCTGAAAAAGGAGGAATATTTTTAGTATAATTTAAAAATAAGACGTTTCAAGGTAGGATAAAATTGAAGTTATTTGCTGCAAACATTGTCTAATTTTGCTTAAAATCAAAAGTCGTAATACTGTTGCATTCTGTAAATGTTGCAGGGTTTTAAACTTTAAAATTATTTTAATATTTTTGATAACTAGGAATCTAGCATTGCCATAAAGGAAACGAAGTGCCCATCAAAAATTTGGTATAAATAAATAAATTTTTTTTGTTTTAAATGACAGTAAGCCACAAATCATGATGTTAATCTTAAACTTTCTGAAGATGAATTGTGTGGCAGTGATTGTGTGGTCTGTTTGTGGAGAATGTATGAAAGCTATTAATATTCTAAAACAGATGAATAAATTGGCTATGTTGTTCCAGTGAATGTACAGCACTTCCAGTAACTTTTGAAAGCAACACAGCCTTAAACTCAATGTTTTTGCTTTATGACATGGGAATGTTCTGTCATGAACAGAGTGTATTCTTAGAATTCTTAATATCATTCTCAATTCTGTAGCCTTTCAATCCTATGTATAAGTATGAGAGGTTTTCACTTGCTTTTTTTTTCTTTTTAAATTTTGTACATTCCACCTTTATAGGTCTGTTTCATGTGTTTTGTGTATAGAACACTTAAGTCTTGCGCTCTCTGACATTGATACTGATATATTCTCAACATTTGTTCTTCTGTGGATCAAAATGCTGACTTCCTATTTGAAGAAAAGAATGAACGCTGTGCATCAAAGTGTTTGTATGTTCATAGCTACCTATGTACCACAGTATTTTGGATGCTTCAGTCTACAATAAATCTTTAAATTAATTCTGTCTTGAAACATAGGAGAAACAAGATTCATGTGTATATCTTTACCATGCACAAAATCTCAAATCATCATAATAAAGTTTGTTTTCTCCATTTCCAGGGTGAATGTTTATTTATTTAAACATTTAAGCTAGTTATTGTCCTCTTTCTTAGTGAAGGAATAAATGAAGTTATGTTCTAGAATATGTGGAAGATATCAATACCTCAACCAAACTGTTTATACTAGGGAGAAGAGGTTTAGTTAATGGGATTGTTTTCGTAATTTCTCTCTCTGATAATTTGTTGTTGATATACAGAAATGCAACAGATTTCTATATATTAATTTTGTACCCTGCAAATTTACTGAATTAATTTATTAATTCTAATATTAATTAGTTCTAATAGATTTTGGTGGCATCTTGAGGATTTTCTATGTATAGTATCATGTCATCTGCAAACAGTGACAGTTTCAATTACTTCTTTCCAATTTGGATTCCTTTTATTCCTTTTTCTCCTCTGATTGCTGTGGCTAGGGCTTCCAATACTATGTTGAATAAAACTGATCAGCATGGGCATCCTTGTCTTGTTCCTGATATTAGAAGAAATGCTTTCAGCTTTTCATCGTGGAGTATGTTGAGTATACTGTTAGCTGTGGGCTTATTATATGGAGTTTTTAATATGTTGAGGTATATCCCCCTATACCCACTTTGTTGAGAGTTTTTATCATAAGTGGATGCTGAATTTTGTCATTGAAACATCCTTGCATCCCTGGGATAAATCCCACTTGATCATGGTATATGATCCATTTAATGTACTGTTCAATTCAGTTTGAATTGAATATTTTGTTGAGGTTTTTTGCATCTATGTTCATCAGTGATATTGGCCTGTAATTTTCTTTTTTTGTGATATCTTTGTCTGCTTTTGGTATCAGGGTGCTGCTGGCCTTGTAAAATGAGTTCAGAAGTGTTCCTCCCTCTGCAATTTTTTGGAATAGTTTAAGAAGAATAGATGTTAACTCTTCTCTAAATGTCTGGTGGAAGTCTCCTGTGAAGCCATCTGGTCCTTGTCTTGTAATGCTATAAACTTCCCTCTTAGAACTGTTTTTGTTGCATCCCATAGATTTTGGATTGTTGTGTTTTCATTTTCATTTGTCTCTAGGTATTTTTTAATTTCTTCTTTGATTTCTTCAGTGATCCATTGGTCATTTAGTGGCATATTGTTTAGCCTCCACCTTTTGTTTTTGCAGTTTTTTTCTTGTAGTTTCTAGTCTCATAGCATTGTGGTCAGAAAAGATGCTTGATATGATTTCAGTATTCTTCAATTTACAGAGGCTTGTTTTGTGGCCTAGCATGTCATCAGTCCTGGAGAATATTCCATGTGTATTTGAAAAGGAGAGGTATTCTGTTACTTTTGGATGGAATGTTCTATGTTTATCTAGTAAGTCCATCTGGTCTAATGTGTTATTTAAGGCCAGTATTTCCTTATTTATTTTCTGTCTGGATGATCTGCCCATTGATGTAAGTGAGATATGAAAAGTCCCCTACTATTATTTACTGTCAGTTTTTCCCTAATGTCTGTATGCTTTATGTATTTAGGTGGTCCTATGTTGGGTGCATATATATTTACAATTGTTACATCTTCTTCTTGGATTGATCTTTTGATCATTATGTAATCCTTCTTTGTCTCTTGTAACAGTCTGTTTTAAAGTCTATTTTATCTGGTACTAGTAATGCAACTCTGGCTTGCTTTTGACCTACATTTGCATGGAATACCTTTTTCCATGCCCTCACTTTCAATCTGTGTGTGTCTTTAGATCTGAAGTGAGTCTCTTGTGTGCAGCATATATACAGGTCTTGTTTTTGTATCCATTCAACCACTCTATGTCTTTTTTTTTAAATTTATTTGTTTTGGTTGCACCGGGTCTTAGTTGTGGCTTGCAGACTCCTTAGTTGCGGCACATGTACTCCTTAGTTGCGGCTCATGGGCTCCGTAGTTGTGGCATACGAACTCTTAGTTGTGGCATGAATGTGGGATCTAGTTCCCTGACCAGGTGTTGAACCTGTGACCCCTGCATTGGAAGGCAGATTCTTAACCACTGTGCCACCAGGGAAGTCCCCACTCTATGTCTTTTGATTAGAGCATTTAGTCCATTTACACTTAAAGTAATTGTTGACATGTATGTAACTCCTTATTGCCATTTTGTTAATTGGTTTGGGGATGTTTTTGTAGTTCTTTTTTGTTCCTCCTTCTTTTGTTCTCTTCCCTTAAGATTTGATGACTACTTAGAGTTTGGATTTCTTTCTCTTTTGTGTGTGTATGTATAATAGATTTTTGGTTTGTGGTTACCATGATGTTTATATATAGCAATCTATAAATAGATAGATAGATGATTATTTTAAGTTGCTGCTCTCTTAATTTCAAACACATTTTAACAACTCTACACTTTTACTCTCCTCCCCTCATGATTACTGTTTTTGACATCACATTTTACATCTATTTGTTTCATGTATCCCTTAACTGCGTAATGTGGATATAGATGATTTTACTGCTTTTGTCTTTTAACCCTGCTAGCTTTGTACATGGTTGATTTACTACCTTTACTGTATGTTTGTCTTTACCAATGAGCTTTTTCCTTTCATAATCGTCATATTTCTAGTTGTGGCCTTTTTTGCTTAGAGAAGTCTCTTTAACATTTCTTGTAAAGCTCGTTTGGTGGTGCTGAACTCTTTTAGCTTTTGCTTGTGGGTAAAACTTTTGATTTTCTCCATCAAGTCTGAATTGAGAGCCTTGGCAGTTATTCTTGGTAGTAGGTTTTTCCATTTTATCACTTTAAATATATTGTGCCACTCCTGGCCTGCAGAGTTTCTGCTGAAAAGTCAGTTGATAGCCTTATGGGAGTCCCCTTGTATGTAGCTTGTTGCTTTTCCCTTGTTGCTTTTAATATTCTCTCTTTATCTTTTCATTTTAATTACAAAGTGTCTTAGTGTGATCCTCTTTGGGACTTTCTGTGCTTCCTGGACTTGGATGTCTGTTTCTTGTCCCAAGTTAGGGCATTTTTCAGCTATTACGTCTTCAGATATGTTCTCTGCCCCTTCCTCTCTTCTTCTGGGACCCCTATAATGTGAATGTTAGTACCCTTGATGTTGTCCCAGAAGTCTCTTAAACTGTCCTCATTTCTTTCCATTCTTTTTTTCTATTCATCTTTAGTGATACCCACTACTCTGTCTTCCATCTCACTGATCCATTCTTCTGTATCATTTGGTCTATTGTTAATTCCTTCTAATGCATTTTAAAATTTCAGTTATTGTATTCTTCATCTCTGTTTGATTGTTTTGTATATTTTCTAACTCTTTGTTAAAAACTTCTAACTTCTCATTCTGTGCATCCATTCTTCCCTCCAGTTCTTTGATCATTAGCTATCATTAGCTTGAACTCTTTCTAGGGTAGATTACCTATCTCCAGGGTTTTATCTTGTTCCTTCCTTTGGAACATGATCTTCTGTTGCCTCATTTTGCCTCACTTCCTTTTTTATTTCTATCTATCTGGTAGGTTGGTTACGTTTCCACACCTTGGAGAAGCGGCCTTTTCAAGAAGTCCTATGCATCCCAGCAGCGCACTCCCCTCTGGTCACCAGAGCTATAAGCTCTAGGGGTGCCCCCTACATGGGCTGCATGGGTCCTTCTGTTGTGGTGGGCTGACTATTGTGGGTGGTCTGGTAGGTGTAGCTGGCCCTGGGTCAGTTGGTTGCCAGGCCCTGCCTTGTGTGGAGGCTGCCAGCCACTGGTTGATGGGGCTGGGTCATGAGGTGGCTGGCTTTGGAATCTTGGGGGGCCCTGGGGATAGCACTGGCTCACTGTTGGACAGAGTCGTGACCCCAAAGACTCTGGGGCTGGTGCCTGACCACTGGTGGGTGAGCCAGGTCCTGGGGTCTGGCTGTAGGACCCAGGGGTCCTGGAGCTGGTGTTGGACCACTGGTCAGTGGGACCAGTTCTTGACACAACTGGCTGTGGGGCCTGGGGTATTCCAAAGCTTGTGTTGGCCTGCTGGTGGGCAGGGCTGGGTCCTGTCATGGCAGGCTGCATGGCTGTAGTTGTCCTAGGGCTGGTATCCCTCCTCTGGTGGGTGTTGCTGGTCTGAAGGCTAGAGGAGGCTTACTGGTGGGTGGGTCCAGAGCCCAGCATATTCTGAGGCTGGTGTCTGCCTACTGATGGGCAGGCTTGGTCCTAGGGTTCTCTGGCTGCAGGGCCCTGGGGATCCCAGGTCTAATGCCTGTACACTGGTGTGTGGTTCTGGGTCCTGGACCTTCTGGTGGGCAAGGCCATGTCCAGGGATGGCTCAGAGATTCTTTTTTTTTTTTTTTTTTTAAATACTCAGTATTTACTACTGCCTTTGGGAAATACGTTATTTTTAAAATTTATTTATTTATTTTTGGCTGTGTTGGGTCTTCATTGCCGTGTGCTGGCTTTCTCTAGTTGCGGCTAGCGGGGGCTACTCTTTCTTGTGGTGCACAGGCTTCTCATTGCAGTGGCTTCCCTTGTGGAGCATGGGCTCTAGGCACGCGGGCTTCAGTAGTTGTGGCACGTGGCTCAGTATTTGTGGCACACGGGCTCTAGAGCACAGGCTCAGTAGTTGTGGCACACAGGCTTAGTTGCTCTGTGGCATGTGGGATCTTCCCGGACCAGGGCTTGAACCCATGTCCCCTGTGTTGGCTGGCGAATTCTTAACCACCAGGGAAGTCCCGCTCAGGGATTCTTAAGATTGCCTATCTGCTGGTGTGTGGGGCTGTGTCCCTGCCAGTTAGTTGCTTGGCCTTCATTGTCCCAGTACTGGTGCCTCCAGGTTGGTGGGTGGTGGCGGGGCTGGGTGTTGAGACTAATAAGCTAGAGGGAGGATTCCAAAATGGCGCTTGCCAGCACCATTGTCTTTGTGGTAGAACAGGCTCCCCAAAATGGCTCCCCTCAGTGTCTGTGTCTCCAGGGTGAGCTCCAGCTGCCTCCTGCGTCTCCAGGAGGCTCTCCAAGATCAGGTGGGTCTGACCCAGGCTCCTTTCAAATTACTGCTTCTTCCATGGGTCCTGGAGTGTGTGAGATTTTGTGTGCCCCCTTTGAGAGTGGAGTTTCTATTTCCCTCAGCCCTCTGGGTCCCTCAGAAGTAAACCCTGCTGGCCTTCAAGGCCAAATACTCTGCGGGGTTTTGCAGGACCTCTGGGCTGGTAAGCCCAACCTGGGGCTTGAACCTCTCCTCCTTTGGGAGAACCTCTGCAACTGTACCTATTCTCTCGTGTGTAGGTCACCCACCCAGGGGTAAGGGTCTTGACTGTATCGCAACTCTGGCCCTTGTACCTGTCTCACAGTTCCTTCTTTATATCTTTAGTTGTAGAAGAGCTTTTCTAGTAGGTTTCAATCTTTTCATCGATAGTGGTTACTACTTACAGGGTTATGATTTTGGTGTGCCCTTGAGAAGAGGTGGACTCAGGGTCTTTCTACTCCTCGTTGGGAACTCCCTCCCATCCGATGGTACCCCATAGGTCTTGAGGATAAGTAAGCTCTCAATCTTGAGGGGTGTATGGACTTGATGATTATTTATTTGTTTTCTTGTAAAGGACTCTTGTCCTCCTTAGTTGATTGTAAACAAGTCATTGGCTTACACATAGGCATACAACATTTTTCCTGATGTATTTATAACACTTTTGGGTTTTTCATTAAGTCTCTGATCTATATTTTGTGTGATGAAATGAACACCAAAAGGTATCATAATTAGAATAGCCTTTGTTAAAAGTGGGGGGATACTACAGAAATTTCTTTGTTTTGTTTTTTGGAGGATTAAAATTTTATAACAGATTGAAAGTCTGAAAGAGGTGAAAGTCTTGGAAGGAGAGTTGAAACAAAAATGAGAAAAAGACCAAACATGACACTGCTAACTAGTTAATGCGAACATTAGTATTAATGACACCTGATTCCATTCCTCACTTATTTTTTTTCTTTTAACCAGCAGGCACCATTGCCATCGTGGGCTCTTTGGAGGTTTTTAGAGTCAGATTGAGAGTGAGGCACTGGTGCCAGGTTATAGCATATCTCAGATTGCTTTTTAGGAACTCGGTTCACGTAAAGCCGAAGGCACCCCTTTCCAGAGCAGACAAAGGGTTTAATTAAAGCTGCAGTTTGTTATTGCCTAGGTTAGGAGGCAGGAAGGGCAGGTGACATTCTATCCTCAGCCCCACCTTGCTGCCTCTTTTTTTGCTCCCATAGTCTTTGAACAAGTATCTGAGCACCTGTGGTATATACCAGGCTTTGGGCTATGTGTAAGGGCTGTTAGGACGAATAATAAAGCCTGTAACCTCTAAGAGCTTACAGTATGGTTGATGAACCGGACCAGGTGATTACACCATGAGCTGCTTTTATATACCTTCATTTGCAAATATTTACTGAATCTAGCGTCCTGCTCTAGCTACTAGGGAATAGCAGTAAACACCCTCCTCCCCCCACAAAAAAGTCCCTGTTCTCATGGAGCTTTATTCTAGTGGGATGAGACTTATGAATATATACAGGGCTGGCTACATAATTCGTGATAAAAAGAATGAAAAAGGCTTTTTCCTTCCTTCTGTGATCTCTCTTTCAACCTGTGGTGGTGTTTATTTGCTACTTAATGTCACACTCCCTTGGGCATAGGGATGTTTGCCCGGTGAGTGCAGACCCTCACATATACCTGAGGCCCCGCACCATGACTCAGACTCGCCCCATGCCTGTGCCCAGCCCCGCGCCAGGAGTGGAGGGTGGCAAGGGTTGCTGAATGGGACCAGGGATGCTGGCAGCTGTTAACTCACCCTGGGAGAAGGCAAAGAGGTGGTGTTAAGGGTGATCGCCAAGGCTTGCTAAAAGAGGGCAAGAGAGCATGAGTCATCCAGGAAAGAACAAATAGTTCAATATTGTGAGGCCAGACAATGCTCAAGAAGAAATGATGAGAGATGAGGCAGGGTTACACAAAAGAGTTATTACTGTGCCTGTTCTCAAGG
The DNA here is from genome assembly GCF_000442215.2 of Lipotes vexillifer. Taxonomy (NCBI): domain Eukaryota; kingdom Metazoa; phylum Chordata; class Mammalia; order Artiodactyla; family Lipotidae; genus Lipotes; species Lipotes vexillifer. The sequence continues at coordinate 1,487,904 of NW_006793744.1, forward strand.
AGTTTACATCCCAGATGGAAAGATTTAAAAAGCGTCAGTACCTATAATACAGAGCAATTTAAGAGAAGAGCCATAAAAGAAGTGTCGATAAAGCATGATGGAAAATCCAAGTTATCACATAATTGATGGGGACAATCTGCTTTATGCGTATTGTCCCAGCATAATTGTAAAGAGCAGTCTTTCTTTCTTTCTCAGGAGCGTCCCAGTTTGGATGAGAAATTATATTCTCACGCTACACCAGTGTTTCTCAGCCTTTTTCCCCATTATCATCCCCCTAAGGAGCTTTTTTAGACATCTTTTCCCTAATCACCCCTTGCCCCCACCCCATGACGCTTTAATGCCGGAGGTATACTTTATATCTGTTTATGTGCTACAGCCCTTTGGAAGCCCATAAACCATTGTACCACAAACCATCCAAGATTTTTTCATCCCCCAGGAACCAGTTTTGATACTGCCCCCATTGAGACTGATGCTCTGCACAAATCACATAGTAGTATTGTCATTTCTAACTCAGGAGATGTGGTGTGACTGAGAGGTCAATAATGTTTACTATATCTTCCTTGAGATTTTCTCCTCTTGGTTTTTCATTCTCCTACTTCTTTTTCTACCCTTCAGACTTTTCTCTGACTCTTTCAAATGATGTTACTTTCTTTTCCTACTTCCTTAATAAAGAAGGTTCTCCTATAGGTCCTGCTTTTCAGAATTTCAAGGAAGGGGCGTGAGAAGATTGTCTTCAGTTTGGGGTGCATTCCTGAAAATTCAGGGGAAACACAGGCTGTAGAACATGTCTCTTCTCCTTGGTAGTGGTCATTCTGAGTTTGATATTCCAAGACTGGGGTGCACACCAGAAATCTCAGAGAATGGTAATATTGGCTCAGTGACATTTGGGATACAGTTGCAACCGCACTGACCAACCCTCTCTATGTGCGCTTAGCACTCATCATTCCCAAGAGAAGATCCAGTGGGGTCAATTTATCACTGACCAGCGCCACTTTGGACACCTCAGAGGCAAGTGGCCTGCCTTATGTTCATCCTACACATGTGGCCTTTGGCTTGAGCACCTAGCCCTGGTCTAGACAGGCATGGCCCAGCTGGCAGAGAGTTCATTGGATGGATGTGGCAAGAACCACACATCTAAGCAGAAAGAATGCTGGGGGTTTAGAAACTCAGAAAGCAGCCAAGGGCCTGGGAGGTACCTGGAGCTTCAGAACATCCTCTCCAGTGAAGTTCTGTCATCAGGTCTTGTCTCTCCTGTGTTCTCTCGAGATTTCCACAAACTTCCATTCTCTTGGGCAAAAAAAGATGAGTTTGTAAAGATGTTGAAATGCCCAAACTGAGAAGGGCACACATCTTTAGTGGCTTTTCCTCCCTCCTGTCTCATCCTCGCTGTTTCCTCACTCCCACATAAACTATACTCACTCATCAGAGATATTGCAATAAAGTATGATATTGCAATAAAGTCACACGAATTTTTTGGTTTCCCAGTGCCTATAAAAGTTATGTTTACCCTATACTGTAGCCTATTAAGTGTACAGTAGAATTATGTCTAAAAAATGTACATAATTTAAAAGTACTTTATTGCTAAAAAATGCTAACCATCATCTGAGCCTTCAGCAAGTTGTAATCTTGTTGCTGGCGGAGGGTCTTGCCTCCATGTTGGTGGCTGCTGACTGATCAGGGTGGTGGCCACTGAAGGCTGGGGCTGCTGTGGCCAGTTCTTAAAATAAGACAGAGAAGTCTGCCGCATTGATTGACTCTTTCTTTCATGGACGATTTCTCTGCAGCATGTGGTGCTGTTTGATAGCATTTTACCCACATAGAACTTCTTTCAAAATTGGAGTCAGTCCTCTCACACCCTGCTGCTGCTTTATCAACTGAGTTTATGTAATATTCCAAATCCTTTGTTGTCATTTGAACAGTCTTCACAGCATCTTCACCAGGAGTAGACTCCATCTCAATAAACCACTTTCTTTGCTCATCCATAAGAAGGAACTACTCATTTGTTCAAATTTTATCATGAGATTGCAGCAATTTGGTCACATCTTCAGGTTCCACATCAAACTCTAGTTCTCTTGCTATTTACACCACATCTGTAGTTACTTCCTCTGTTGAAGTCTTGAACCCCTCAAAGTCATACAAGAGAGTGGGAATCAACCTCTCTCAAACTCCTGTTAATGTTGATATTTTGACCTCTTCCCATAAACCACAAATGCTCTTAGTGGCAGCTAGAATGGCAAATCCTTTCCAGAAGGTTTTCAATTGACTTTGCCCAGATCCATCAGAGGAATCACTACCTATGGCAACTAGAGCCTTACAAAATGTATTTCTTAATAAGACTTGAAAGTAGAAATTACTCCGTGATCCATGGGCTGCACAATGGATGTTGTGTTAGCAGGCATAAAAACATTAATCTCATTTTACATCTCCATCAGAGTTCTTGGGTGACCAGGTGCATTGTCAATGAGCAGTAATATCTTGAAAAGAATCTATTTTCTGGGCTTCCCTGGTGGCGCAGTGGTTGAGAGTCCGCCTGCCGATGCAGGGGACATGGGTTCATGCCGCGGTCCGGGAAGATCCCACATGCCGCGGAGCGGCTGGGCCCGTGAGCCATGGCCGCTGAGCCTGCGCATCCGGAGCCTGTGCTCCACAACGGGAGAGGCCACAACAGTGTGAGGCCCGCGTACCGCAAAAAAAAAAAAAGAAAAAAAGAATATATTTTCTGAGCAGTAGGTCTCAACAGTGGCTTTAAAATATTCAGTAAACCATGTTACAAACAGATGTGCTGTTATCCAGGCTTTGTTGTTCCATTTATACAGCAGAGTCAGAGTAGATTGAGCATAATTTTAAAGGGCCCTAGGATTTTCAGAATGTTAAATGAGTGTTGGCTTCGACTTAAAGTCACCAGCTGTATTAGCCCCAATAAGAGAGTCAGCCTGTCCTTTGAAGTTTTGAAGCCAGGCATTGACTTCTCCTCTCTAGCTATGAAAGTCCTAGATGGCATCTTCCAATAGAAGGCTGTTTTGTCTACATTAAATATCTATTTGTTTAGTGAAGCCACCTTCATTAATTATCTCAGTTAGATCTTCTGGATAACTTGCTGCAGCTCCTACATCAGCACTTGCTGCTTCACCTTGCACTTTTATGGAGACAGCTTCTTTCCTGAAACCTCATGAACCAACCTCTGCTACCTTCAAACTTTTCTTCTGCAGCTTCCTCACCTCTCTCAGCCTTCACAGAATTGAAGAGAGAGAGGGCCTTCTCTGGATTAGGCTTTGGCTTCAGGGAATGTTATGGGTGCTTTGATCTTCTATCCAGACCACTGAGACTTCCTCCATATCAGCAATAAGGCTGTTTCGCTTTCTTATCATTCATGTGTTCACTGGAATAGCACTTTTAATTTCCTTCAAGAATTTTCCTTTGCATTTACAACTTGGCTGTTCAGTGAAAGAGCTTAGGTTTCACCCTGTCTCTGCTCTCGACATACCTTCCTCACTAAGCTTAATCATTTCTAGCTTTTAATTTAAAGTGAGAGATGTGTGACTCTTCCTTTCACTTGAACACTTAGAAGCCATTGTAGGGTTATTAACTGGCCTAGCTTCAACATTGTTTTGTCTGAGGGAATAGGGAGCCCCAAGGGGAGGTAGAGAGACAGGGAAACGGCCAGATGGTCAGTGGAGCAGCCAGAACACACACAACATGTATCGATTCAGTTCTCTGTCTCATGGGCATAGTTCATGGTGCCCCAAAACAACTGCAATAGTAACATCAAAGATTACTGATCGCAGATCCCCATAACAGATATAATAATGATGAAAAAGTTTGAAATATTGTAAGAATTACCAGAATGTGACACAGAGACACAAAATGAGCAAATGCTGTCGGAAAAATGGCACTGATTGACTTGCTCGACCCAAACCTTCAATGGTACAAAATGCCATAGCTGCTAAGTGCAGTAAAGTGAAGCATGATAAAACGAAGTATGCCTGTACCAGCACATCTTTGCCTCAGGCTTTGTCATTCCACAAACTCAAACTAAGGCAGAGGATACCGGGTTCCCGGGTTCCTGGTCTAGAAAGAAGGTAGTGGGTTACAGATGGGCATGTCCCTTTCGCCCTGCAGACTCCTTGGATATGGGAAGTGATGGGGCTGGAGCGGGGCCAACATAGCCCCAGAGCAAGGTCTAGGGCAAGGGCCAGTTGCCCAGATGGAAGGGTAGCACTGACTGGAATATAAACCGCTGACGGGTGTGGCCTGTCTGCTTCATCCTCACATATTCAGCCAACAGATATTCAAATTTTTTTAAATGAAATTAATGTGTGCTTAAGGTTTTTGTAAAACATGAATTTGTTCAATAAACAAATGCCGTTTAGGTACTATGACAAATGCTAAATTGTGGATTCATGATCCAAATGTATGATGCTACAAATATTTATTTGCCTTCATACTTAACTCATATACTACATCTGCCTGCCCCATAATATTGCAAAACTTGGAGCATCTCAAGACATCTGAATGGCATATCAGATAATTTCAGAATTCTATTGGTGAAAATAGTAAATGCAAAAGCACTACTTGATGCAAGTAAAGATTTTTCAAAGTAAAATATCCTTTGTTTTTTTCACCTGAAAACCATATCTAGATATCCCTAAGTAAATGACAAGATGGTGTTCTTGAAAACCTGGTACATTTATTTAATACACATTTATTGAGTGTTTATCACGTGTCAGGCACTGTGCTAGGCCTTAGTGATACCAAATGGTTGGCTTAGTCTCTGCTACAGAAAGGAGTTTGATATTATAGGGAAGTTGTCCAAGTTAATAATTACAAAATGAATCTGGGATGCTGTGATAAAACTACAGAGACCCTTTCTTCTTGTCGAGGGTGGCATAAGGAAGCAGAGAGAAAAAGACTCCTGGAGGCTACCCCTGAGCTGTTGAAAGGATGGGTAAGAGTTACCCAGGTGAAGAAAAACTTCTTGACGAGCAGATGAGTATGGCAGTCCGCGAGGAGATAAATGCAAGGCTTCCCACAAATGCCACTTTTATGGTTTTTGACAACTCTACATAGCACTAGTAATAACTTATATTTTTCTTAAATATCACTTTAATTAAAATTTTTTTTTTTTTTACTGACATGCCTACTTCAGCTGTATCTTAAGCAATACATGAGAAATCTAGGGTATGGTGTGTTAATTATACATTTGCTAGTACTAATATTAAAACACTTACTAAATGGATACCCTTTTACTCTCTTAAAATCATCTCATCAATTGAATTGTATCAAACTGTAGGAAAAACAAAATGGAACTCTTGTTTAATTTAATATACCGCTTACCCTGCAACAGGAGATTATTCGTTTTAGATGCCACTTTTCTTCCTAATAGAATTACTATACTTTGAAATGGTTGAAAATAACGTACAATAACCTTCAAAGTAACGGAAAAGTCTGAGTTAATTTTCTGGCACCTTGAGGTAAAGGGACATGAGCTTTTGATCTGAATCCCCATCGAGTAATGAGGCAGCATAGTTTCGACCGTTTTGATTTGAAATTCATTCTCCTGTATTAAGAAAACAAAACAAACAAAAAACCTAAAGCAAAGGCAGATATACAAAGGGATTTTTAAAAGCTGGAAAAGTAGTGGATATCGGTGGGAGAGAAGATTAGGCGTAAAATTAGAAGATTAGGCGTAAAATTAGAAGAGGGAAGAAAGTCCGCCCCAGACCAGGCAAATCCGCATGGATGGAGGCAGCGTTTCCTTCTCCAGCAGCCAAACTGCCTCTGTTTTTTAAGGCAAACTTAGGCCGCGTTTCCGCTGAGCGAAGAAAGAAGTCAAGGCGAGGGCTCGACTTTCTGAAAAAAAAAAAAAGGAGTCACAGTCAGCACACAGGACCGAAGACGCGGAAGCAGCTGGGAGACGCTGCTCGCCAGCATCTTGAATCGACCAGGATGGACCGGCGGGCAACCAGGCCCCGCCCCTAGGGCAGGCCTCGCCCCACCCCGGCCGGCCAGCCGCTCCGCGGAGCCACAAGGGGTCGCTGCGCGCCGTCTGGGCGACAGCCGGTCTTTCTTCCCCACCTCCCCTTCGCTGCTCCGCCCCCGGGGCGGTGTCGGCGCCAAAATCAAACCCGCCTGGGCCCGCCCCGCCCCTCGCCGCGCTCAGGCCCCGCCGCCGGAAGACGCGCCGCCCACGCAATGGTAAGAGCAAGGGGCGCGCTCCCCGGTCCCCCTCCTCCACAGTGGCCCAGCTGCAGAGCCCCCCGGCTGCGTGCCACCCGGGCCCGGCGTTGGCCCCCCGGGTGGGCTGCAGAGGCCGCTCCCCCGCCAGGTCGACGCCTCGGCCGCCCGGCGCTTTTCGGCTCCCGCCGGCTGAGCCCCTAGGCTGAAGCGCCGCGCTGGGATCCCCGTCCTTGTGCCCCACGGCTCCCTCCCGGGCGGGTCAGGCTAAATACGGGTGTTCGAGAACGTGCCCCGAGTGTCTCACGAACTCAGCAGTCTGTCAGCAAGGCCACGAGTCACTTCAGAAGCGGTGCCCAGGCTCCCCGCTTCCGGCCACCAAAGCGCCGCCCCCGGTGGAGAACTGGGAACGGGTGTCGGCGGGCAGCGCCGGGGGGTTCCGGGGGCCCGAGGAGCTTGCTTGATCTTTGAAGATTGAGTGGTTTGGGGCGTTGTAGCATTTAGAGCACATTTCAGTATTGCTCACAATTTCCAAAGTGACCTAACAAATCTTCATTTTATGCCAGTTAGAGGATTTCTGTGAAAATGCGTTGGTTTTTACGAAGGGCAGGGCTGCCCTTTTGTGCTTTCGGAGTCGCTTTATTAGGGAAGCACCGTACCGACTTCGTCTTCCTTGCATTGCCTAATGGGTTAAGTCCTGGTTAGATTCCAAATCATCTCTTTCTCTTTGTGAATTTAATGTCTTTCTGCTCATCAAATCATTTTCATAAACCTTCAAATTTTCATCCCCCACCCCCTTCTGTTGGCAGAGAATCACCGTCTAATGAAGTGGATCTAAGATTTTAATATCTTAATTAAGTGGCCGTTATTTTGCCAAGCTGGTGGTGGACGGAGATATAGGTTGTACGATGTTTATTTGAAGATGCTTGTCCAGATGTAATCAAATCTGATAACGGTTTCTTTGTGGTTAAACTAACAACCCAGCCACCTGGGCATAAAATGGTGTAGGAAGCCAAACAGGCCCACACTTAAATCTGGTACCAGTGTTCCGTGATACCATATTTCTCCTTTATAGAGTTACTGGCCTGATAGAACTGACTACTGAGTACTATGCAGCCCATACGCATTAATTTTTTGGGTTTTGTCTTTTTACCTAATATCTCTCTACACCTACATCACCTTCTAATACTAAATAGTTTAATGTGCTATTAACTCTAGTAATGGAGAAACATGGAACAAGTTAGAATAAAACTTTTGTAAGAGACATACTTCCTATTTTTCATGTATTATTAAGAACTAAGTTTACTGTTATGTTGATCAAAGATAACTTTTGTTCTTTTCCTGATTGTGAATTAATAGCTGTTTGTTTCGATTTTGGTTGCGCTTGCTGGGTAAACAGTTGTTATAAGTCCAAGCATATTTTTGGAATTGGAGAAATGTGGTGTGGTCTGCCACTTTTGAGGGCAGCAAATACCATCTACTTTTAATTCTTCAAAATTGTATTAGTGGGCTTCCCTGGTGGCGCAGTGGTTGAGAGTCCGCCTGACGATGCAGGGAACGCGGGTTCGTGCCCCGGTCCGGGAGGATCCCGCGTGCTGTGGAGTACCTGGGCCCGTGAGCCATGGCCCCTGAGCCTGTGCGTCCGGAGCCTGTGCTCCGCAACGGGAGAGGCCACAGCAGTGAGAGGCCCGCGTACCGCAAAAAAAAAATAAATAAATTAAAAAAAAAAATTGTATTAGTGATCAACAGCGCTGACTTTAGGAAGTTTTTTTGCGGGAACTTAGTTTCCCGACCAGGGATCAAACCTGTGCCCCCTGCAGTGGAAGCGCAGAGCCCTAGCCACTGAAGCACTTAGGATTTCTTTAACTCCTAGTTGGAGAAGTTTCCTTCATTGTCCTCAAGTCAAATTTTGAGCCCCCTTACTTACTAATTTGAGTGTATCTTTAACTTATACTATGAGGAGATTTTCTTTAATCCTAAGTATTGCATGAGCCCTTGTTGATTTTTTGGAGAAATTTCTAAATATGAAGTAATATGGCATCCTTTTACATTAGTTATTTGTAAAAGGTCATGATACTCTCCCACGGTGGTTAGTAATGAAAACTCTTTGTAGTGGTGAAGGAGACTGATGAATAAATTAGCCTGAAATCAGTGTTAACGGATGATACAGCTCATCTATATTTCTTTTTTTTTTTTACATCTTTATTGGAATATATTTGCTTTACAATGGTGTTAGTTTCTGCTTTATAACAAAGTGAATCAGTTATACATATACATATGTTCCCATATCTCTTCCCTCTTGCGTCTCCCTCCCTCCAACCCTCCCTATCCCACCCCTCTAGGTGGTCACAAAGCACCGAGCTGACCTCCCTGTGCTCTGCGGCTACTTCCCACTAGCTATCTATCTTATGTTTGATAGTGCACATATGCCTTTCTCTCACTTTGTCACAGCTTACCCTTCCCCCTCCCCATATCCTCAAGTCCATTCTCTAGTATGTCTGTGTCTTTATTCCTGTCTTACCCCTAGGTTCTTCATGACGTTTTTTTTCTTAAATTTCATGTATATGTGTTAGCATACGGTATTTGTCTTTCTCTTTCTGACTTATTTCACTCTGTATTACAGACTCTAGGTCTATCCACCTCATTACAAATAGCCCAATTTCATTTCTTTTTATGGCTGAGTAATATTTCATTGTATATATGTGCCACATCTTCTTTATCCATTCATCCAATGATGGGCACTTAGGTTGTTTCCATCTCCGGGCTACTGTAAATAGAGCTGCAATGAACATTTTGGTTCATGACTCTTTTTGAATTTTGGTTTTCTCAGGGTATATGCCCAGTAGTGGGATTGCTTTACTCTAGGAGATGGGTCAAGAAGGATCTTGCTGTGATTTATGTCATAGAGTGTTCTGCCTATGTTTTCCTCTAAGAGTTTGATAGTTTCTGGCCTTACATTTAGGTCTTTAATCCATTTTGAGCTTATTTTTGTGTATGGTGTTAGGGAGTGATCTAATCTCATACTTTTACATGTACCTGTCCAATTTTCCCAGCACCACTTATTGAAGAGGCTGTCCTTTCTCCACTGTATATTCCTGCCACCTTTATCAAAGATAAGGTGACCATATGTGCATGGGTTTATCTCTGGGCTTTCTATCCTATTCCATTGATCTATCTTTCTGTTTTTGTGCCAGTACCATACTGTCTTGATTACTGTAGCTTTGTAGTATAGTCTGAAGTCAGGCAGCCTGATTCCTCCAGCTCCATTTTTTGTTCTCAAGATTGCTTTGGCTATTCGGGGTCTTTTGTGTTTCCATACAAATTGTGAAATTTTTTGTTCTAGTTCTGTGAAAAATGCCAGTGGTAGTTTGATAGGGATTGCATTGAATCTGTAGATTGCTTTGGGTAGTAGAGTCATTTTCACAATGTTGATTCTTCCAATCCAAGAACATGGTATATCTCTCCATCTATTTGTATCATCTTTAATTTCTTTCATCAGTGTCTTATAATTTTCTGCATACAGGTCTTTTGTCTCCTTAGGTAGGTTTATTCCTAGATATTTTATTCTTTTTGTTGCAGTGGTAAATGGGAGTGTTTTCTTGATTTCACTTTCAGATTTTTCATCATTAGTATATAGGAATGCCAGAGATTTCTGTGCATTAATTTTCTATCCTACTACTTTACCAAATTCATTGATTAACTCTAGTAGTTTTCTGGTAGGATCTTTAGGATTCTCTATGTATAGTATCATGTCATCTGCAAACAGTGACAGCTTTACTTCTTCTTTTCCGATTTGGATTCCTTTTATTTCCTTTTCTTCTCTGATTGCTGTGGCTAAAACTTCCAAAACTATGTTGAATAAGAGTGGTGAGAGTGGGCAACCTTGTCTTGTTCCTGATCTTGGTGGAAATGCTTTCAGTTTTTCACCATTGAGGATGATGTTGGCTGTGGGTTTGTCATATATGGCCTTTATTATGTTGAGGAAAGTTCCCTCTGTGCCTACTTTCTGCAGGGTTTTTATCATAAATGGGTGTTGAATTTTGTGAAAAGCTTTCTCTGCATCTATTGAGATGACCATATGGTTTTTCTCCTTCAACTTGTTAATATGGTGTATCACATTGATTGATTTGCGTGTATTGAAGAATCCTTGCCTTCCTGGAATAAACCCCACTTGATCATGGTGTATGATCCTTTTAATGTGCTGTTGGATTCTGTTTGCTAGTATTTTGTTGAGGATTTTTGCATTTATGTTCATTAGTGATATTGGCCTGTAATTTTCTTTCTTTGTGACATCCTTGTCTTGTTTTGGTATCAGGGTGATGGTGGCCTTGTAGAATGAGTTTGGGAGTTTTCCTCCTTCTGCTATATTTTGGAAGAGTTTGAGAAGGATAGGTGTTAGTTCTTCTCTAAATGTTTGAAAGAATTCGCCTGTGAAGCCATCTGATCCTGGGCTTTTGTTTGTTGGAAGACTTTTAATCACAGTTTCAATTTCAGTGCTTGTGATTGGTCTGTTCATATTTTCTGTATCTTCCTGATTCCATCCATATTTCTTGAGTGACTTTAATAAGCTGTTGAGCTGAGTGATAAGAGCTTTCCTAAAACAGTGTGCCCTCAGGACATTAGATTCTCCTCATTGCCTGCCTCTGTGTGGCAGATTCTTGCAGAGTCCAGGGTCTCTCAGGGAGCAGTTTATAATAACAAAATGTTAGGAGCCTTTTCTAAAGCTTTGGCTCTATTTTCCACTGATGCAGCCACAGACTAAAGACCTAAGGTGATTCTCATTGCCCCACAGTGCCCCTAACTTAACCTTCAGATTCTGGGCTGAGAGAAACAGTGTTTTCAATCCTGGGGCACAATGAAAGCACCTCAAGATTTTTAAAATATGAGGTCAAGGGGCCCCATTTCAGAGATTCTGATTCATTTCTTATGGGATGTGCCTGGGCATCAATAGTTTTAAAAGCTCCTGAGATGATTCTAATCTCTGTATATGGCAGTTTGAGACCAAGTGGACTAGAGAAATAGCTGAATGGGCCTTCTAACTGAGTGTGGATATCTTGCTTTATTCAGATACTGCAGAAGCCAGTGTGAAGGGAGGCTAATAATGTAGTACTGAACTCTAGCTCTCTACCCTAGGTTTAGTGAACGTGTCTTCATAATGTATGGTTTCATGGAACTGAGATTCCTGTGGTTTATCTCTCCAGGTAAGGCAATAAATGGTTATCACAGACTTCCTTATTATCAGTTCACCCTGAAATGTATTTGTGGGAGTGCAGAGAGGTGTTGTGGGATTTGGGAGTCTGAATGGCCTCAAATTTTAGATACATGGTCCTGAAATTGAGGGCTGGTCTTTACAACTGCTCTTCTAACCTGGCACTAACCTCTGGGAAGGCAAAGGCAGTTCATGTTCTGAAGAACTCTTTTTGTTTTGTTTTGTTTTGTTTTGCTTTGTTTTATTGAATGGAAGAGTCTTTAAATTCTATAGTACTTTACAGTTTTCAAGTTTCACACATATGATTTCATATAATCCCATCATAACGCTTTTCTCCCCCCACCCCTATTTTGCCCCTCCCCCCATCCTTCTCCCCACTGGTAACCACTGGTTTGTTCTCTATATCTGTGAGTTTGCTTCTTTTTTGTTTTATTACTAGTTTGTTGTATTTTTTAGATTCCGCATATAAGTGATATCATACAGTGTTTGTCTTTCTCTGACTTATTTCACTTAGCCCTCCAAGTCCATCCATGTTGCCACTTTTTTATGACTGAGTCATAAAAATCCATTGTGTGTGTGTGTGTGTGTGTGTGTATGTACATATGTATATAAGTACATATGTATATGTGTATTATACATATACCACATTTTATCCATTCATCTGTTGATGGACACTTAGGTTGCTACCATATCTTGGCAAATGTAAATAATGCTACTGTGAACACTGGGGTGCATGTATCTTTTTGAATTAGTGTTTTTGTTTCTTTGGGATATATACACAAAGGAGTGGAATTGCTGGGTTATATGGTGGTTCTATTTTTAGTTTTTTGAGAAAGCTCCACATTGTTTTCCACAGTGGCTGCACCAATTTACATTCCCACCAAAGTGTACGAGGGTTCCCTTTTCTCCACATTGTCACCAGTTTGTTATTTGTGGTCTTTTTGATGATGGCCATTCTGACAGGTGTGAGGTGATATCTCACTGTGGTTTTTTTGTTTGTTTGTTTCATTTTGTTTTGTTTGTTTTTGGGTTTTTTTTTGTTTGTTTTTTGGCTGCGTTGGGTCTCTGTTGCTGCACATGGGCTTTCTCTAGTTGCAGCAAGTGGTGGCTACTCTTCATTGCGGTGCGTGGGCTTCTCATTGTGGTGGCTTCTCTTGTTGCAGAGCACAGGCTCTAGGCATGCAGGCTTCATTAGTTGCGGCTCGAGGGCTCAGTAGTTGTGGAGTGCAGGCTCAGTAGTTGTGGCTCACAGGCTGTAGGGCGCAGGCTCAGTAGTTGTGGCGCATGGGCTTAGTTGCTCCGCAGCATGTGGGATCTTCCCGGACCAGGGCTTGAACCCATGTCCCCTGCACTGACAGGCGGATTCTTAACCACTGGGTCACCAGAGAAGTCCTCATTGCGGTTTTGATTTGCGTGAGAGGAAGGTGTTTTAGATAGAACAACATTTTTAAAAAGGCACAGAAATGGGAAAGAGCATGCTGCAAGTGGAGAATTACAAGTAGTTTTTGTATTACAGCTTAAATTGCTTAGTTCTTCATGTTGTAATGGTAAATTTGAGGTGGGGAGTGGTACCTGTGAGAGGTAGGTTGGGGTCAGGTGACAGAAGGCCTTGTATGTTATTCTAGGGTGATTGGATACTTCTCTCAACCGAGAGCCACTGAAGAGTTTTAAGCAAGGGAGAGGCATGGGTAGGCATGGCAAAGGAGAGGTTTGCTTTTTGGCAGCGTGGAATGTGGCTGGAGGGTGGGACAAAGCATGGTTAGCGGACTGCAGGTAGGTAGTAGGGAACAGATAATGAAGGCCTCTACTAAGGTAGAGGTAGTAGGGATGGAGCAGACAGGATCGATTTGAGAAACAGTTAAGCCCTGAAATTGGCAGAACTTGGTGATTGGTTGGATGTGGAGTAAGAGAGATGAATGAACCTAGGGTGACTGCCAGGCCTCTGGCTTGGGTAACAAGGTAGAATCTAACTGAACTCAAGATCCAGAACAGCAGGTTTGGGGAGTAGATGTGGGAGAGGAGAGGTCAGTTTAGACCTCATGAGTTTGATGTCTATTCAGCAGACAGGTAGGTACGTGAGATTGGAGCTCAGGCACCCACTTAATCCAATGATGTAAAGATTTGAGTTCTCAGCATAGGTGTTTGTTAAAACCATGAAAGCAGGTGAGATCAAAGAAAAGGTGTGAGGAGAGAGGGGATCAGTAGAGAAAGAACCCTGTGGAACTGCAGTATTTAAAATTGTGGACAGAGGGAAAAGAGAAAAAGATAAACTTTGAGGCTACTTATTTTACCTGTGCAACTCATCAAGGAACACTGGATAATTTGCTGTGAAAAGGGGTTAATGGGTTTCTAGACCATGTACTCTGGAATGCATTCAGAACGGCAATTCCAAATTCCTTTCCTTGTCTAGTGTAGGCTCTCGTTTCTGATGAAGTTTATGGTTGGATAGGTTTATTATTGTTGGTTTATTTATGTCTGCTTTTTATGTGGTATAAAGTATTTTAAAGTTCTTACTAAACAATTTATGTTCCTCTATAATCCCATGCAATTTTTAAGAAAGATGCAGATTACTTCAGAAACGTTAGTGTGGAATCCTCCATGAGAGTACTAGAGATTATGGTTCTCGTTCTCTTTTGTTATTTTCTGTGAATATTTGCATTGAGGAAATTTGGCGTTTTGAAAATTCAGACTTTAGCTTTAGGTATATACCCTATATAAAATATATGGTAAAAATTTATTATTAAAATACATTTCAGTTACATCTTTTAAAATATATTTATTTATTTATTTTTATTATTTATTTTCTTTATTTTTTTTGGCTGTGTTGGGTCTTTGTTGTGGCACGCGAGATCTTTTTCATTGCAGTGCATGGGCTCTTCATTGTGGCCTGCAGGTTTTCTCTCTCTAGTTGTGGCACACAGGCTCCAGAGCACGTGGGCTCTGTAGTTTGCGGCACGCAGTCTCTCTCGTTGAGGCACGCGAGCTCAGTAGTTGTGGTGCGTGGGCTTAGTTGCCCCGCGGCATGTGGGACCTTAGTTCCCTGACCAGGGATTGAACCTGCATCCCTGGCATTGGGAGGCAGATTCTTTACCACTGGACCACCGGGGAAGTCCCTCAGTTACATCTTAATTATCTTAATTTCAAGTTAGCTAAAGGGTAGTGACAGGATAATAATAACCTGAAGTAGGCTTTCATTTTCTACTTGGACATGGTTTTCCTTCCTCCAGTCTGCCCTCCACAATGCCACCTAACTCTTATCTTGTCACTCCTTGCTTTAGAAATTGCTCAGTAGCTCCTCGTGGCCTGAAGTAAAGTCTGCTCTCTTTGGCTGGACTGTCAGCCTTCCATAATCTGGCCCCAGACAACCTTTTTTGTCTCATCTGCCACTCCATCTACATACTCCACTTGTATAATAATCATCCCTGAGTGTTTGTCTTTCTGGAGCATTCCATGTACTTCTGTAACACTGTGCCTGTGTGTGATCTGTCCAGGACACCCTTCTCACCATTTCTCAACTTGCCAAAATCTTGTTCATCTCTAGCCTTCCTAGCTAACCCTCCTCCCTTTCCAGGGTGGAATTAATTTATTCTTTCCTGGGTAGCAATTTGTACATGTACCTGTTCATTAACTATAAGTAGTTATGTCTATTTATTTTCCTTGAGAGATTAAGTCTTTTGAAGGTAAATACAATGACTTACTGTATCATTTGATAAATATTGAACTTCTACAAAATGCCAGGCACTGTCTCAGTCACAGTTCTTATTATACTGGCAGCACCTACCACAAGGCTTGGCATAAAGTAGTAGAGTTGTTAAAATCCATCTTGAGGCCTCGCTCTGAGAGTTATTAAACCTCTTGGCCTCAGATGAGACCATGCATTATTTCTGATAATGTTTTGAACCAAGTTGTCTTAAAAAGCATTGTTTTTTTTTTTAATTGCACTGTTTACTTTTTAACTTTTGTGCTTTAGTCGAAGAAAAAAGGACTAAGTGCAGAGGAAAAGAGAGCCCGTATGATGGAAATATTTTTTGAGACGGTAAGTCATTTTCCTTAAGATTTTTAGTATTTTGTGTAATTTTCTCCTTAAGTTTATGTCATCCAGTGTTAACTGTACCTTTTTTTTATCAGAAATCAATAGTGACCAATTTCCTAAAGAATGAATAAAATTCTACAAACACTTGTGGTTCCTGTGAGCTGTGGAGCATGAAAGAATCCTATCCCAGGGTTTGTAGAGTCTCTTCTATCCAGACTGCCCTATACTCTGGCACCATAATTAACTTTCTGAAGCATATATTTGATTGTGTCCCCTTTTACCTGAAAATAATAATGATAATAGCTCACATCTACTGAGTGCTTCCTGGGTGCCATTCACTATTCTAAGCACTTTGTGTAGTTATCTGATCTTATCCTTTTTAACCCTCTGAGATCCTCATTCTACATATCTGGACATCTGAGACACAGCCTAAGATACCAGCCCTGCATCTCAAAACAAGAAGTGATAGTACTAGGATAAAAACCCAGGGGGGATCATCTGATTATAGGGATAATGCTAAATACAGCCTCTTTACATTTATAAGTCTGCCTATGGTATAACACATATGTGATGGTACATAGCCTCCTTAATTTATTCCAGTTATTCGTGCCTGCCACTAACAGGAAATATGTTTGAAGTTTCTGCTCCTAAGTGGCAGAACCAGGATTCAAACCCAGTCAACTGGCTCTAGAGCCTGTTTAATGTACAATGGCTTTTCTTGCTTCCAGGTTAAAATCCAAACTTTTGACCTACAAAAATATTAATTTCTTACGTCTTACCTCTTGGCAGAACCTTCAAAGTCTGGTTTGGCCCCAACCTACTGGCTATTTTCATTATTTACAAATATCAATATGAAGAAGGTGGGGAAAACGGCAAAATAGAATATGTAAAATTAATAAGTAATGATAATGCTTGACATTTTCGTTTTGATAATGTAGATTCTCAGTGAAACAAGTGAAGTATTGTGGGCACTTTTTTTTTTAACTGTTTGCCCTTTAAGCGAAATCTTACTGGTCTTACTTACATACAATGAATTACTAAAAGTCATTGGCAGTTCAGAACAGAGTATCATATTAATAATGATGATATGATTAGGATGATAAATTGATTACATTTGTAGGTAAAGATTATGACTACTTATTCTGCTGAGCTGAAATATTTTTCCTGTGGTCTTAGAGCAAGAAAAGTAGATTTAATTCCTAGCAGGCAGTGGAAAGCTGGGGAGAGTGGTGAGGGGAGTTAATTTGTTCTTTATGATATTGTTGGCTGTTTTTGATTAAAATTTTTTCAACACTGCTCTCAATGACATTAAGACACTAAGGACTAAGGTACCATGACTATAATGAGTATTAGAGGTTAAAGAAGTTCAGTAGTCAATGAGTTTTTAGGTAAAGATAGGAATTAATTGTATTAATTGATTGATTTCAGTTCATATATTCCTATACATATCAATTCATATAAATACATACATAGATTTATTTGAAGTTACTAATTCTTTGCCTGTTACACTTAGGAAGAACATGGCCACAGTACAGCTCAAAGATAGAGAACTTGTACCTGAAGTCTGTTTTACCTGATAGCTTTGTGACGTTAAGCAAGTTACTTGACCTAAGTCTCAGTTTCTTCATCTATTAAAAAGGCTAATAATTGTACCTAGTTCACAAAGTTGGTATGAGGATTGAATGAAATAATCTGTGTAAAACATTATAATGCTCAGGTCATAAGTGCTTAATTAAAAGTTATCTAACTTTATAACTGTGTGTCTTCCATGGTATCTTTACACATAGTTTTTTGTTTTTGAGAGCTAGAACCATTGTGTTCATCTCTCCTTTATTATCTCTGTTTAATGTAGGGGAGAACCAATATTTACTTGAGACCATTTTCTCTGTCCACTTAATGACCACACTTTAGTTCTGAGGCTAGTTCTTTGCAAGCCCATTTATTTACATAGCAACCCTACTGGGGCAGCCAGTATGTCTGGGGCTTTTCCTTGATAACCACATCTAGGCAGATGTCTCAATGAGTTCATGTTATTTTTCCTAAGGTATTTGCGAATAGGTTTGATTAATTGGGTTTTTTTCAACGCATTAGAGGCCTGAAGTTAGTAATTTACTACATGTTCTCTGAGACCCTACAGAATTCTCTTTTAACAGTTTATTCCCAGATGTGCAAAAATTTATTTCACACTCTAGGACCAATGACTTAGTATTTTCCTTAACTTACTAAATCTTAAGTGTACTGAGATGAAGTTACTTTTTTCAACATTTTATTATTAAAGATGAAAGAATTTCACTGTGAATACCTATATGCCCAGCTTAGATTCTACCGTTAACATTTTATACTCTCCTTGCTTTATCATATATATATATATATATATATATATATATATATATATATATATATACATTCATCTATCCATTCCTTTATCCATCTATCAGTTCTTTGCACGGGGTTGTATATCTGGGCTACTGGTCTTTTGTCTGGTATGTTTTGTGAATATTGTCTTCCAGTCAGTCTTTTCAGTTTCTTAACAGTGCACTTGGATGAGCAGAAGTTTAAAATTTTTATGATGTCTAATTTCCATCCTGTTGAAGTTACCTTTTCAAGTTTATGTTGGAAGAAATAGATCCCAGATTTCCATAACACTAATCACAATAATTCTGTTCTAATTACTGAATACTTCAGTCTTCTCAAATATTTCACTTTTATTATCCATGTTCTTTTTACCAGTTCAACCACAGCTTATTACAAGAAGAAAGGAGTATTCTGCATAGATTATTTTTCCAACCATGAGATTAAATATTCTCTGTGTATATCTTCCCATAATGTTTTGCTTTGCATGTGGTGGACATGCAGCATGTATGGGTGAATGATTGATAGACAGCCATAAATTGTATGTTTTTCTTACTTAGGTGTGGCTCTTCCATGAAACCTTAAATGTAAATAAATCTTGACAGCTGTCTGTTTTGCTTTTAGTTTGAACTGCTAATCTGTGATGTATGGTATATGCTAAGCAAAGCACTATTTGTGTTTTCTTCAAATCAAAGTGTCAGAGAAGCTGATTATCTCATGTTAACAAATGAGTCATCATAACTAAATTTTATACTTCATTGGGAAGATGTTCTTTGCATTCTTCCCTCCAATTACTTTAAAGAATTGTATGTTCATGCAAAGTCTGTCCATTTTAGGTTCTGTTGAAGGTATTGAACAAGATAATTACAGTTTCTTCTAGCTCTAAAATTCTCGATTCTATTGCACTATTCACTTGCAGTCATAGTTTTTTAGTACAATGTTTTATAAACATAATTATGGTAAATATAAATATATAATAGAAAATAAATGCATGTTTTTCATCTTTCAACTCTTTTAAACAGAAAGATGTATTTCAATTAAAAGACATGGAGAAGATTGCTCCCAAAGAAAAAGGCATTAGTAAGTATCAAAAATGTGCCAGAATGTTTTGGTAAATACCCATCATCTTTCCTGCAACAGTCTTTCACTTCATGGAAACATAAATTTCTAGAGATGAAGAATGTTTATAAAAGTCCCAATATAATGTTTCTGGGCCATGACCATGATTCTTGTGTTTGAAGTATCTGCTCTAGGGAAACTACAGTGGAATATGCATGCATGCCTGTGTGTGCACACACATACGTATACATAACACACAATTATACACATTTATTTATTTATGGGTATAATTTACTTCAGAAGAAGTAAAAACTTCTTCATGTATGTTCTGGTATTTGTTAAATGTAATTTACATAGTGTATTAGTTTTCTACGGCTGCTGTAACAAATTACCATAAACTTAATTTCTACTTAACACAGTAGAAATTTATTTTCTCATAGTCTGGAGGCCAGAAGTCTAAAATCAAGGTGTTGGCAGGGTTGGTTCCTTCTGGAAGCTCTGAGGGAGAATCCATGTTTTGCTTCTCTGCTAGCTTCTGGTGGCTGCCTGCAGTGCTTGGCTTATAGACACATCATTCTGATCTCTGCTTCTGCCTTCACATGGCCTTCCCCATTTTTTTTTTCCTCCTCTTCTGTGTCTTATAAGGACACGTGTCATTGGATTTGGGACCCACCCTAAATCCAGGATGATTTTATCATGAGGTCCTTAACTACCTCTATAGAACCTTTTCCAAAATAAGGTCACATTCACAGGTTCTGGAGGTTATCTTTTGAGGGGTCACTACATATGATATATATATTTTTAAACCTTACTTTCTGATTATATAAGCTATACATGTTATTTTAACAGATTTGGAAATTATAAAGAATATAATAAAAATAAAGCTTGTTCATAATCCCTCTATTCTGAGATCACCACTGTTAACATTTTGGTGTATTTTGGTATCTTATTCTTAGGTTCTGTTTATCTGTGTTTGTATGTATCTGTCCATTTCTCTGAGAGGGAACCATGCTGCATATACAGTTTTGTGTTCATGTATTTTTCCATATACTGTCATATCATCTACACTTTCCTATGTCATTTGCTTTAAAAAAAATGATTTACAACATCTGCATCTCCTAATGTTTCATTCTGTGGCCACCCACTGTGCCATAATTTGCTTAGCCCATTAGCTATGGTTGACCATCTAGGTTGTTACCAAATTTTGCTGCTAAAATTAATGTGTAATTAACATGCCATCCATAAATTTTTTTCTAAGACTTATTTTTTAGAGTATTTTTAGGTTCACAGCAAAATTGAGAGGAAGGCACAGTATTTCTCCTATACTTCCTGCCCCCACACATGCATAACTTCCCCTATTATCAACATCATTTACCATCGTACATTTGTTACAGTTGACAAACCTACATGGACACATCATAATCACACTAAGTCCATAATTTACATTAGTATTCACTCTTAGTGTTGTACATTCTATGGGTTTGGACAAAAATGGGTAATAACACGTATCCATCATTATGGTGTCATTATGGTATCATACACCATATTTTCACTGCCCCAAGAATCCTCTGCGCTTCTCCACCTATTCACCCCTTCCTCTCCCCCTGCTGTAAACTTTTTTCCACATCTCATATTACTTCATTAAGAAATGTCCCCAGAAATAGAATAGAAAAAGAGACTTGTCTAGTTTTAGGCTTTTTATGTGTGTTCTCAAATCGCCTTCAGGAAAGGCTATTATACCCAAATTCGTTTCTCAGAACTATTTTCATTTTTAGAATTCTTTGACATTTCATTTCAGTTTGTACTTCTTTATACATGAGGTTGAATGTTTTGCATTTGGTGTAGACTTTATTTTTTTATTTATTAAATCTTTAAATATTTAATAGATTTTATTAAATTGGATCTGCTCTAGGAAAAATTAAAATGGACTTTAAAATATGGATAATTTCTTGGTATAGTTTTACTTAATAGAAAGTAAGAATGGTATATAATTTCAGACATTTGTGAAATATGACTTTGTATTTTGACATGCTATTTTTAAGACTCTTTTCTGATTTTTAATCTTACCCCTAACCATAACATCCAATATATTTATTTATTTATTGTTTAATTTTACATAGTAGTTTTGTTTTAGTTTCCTTAGCAAGAAAGGTAATACATGTTCATTTTTGGAAAAAAATATGAAAAATAAGCAAGAAGAAGGAAATAAAAATTGCCTCTTAACCTTAATTCAAGATAACTACTGTCACATAAGTGCATACTGTCTTTTAACTTACTTTTCTATATAATACATTTTGGATGTATATATATCCAGGCCATTAAATATTTTATAATGTAAATTTAATGAATGCATTGTATATCATTACAAAAAAAGTACTTTTGAGTCCCGTTATTGTACTGATTTCCAGGGTTTTGCTATTGAAAACAGTGCTTTGACAAGCATCCTTATACATATCCATCATTATTTTCTTTCGCTGAATTTATAAAAGTGAAATTTCTGCATAAGAGATATGCATAAACCTAAGGTTTTAGGTACATATTGCTACGTTTTTCCACCCATGTTGAGAGTACCCATTTCCCTGAATCCTTTATTACAATTTTTAGTGTTTTAAATTTGGTAGTTGAGAAATTGTATCTCATGCTTTATTTTGCATTTCTTCAATTATTAGTAGGTTTGAACATTTTTCTTGTTTATTGATGATATTATTACAAATATCGTACATTTTAAAAAATATTTATTTATTTTATTTATTTTTTTGGCTGTGTCGGGTCTTAGTTGCAGCATGTGGGCTCTTCGTTGTGGTGCATGGGCTTCTCTCTAGTGTGGCATGCAGGTTTTCTCTCTCTACTTGTGGCACGTGGGCTTCAGGGCGCATGGGCTCTAGTTTGCGGCACACAGGCTCCCTAGTTGAGGCACGTGAACTCAGTAGTTGTGGCACGGGCTTAGTTCCCCCCGGCATGTGGGATCTTAGTTCCTCAACCAGGGATTGAACCCGTGTCCCCCCTGCATTGGAAGGTAGATTCTTTACCACTGGACCACCAGGGAAGTCCCTGACCATACATATTTTATAGATGCCCATTGATCTATTTTATTTTTCTGTTGGAGTATTTGTCTTCTTTTGTTATTATTTTTAAAAGCTCCTTATTTATTAACTTACTGACTAAATCTATAATATTTATTGCAAGTGTTTCCCCAGTTATTGGCCTTTTAATTTGATTTATGATGTGTCTTAATATGAAGTCTTTAAAAAATTCTCTCTCCTAGCTGCTATGTCAGTAAAAGAAGTCCTTCAAAGCTTGGTTGATGATGGTATGGTTGACTGTGAGAGAATTGGAACATCTAATTATTATTGGGCTTTTCCAAGTAAAGCTCTTCACGCCAGGAAACGTAAGCTGGAGGTTCTGGAATCTCAGGTACACCACCACAATTTAAAATAATAGATTTGCTTTGTAAGAAAGAAATTTGTTTTACTTAATCCTCTTTTCATTTAGTGGCTTCCATTAAATTTTTAACATGCATTGTGGTACCGTGACAATAACCCCATAAACAAGGTGGCTACTAAGTGACTAATGGGCAGGATACACTGGACAAAGGGATGACTCACGTCCCATGTGGTATGAAGCAGGAAGGTGCAACGTTTCATCATGCTGCTCAGAATGGCATGCAATTTAAAACTTATGAATTGTTTCTTTCTGGAATTTTCCATCTAATATTCTCAGACTGTGATTGACCACAGGTAACTGAAACCATGGAATCTGAAACCACAGATATGAGGGGACTACTATATAGGCAAGGAATGAAACTTTAAGGAAAGGGGCTGTGGACTTGTTTTGGGGTGAAGGGAGAAGGAATCCCGATTTTTCTGGAAGATAACAAGAACAGGAAAAGTTAAACAACAATAGTAAAATAAATTAATTTCTCTCTGTTTAGAGGTTATGTGAGATTGTGTTTCTTCACAGGAAAATCCTCCTGAAACACCACTTTTTAAAATGATGCTCCTGGGTTTAAGAAGGTTCAACTTTATGGGGAGCCTTCTTTCAGTCAGTGTTCTTAATTACAAGCAACACAAACTAACTCTGGCTGACATTAGCAGAAAAGAAATTTATTGAAAGATATAAGATAGACTTCCAGAATCATGGGGAAGGGTGGACACACAGTTCTAAAAGTAGGCAGGAACTGAGGGAGGATACACAGCCAGACCACAGCCAGAACACACCATGAAGCCTTTCTGGTGAGGATACCGGTGCCTCAAACACTGCACCGAACTCTATTGACATTGCTGACCTCAGAAGATAACTCCACTGGCACTCCTGGCTGAAGAACCAGATGTTGCTGCCACCAAAATAAAACAAACAAACAAAAAACCACCAAGAAACTTCTGTACCAGCTCACAATTCTGGAGGTACATGAGACTGGCCAAGCTTCAGCCATGTGCCCACACTCTAGTTATCAGGGGAACTGGGGAAGTAAATAATTGGGGTTTCTAGTTTCTATGGTGGGAGGTAGCTGCCTCCCTTTGGTGCCTGCAATTTGCCAAAGTAGGAAGGGGGTTTGGATGCTCCCATGATAGATACATACCCACAAAATAAATCAAGTGAAAACACAGGATTTGAAGTCAAAATAACAACAACAGATTTATGGGATACTTACTTTCCTCGGTGTGCCAGATACTGTTCTAGGCATTTAGAATCCATTAGCGAACAAAGAATGGAAGCAGGAAATCAGGTAGTTAAGTTCTTGGAATCATCCAGCTATGAAGTAATGGTGGTTTGAACCAAGGTCATAGCAGCCCACCTACACCCCGTCAGCCCTAGGCAACCACTAATTTACTTTCTGTGTCTGTAGATTTCCTTGTTCTGGACATTTCATATGAATGGAATCACATAATATGTGTCTTTCTTGACTTGCTTCTTTCATTTAGCATAATGTTTCCATGGTTAATCCATGCTGTAATATGTATCTGTATTTCATTCCTTTTTACGGCCAAATAATATTCCATTATTTGGATATACCACATTTTGTTTGTCTCATCAGTTGATGGCCATTTATGTTGTTTCCACCTTTTGACTGTTATGAATAATGCTGCTATAAAATTTCATGTACAAGTTTTTATGTGGACATATGTTTTTATTTCTCTTGGGAATTTCTGGGTCATATGATAACATTATATTTCATTGATTGAAGAACTTCCAGACTGTTTTCTAAAGTAGCTGCACCATTTTGCATTCCCACCAGTAGTGTATGAGGCTTCCAGTTTCATCACATCCTCACCAAAACTTGTTGTTACCTGACTTTTTGATTCCAGCCATCCTAGTGGGTTTGAAGTGGTATCTCATTATGGTTATGACTTTTCATTTCCCTTATGACTAATCATGAGCATCTTTTCATATGTTTACTGGCCATTTGTATATCTTCCTTAGAGAAATGCGCATTCAGATCCTTTGCCCATGTCTCATCTCTTAAACATGATGCTGCATTTTTAAAATTATTATTAGAGTATCGTTGATTTATAATGTTGCGTTAGTTTTAGGTGTACAGCAAAGTGAATCAGTTATGTGTGTGTGTGTGTGTGTGTGTGTATTCTTTTTCAGATTCTTTTCCATTACAGTTTATTATAAGATATTGAATATAGTTCCCTGTGCTATACAGTAGGAGCTTGTTGCATATCCATGATGATGCATTTTGTTTCCTTGCTAGGAAACAACATGCATATTCATCACTCAGGATTTTTTTTAAACTTAGTTATGCAATTAAAAACTTTATACAGGGTAATTTATTTTTAGGCCTTGTTACATTTTCCTGTCTTCATGACTTTTTGTTCTTGCTTTTATCCCCCTTGAGACTTCCCTCGTCTTTCCTTTCTACCTAGCCAGTTCTAAACATCTCCTCTCAGAAACCTTCTCAAGCTCCCATAGCTTACTGTGTTCTTGCCCTTCTATAAACTCCTGCAATATTTTTGGTTTTACCATAAATAAAATGTATGACTTTGGCAAATACTGCTGGTTGCCTGTCTAATAAACATTGCCCCCTTCTTCATTGCTAACATTTACTATGCTGAGGGAGCAGTGTGTCTTGCTAAAAAATGTTTATCTTCCCAGATTCCCTTGCATCTAAGAATGGCAGTGAGAAACACTTTTGATGAATGAGATGTAAGTGGAAGACTAGCTTGAGGTTTCTGAGAAAATGTTCACTTTCCTGATAAAGGCAAAACCCCTTCTTCTTATCTGTGATATGGACATGAGATCATATTGTGACCCTAAGGTAACAAGTGTTAGGATGAAGACATTCCCTAAGAATGGCTGGGCCTGGATTAAAAGGGCTTGGGTCTCTGGTGGCATTTTGACACACTGCACTAGCCTTAGACTGCCTTACCTCTGGACTTCAAATTGCATAAGAAAATTAAGCCCCCATTTAATGTAGTTTTAGTCAAATACTCTCTTTGTATTCTAAAAGTATATATCCAAAATGGATAAATTTGCTTTGAAGAGTTTTTTTATATAAATGTGACTTAGATCTTGTATTAGTTATCTATTGCTGGAACAGAACTGCATACCCCAAAACTTCATGGCTTAAAGAAACAAACATTCGTGTCTCACAGTTTCTGTGGATCAGGTTTAGTTAGGCTCAAAGTCTCACATGAGGCTGTAGTTTAGTTAGGCTCAGAGTCTCACATAAGGCTGTAGTCAAACTGTTGGCCAGGGCTGCATTCTCATCAGAAGGCTCATCTGGGAGAAGACTTACTTCTGAACTCAATCTTAATGGTTATTGAATTTAGTTCCCTACAGGCTATGGGGCTGAGGTCTTCAGTTCCTGGAAGGCTATTGGACTGATGGCCTTAATTCCTTGATAGCTTTTAGCCAGCTGCCTCCCTCGTTCCTTATATCATGGGCTTCTCCATAGGACAGCTCACAATGTGGCAGCTGCCTTTCCTCAGAGGAAATGTGTGTGGAGAGTCCAAGACAGAAGCCACAGGGTTTTTTGTATCTTAATCTTGGAAATGACATCCCATCACCTCTGCCTCATTCCATTCCCTAGCAACAAATCATTAAATTTCATATTCAAGGAAAGATTATACATGGGCATAAATACCAAGAGGCAAGGATCATTGGGACCATCTTAGAGGATACATATCACAGATTTTTCATTCTTTTTACTTCCCAAATGTATAAATCTTATCTTTTTGATTATTTTTTTAAAAAAAGCTTTATTGAGGATTAATTGACATACCCAAATTGCTCATATTTAAAGTTTATATACTGAAAAGTTCTTTTTGTTTTTTTTGGGTTTTTTTGCGGTATACGGGCCTCTCACTGCTGTGGCCTCTCCCGTTGCGGAGCACAGGCTCCAGATGTGCAGGCTCAGCGGCCGTGGCTCATGGGCCCAGCTGCTCCGCGGCATGTGGGATCTTCCCGGACCGGGACACGAACCCATGTTCACTGCATTGACAGGCGGACTCTCAACCACTGCGCCACCAGGGAAGCCCTATACTAATAAGTTTTGACATATATATACATCCATGGAACCATCACCACCATCAAGATAAGGAGCATACCCATCACCCCTAAAATTTTCTTCATTCCCCTTTTTAACCTTTGTCTCCTGCCCACCACCCTCCCCCAGCCCCCAACACACACACACACACGCGCGCGCGCACACACACAGCTTCCCTTGCCCCCATCCCCAGGCAACCACTGATTTGCCCTCTGCCATTATACATTAGTTTATATTTCCTAGAATTTTATATTGAGGGAATCATGCACTATATACTCTATTTCCTGGCTTCTTATACTTAGCATAACTAAGATGTATCCATGTTGCTGTATATATTACTCATGCATTTTTCTTGCCGAGTGGTATTTCATTGTATAGATATACAACAGTTGTTTACCTGTTGATGGACATTTGGGGGTTTTGTTTGTTTTAGTTTGGAGTTATTATAAATAAAGCTTCTATGAATATTCATATATGTCTTTGTATGAACATATGTTTTCATTTATATTGCGTAAATACCTAGGGATGGAATGGCTGGATCATATGGTAGTTGTATGTATAAATTTTTAAGAGATTGCCAAGACTGTTTTCCAAAGCGCCTGTGCCATTTTAGGTTCCTACCAACAGTGTATGAGAGTTCTAGTCTCTCCACATCCTCATTAATACTTGGTATGATACCCATTCTAATAAGTAATGTAGTGATATCTTGTGGTTTTAGTTTCCATTTCCCCAGTGACTAACAATGTTGAGTATTTTGCATGTGTTTGTTTGTCATCCATATATCTTCATTGATGAAGTGTCTGTATACAGATCTTTTGCCTTTTTAAAAATCTATATGTTTGTTTTTATTATTAAGCTTAGATAGTTCTTTGCACATCCTGGGTACAAATCCTTTATCAGATAAATGCTTTCCAAATGTTTTCTTCCAGTCAGTGATTGGTTTTTTTTGTTTTATTAACTGTGTTTAGGAGAGTTGAAGTTTTAAGTTTTTAGGGAAGTCCAGTTTATTAACTTGTTTCTTTATGGTTGGTGTTTCTGGTATTGTTTCTTACCTTCTTCCAGACAGTTATTCATGCCTGAAACTAGCCATAACAGGTGCTGATTAAGCATTTCTTTTTTGACTTTGTAAACCAGAGATAATCTGGCCAAATGTACGCTTTTCATTTCTTCGCCTCTGGATTTAACATAATCTCTATATAGCAAGTGAAGGAGTTTGGCATAAAAAGTAAGCAAGAGATTCTTGCTAGTGTAGTGAATCTATTTTTAATAAGTGAACTTAATATCATTGTTTATTTATTCTGAATGAGGGACAAGATGTTCTAATTAGTTGCTGTCAATAAATTCCTTTCCCTACTGGTCTGAGAGTTGGCTTCCAGTGTGTTTGGTGACATACTCCTATCCTTGTAGCCCAGTATACAAGCTGGAGGGCAAAGGTTAATCTCACACACTTGCTCAGAAGTCACAGTTCAAGTCATAGGCAGTAGGTCCTATACCTTCTGTTATCAGCACTGCAGAGTGAGATTTTGATATGTCATTCATAAAAGATTGATATCACTTGGTATTTGCTATAAATATTAAAACACACACACACACACACACAAAAAAAAATCTCAGTACTGAGAAGTAAGAAGAACTACAATCCTGCAGCCTGTGGAACAGAAACCACATTCACAGAAAGATAGACAAGATGAAAAGGCAGAGGGCTATGTACCACATGAAGGAATGAGATAAAACCCCAGAAAAGCAACTAAATGAAGTGGAGATAGGCAACCTTCCAGAAAAAGAATTCAGAAAAATGATAGTGAACATGATCCAGGACCTCGGAAAAAGAATGGAGGCAGAGATTGAGAAGGTGCAAGAAATGCTTAACAAAGACCTAGACGAATTAAAAAACAAACAGAGATGAACAATACAATAACTGAAATGAAAACTACACTAGAAGGAATCAATAGCACAATAACTGAGGCAGAAGAATGGATAAGTGACCTGGAAGACAGAATAATGGAAATCACTGCTGCGGAACAGAATTAAAAAAAAGAATGAAAAGAAATGAAGACAGCCTAAGAGACCTATGGGACAACATAAAACGCAGCAACATTCGCATTTATAGGGGTCCCAGAAAGAGAAGAGAGAGAGAAAGGACCCGAGAAAATCTTTGAAGAGATTATAGGCGAAAACTTCCCTAACATGGGAAAGGAAATAGCCACCCAAGTCCAGGAAGCGCAGAGAGTCTCATACAGGATAAACCCAAGGAGAAACATGCCAAGACACGTAGGAATCAAATTGGCAAAAATTAAAGACAAAGAAAAATTATTGAAAGCAGCAAGGGGAAAACAACAAATAACATACAAGGGAACTCCCATAAGGTTAACAGCTGATTTCTCAGCAGAAATCCTACAAGCCAGAAGGGAATGGCATGATATAATTAAAGTGATGAAAGGGAAGAACCTACAACCAAGATTACTCTACCCGGCAAGGATCTCATTCAGATTTGATGAAGAAATCAAAAGCTTTACAGACAAGCAAAAGCTAAGAGAATTCAGCACCACCAAACCAGCTCTACAACAAATGCTAAAGGAACTTCTCTAAGTGGGAAACACAAGAGAAGAAAAGGACCTACAAAAAAAACCCAAAACAATTAAGAAAATGGTAATAGGAACATACATATTGATAATTACCTTAAACATGAATGGAGAAAATGCTCCAACTAAAAGACACATGCTTGCTGATTGGATATAAAAACAAGACCCATATATATGCTGTCTACAAGAGACCCACTTCAGACCTAGGGACACATACAGACTGAAAATGAGGGGATGGAAAAAGATATTCCATGCAAATGGAAATCAGAAGAATGCTGGAGTAGCAATACTTGTATCAGATAAAACAGACTTTAAAATAAACAGTGTTACAACAGACAAGGAAGGCCACTACATAATGATCAAGGGATCAATCCAAGAATAAGATATAACAATTATAAATATATATGCACATAGGAGCACCTCAATACATAAGGCAACTGCTAACAGCTATAAAAGAGGAAATCAACAGTAACACAGTAATAGTGGGGGAATTTAACACCTCACTTACACCAATGGACAGATCATCCCAACAGAAAATTAATAAGGAAACACAAGCTTTAAATGACACAGTAGACCAGATAGATTTAATTGATATTTATAGGACATTCTATCCAAAAACAGATTACACTTTTTTCTCAAGTGCACACAGAACATTCTCCAAGATAGATCACATCTTGGGTGACAAATCAAGCCTCAGTAAATTTAAGAAAATTGAATCATATCAAGCATGTTTTCTGACCACAACACTATGAGATTAGAAGTGAATTACAGGGAAAAAACGTGAAAAACACCAACACACGGAGGCTAAACAATACGTTACTAAATAACCAAGAGATCACTGAAGAAATCAAAGAGGAAATCAAAAATACCTAGAGACAAATGACAATGAAAACACAACGATCCAAAACCTATGGGATGTAGCAAAAGAGGAAAGTTTATAGCTATACAAGCCTACCTCAAGAAACAAGAAAAATCTCAAATAAACAATCTAACCTTACACCTAAAGGAACTAGAGGAAGAAGAACAAACAAAACCCAAAGTTAGCAGAAGGAAAGAAATCATAAAGAGCAGAGCAGAAATAAATGAAATAGAAACAAAACAATAGCAAAGATCAATAAAACTAAAACCTGGTTCTTTGAGAAGATAAACAAAATTGATAAACCGTTAGCCAGACTCATCAAGAAAAAGAGGGAGAGGACTCAATAAAATTAGAAATCAAAAAGGAGAAGTTACAACAGACACTGCAGAGAAACAAAGCATCCTAAGAGACTACTACAAGCAACTCTATGCCAATAAAATGGACAACCTGGAAGAAATGGACAAATTCTTAGAAAGGTATAACCTTCCAAGAATGAACCAGGAAGAAATAGAAAATATGGGCAGACCAATCACAAGTAATGAAATTGAAACTGTGATTAAAAATCTTCCAACAAACAAATGTCCAGGGCCAGATGGCTTCACAGGTGAATTTTATCAAACATTTAGAGAAGAGCTAACACCTATCTTTCTCAAACTCTTCTAAAAAGTTGCAGAGGAAGGAACACTCCCAAACTCATTCTATGAGGCCACCATCACCCTGATACCAAAACCAGACAAAGATACTACAAAAAAAGAAAATTACAGACCAATATCACTGATGAATGTAGATGCAAAAATCCTCAACAAAATACTAGCAAACACAATCCAACAACACATTAAAAGGATCATATACCATGATAAAGTGAGATTTACCCCAGGGATGCAAGGATTCTTCAATATATGCAAATCAATCAATGTGATACACCATATTAGCAAATTGAAGAATAAAAACCATATGATCACCTTAATTGATGCAGAAAAAGCTTTTGACAAAATTCAACACCCATTTATGGTACAAACTCTCCAGAAAGTGGGAATAGGGGGAATGTACCTCAACATAGTAAAGGCCATATATGACACACCCACAGCAAACATCATTCTCAATGGTGAAAACTGAAAGCATTTCCTCTAAGATCAGGAACAAGACAAGGATGTCCACTCTCACCACTCTTATTCAACATAGTTTTGGAAGTTTTAGCCACAGCAATCAGAGAAGAAAAAGAAATAAAAGGAATACAGAATGGAAAAGAAGTAAAACTGTCACTGTTTGCAGATGACATGATACTATACATAGATAATCCTAAAGATGCCACCAGAAAACTACTAGAGCTAATCAATGAATTTGGTAAAGTTGCAGGATACAAAATTAATGCAAAGAAATCTCTTGCATTTCTATACACTGATGATGAAAAATCTGAAAGAGAAATTAAGGAAACACTCCCATATACCATTGCAACAAAAAGAATAAAATACCTAGGAATAAACCTACCCTAGGAGACAAAAGACCTGTATGCAGGAAACTATAAGACACTGATGAAAGAAATTAAAGATGATAGCAACAGATGGAGAGATATACCATGTTCTTGGATTGGAAGAATCAATATTGTGAAAATGAGTATACTACTCAAAGCAATCTACAGATTCAGTGCAATCCCTATCAAATTACCAATGGCATTTTTTACAGAGCTAACACAAAAAATCTTAAAATTTGTATGGAGGCACAAAAGACCCCGAATAGCCAAAGCAGTCTTGAGGGAAAAAAACGGATGGAGGAATCAGACTCCCTGACTTCAGACTATACTACAGAGCTACAGTAATCAAGACAGTATGGTCATGGCACAAAAACAGGAACATAGATAACTGCAACAAGATAGAAAGCCCAGAGATAAACCCATGCACCTATGGTCAACTAATCTATGGCAAAGGAGGCAAGGATATACAATGGAGAAAAGACAGTCTCTTCAATAAGTGGTGCTGGGAAAACTGGATGGCTACATATAAAAGAATGAAATTAGAACACTCCCTAACACCATACACAAAAATAAACTCAAAATGGATTCAAGATGTAAATGTAAGGCCGGACATTATAAAATTCTTAGAGGAAAACATAGGAAGAACACTCTTTGACATAAACCACAGCAAGATCTTTTTGATCCACCTCCTAGAGTAATGGAAATAAAAACAAAAACAAATGGGACCTAATGAAACTTCAAAGCTTTTGCACAGCAAAGGAAACCATAAACAAGACAAAAAGACAACCCTCAGAATGGGAGAAAATATTTGCAAACGAATCAACGGACAAAGGATTAATCTCCAGAATATATTAACAGCTCACGCAGCTCAATATTAATAAAACAAACAACCCAATCCAAGAATGGGCAGAAGACCTAAATAGACATTTCTCCAACGAAGACATACAGATGGCCAAGAAGCACATGAAAAGCTGCTCAACATCACTAATTGTTAGAGAAATGCAAATCAAAACTACGATGAAAAAAAAAAAACTATAATGAGGTATCACCTCACACCAGTTTGAATGAGCATCATCAGAAAATCTGAAAACAACAAATGCTGGAGAGGGTGTGGAGAAAAGGGAACCCTCTTGCACTGTTGGTGGGAATGTAAATTGATACAGCCACTATAAAGAAGAGTATGGAGGTTCCTTCACAAAGTAAAAATAGAACTACCATATGATCCAGCAATCCCACTACTGGGCATATACCCAGAGAAAACGATAATTCAAAAAGACACATGCACCCCAGTGTTCACTGCAACCAGGTCATGGAAGCAACCTAAATGCCCATCGACAGATGAATGTATAAAGAAGTTGTGGTACATATATACAATGGAATATTACTCACCCATAAAAAGTAACGAAATTTGGTCATTTGTTGAGATGTGGATGGATCTAGAGACTGTTACTCAGAGTGAAGTAAGTCAGAAAGAGAAAAACAAATATCGTATATTAATGCATATATGTGGAACCTAGAAAAATGGTACAGATGAACCAGTTTGCAGGGCAGAAATTGAGACACAGATGTAGAGAACAAACGTATGGACACCAAGGGGGGAAAGCGGCGGGGGGGGGGGTGGTGGTGGTGTGCTGAATTGGGTGATTGGGATTGACATGTATACACTGATGTGTATAAAATGGATGACTAATAAGGATCTGCTGTATAAAAAATAAAGTAAAATTAAAAAATTAAAAAAGAAACTCAATACCATTTCACCAACCTAAACCTACTCTATTCTCTCACTGAAATTTAAGAGGGAATGTCAGTATCGTACTATGCCCCTCAACCATGGCTTTGCAGGGCGCTCATCATTTTAGAGAAGCAATATGGCTTAATGGGAAGAGAAGTAGTTAGAAATCAAACATGGATTGAAATCACAGTTTCACTTTTTACTAGTTGTAAGGATCTTGGAAAAATTTCTTAAGCTCTTTGAAACCTTTAACGTTTCCCAATTTGTAAAACAATGTTTATATCTACTTCAAAGGGTTGAGTGGATTAAGTGGTATATGTAAAGTGCCAGTGTACATAGGCACTCAGTTATGTAGTGGCTGGAGATTTGACTAAGTTAGTACTCACCCAGGAGTATATACTGTAAGTTTATTTGTTCAGTTAGAACAAATATTTGAGGGTCCACTATGTGCAAAACATTTTACCAGATACTGGAGGTAATTCAAAAAAGTAGAAATCAAGATCCATGCTTTATTAAGAAAGAACCTGTAACCTGTGCTGAAAATAAGATATATACACATGAAATAGTAAAATGAAAAGTGAAAAGTGTTATATGGCTGACTGCCTGAATGAGTGATAGAGATTAAAAATGCTGCAAGAGATGGTGGGATTTATGTAAAGATAGAAGTCACTCAGTTAATTTTGAATTGAAGCAGATTCCAAATTCAAGTGCACTGAAAGATGAGTTTGTTCAACATATTGCCAAAGTAAAATGTTAGCGTCTTTTGAGTTTCTTGTTAATTACTTCCAGATTAGAGAGACAGAGGTCTTAATTTTTTTTTTCTCTATCATTCTGTTCTGCTTTGCTTCTGCCAGTGATTCCAATTATGTACAGGAATGTACTTGTCTCTTGAGAATGGGCAAGTCTGAAAATTAAATCAAGAAACATTTCTTTTTCTCTCTTGCCTTTAGGTTGTATATGTTGATCATTATTAAAGACAGTCTAAAAATCCTCATGGTTATAATTTATCTTTCTCTTTAACATTTTCTAAGACAGCAAATAAACCATCAACTGTGCGTGGATTGTATTAACTGCTTCTACAGATATTCACTGTGTGCCTTTGTCCATGCTTGGTGCTAAGTTCTCTGAGCAATATAAAAATAATAGAATATGTGTTTCATGTTGAGATAATTTATACTTCACTTGGTAAGGCAAGATAAATACATAGTTAATTAACTTTTAATGAAAAGATGTTAATTAGCTTTTGTGAAAAAAGTCTATATAGTTAAGGGAGACTTCTTAGAAGTGATTATTTTGAGCTGAAAGTTGCCTAGATTTAGATGGATGGAGGAGATTACTGAGGGGAACAGAGGGAGCCACTGATGCTATTGTGGTAACGGTAGCCAGAATTTACTGAGCACTCAGCCAGGGACAGTTTTAAGAGTTTATCTTAGTCCATTCAGGCTGCTGTAACAAAATACCACAGATTTGGTAGCTTATAAACAACAGACATTTATTTCTCATGGTTCTGGAGGCTGGAAGTGAATGAGAATTAGAGGAAACAAAAGATGTGAAGTTAGTCTTGATAACAGTCCACTGATTCAGAGAGTTTCATTAGTGCTGCAGCAAGTCTTTGTAGCAGTTTTTAACTGATTTTTTAAATTTAAAGGGTCAGAATTATGGAAATCATACCCTTTGTTTTCTTGCTCTGCTGAGATCTTCCTTAGTTCTTCACCGAGTTCTGGTTTGCAACCTATTTATTACTAGTGGAAGGTAGTAAAAAAAAAAACCTTTTTACCAGTTTTTAGAAATGAGTACAGATCTTCCTCCACTTACAGTGGGGTTACGTCCAGTAACCCCATGGGAAGTTGAAACTATGGCAAGTCAAAAATGCATTTAATACACCTAACCCACTGAACATCATAGCTTAGCCTAGCCTACCTTATAAGGGCTCAGAACACCTACATTAGCCTACAGTTGGGCAAAATCATCTGACACAAGCCTATTTTATAGTAAAGTGTTGAATATCTCATGTAATTTATGAATACTGAAAGTGAAGAACAGAAGTGTTGCCTGGGTACAGAATGGTTGTAAGCATGTTGGTTGTTTACCCTGGTGATGGCATGGCTGCCTGGGAGCTGCTGGGAGCTGCTGGGAGCTGCTGCTCAGCATGCAGCATCATGGGGAGTATGTACTGCCTATCACTAGCTGGGACAAGATCCAAATTCCAAATACAATTTCTACTGAATGTGGATTGCTTTTGCACCATCATGAAGTTGTAAAATTGTAAGTCAGACCATCACAAGTTGGGAACCATCAGTATATGGAATTCTTTATTGGTAAAACTGAGTGGATAGAGAGTAAGTCCACTCTTGGACTGTGTGGACAACTTGAAATGTTTTTGAATAAAAATAGGCATTACCTCTATTGAAATTCATTCAATTCAGTAAATGTTTAGTGAATGCTTGCTATGGCAGGCATTGTGACTAATGAGAGGGATATAATGATAAATTAGGTAGTTCCTGTCCTCCGGGACTTCAGTCTAGTGAGGAGACACACATGTCAACAAATCTCTGCAATATGGTGTGGTAATGTACAACATGGAAGAGGATGGCAGAGGGTGAAGGTTAGTTCTGCTGAGGAAAGGCTTTACAGTTAAGGAAGGAGACATTTAAGTTCATTCTGGAAAGATGTATGGGAGTCCATAAGGGAGTTGAGGGTGAAGGGCATTCTGAGTACAGAGACCTGTATGTTAAGGCAGTGTAGCACAGTGGTTTAAGAGAGTGGACTCTAGACCCAGACTCTCTAGATTCAAATCTAACTTCTTCCATTTACTAGAAACCTCTTGTGTCTCTGTTTTCTCGTCTATAAAGTGGTCGTAATATTTCCTACTTCACAGGGTAGTTGTGACAATTAAATGTGTTGTACATAACTGCCTACAACAATGACTAATCCATAGTAAGTGCTTTAGCTTTTGTTATTATATGCCAAGACCAGATAGATGTGTATAGACTACATAATGTATGAGAGAATCTTGAGTTGTTTTGTACCGCTCAATTGTGCGTGAGGGATGAATGAGCCAAAGCAAAATTGGTAGGCAGATCCTGATAATGAAGGGCTCTGTGTATCTAAGCTGAAGAATTTTGAGTAGGAAGTGAGACCGTCAGAACCTTATTTTAGAAAGATGCTTCCACTGGCAGTATGGAGGCCACAAGGCGTGTGCACTGTGAAATTGCCCAGCTAGCCATTTTACCAGGCCCACTCTGCTCCAGAAAACAGAGGCAAACATTGTACCTCCTGTGCCATGATGGTGTGGACAGTACCTGTGAGGCTGCTTCTTCCCGGGGTTCCAGACAGGAAGTGATAGGTTTTCTCTGTTCCTATGCCCTCCAGGTTTCCTAGTTGTACTCCTCTATCTGTATTTGTAGCTAATCTTATAATACCAGAGAGGGTAGATAAGGGCCCTTATCAGAAACCCTCAACAGTGTCTAATATTCTTCCTTTCCTCTTAGACTCTCCTGCCTCTCCTGTCTTCAGTTTGTCATTTGAAGAGGACAGAACAGGGCTGGTTCTGGCTGGTCTTACATTTTTCTGACTTAAACCTAGACTTTGACTTTCAAAACAACAATGAGAAAAAAATCTCATGGTTCCTCTTTGTGCTATCATTGAAGTTTGTTCATGCTCTGTTAGAGCATTTATCACACTTGTCTTGTTTACACATCTCCCTCTTGTATTGAGTGTGAGTGACTCAAGCTAAAAGCCATATTCAACTTTCTGTCCCCAAAACCTAGTACTAAATTCTGGTGTAAAGTAGGCATTTAACCATGTAAACAAATGAATGAATGAACACATCAGACAACTGACCAGCTTCTAAACCATGTTCTTGTTAGCCTGAAAGTTGTATGTTTGATCAAGAATGCTTTTGTCTAAAAGTAATGGAATCTCTGACTAACAGTGGCTTAAATAAATGGAAGTTTATTTTTCTCAAATATAGTCTAGAGGTAGGTATCTGTGAATGTTGATTGGTGGCTTAGTGGTATGTCCGCATCTTTGTGGTCCTCTTGGCCTTTCCATCATGGTCATGAGATGGCTGCCACGGCTCCTCTTGTCATATCTGAGGGATAGTATGGAAGAGGGAAAAGGGAAGCTGCTGCAATGTCTCTCTCTTAGCAGGAAAACAAAAGCTTTCTCAGAGCTCTCCAACAGACTTTGGCTTACATCTATAGAGCAAAACAGTGTCACATCTCTGTGTAGAGGAGACTAGGAGTGGAAGTGGGTAAAAGGGAGGAAGGAGGTTGGGGACGGCTTAGATGAGTCAGTCAACCAAAAGGGTTGGCTGCAGGCATAGTGTTATAAATAGGATGTTATTTTGTGAGAGTATAAATTCTGTAACTGCAGCACGATTGATCAAAGTGTTTAATGGTTATGTAGCCTGTTCCCTGTGAATACGTGGGTTATACAGAAAATGCTCTGCTTTATCGTTGATTTTTTCCCGTTTGGTTGTAGGGGTGATGCAGGGCATCAACAAAATAATATTTGTGTTTTTATATATCCTTGAAACAGGGAAATACTTGGCCAATATCTTATTTGTTGTATAGATAATCTCTTTTTTGCTATTTTTGCTGTACAAATATATTTTCATTGATATGTGTTCACATTTTGTCTGCTGAGATTTTTTAAATATCAGAGGCTCTTATTTATTTTAGAAATTTTAGTTTCTGCATTGAAAGTTTCTTCTTGATCAAAAATACCATTTTATTCTAATCCCTTGTTTCAAAGTATTAGTATTAGGGGACTTCCTTGGCGGTCCAGGGGTTAAGACTCTGTGCTTCCAATGCAGGGGGCACAGGTTTGATCCCTGGTCAAGGAACTAAGATCCCACATGCCGCACGGCACGGCCAAAAGCAAAACAAAACAAAGTATTAATATTAGCTAAGTATATGCTTTATAGCTCAAAATATAGTTTTTTTTTTCCCTTGGAGATGCCTCCCTTGAAATTGTTCTGGACATTGTGTATTTGTATTTAGTAAGTTAACAAATTTAATGTATTAGTATGATGCCCAGAGGAACAGGATTTTCAGTGAGAAACATAGACTTTGGTATCCAGATGACCTGGATTAAACCAGCAATATTGCCATTTACTACCTGGTCAAATTACCTAATCTCTCTGGATCTCAGTTCCTTAATCTGTAAAATGGCAATATCAAAACCTCCAATGAGGTCATGTATATACTGCATCCTCTACAGGCCTGGCTCTCTAAAGGCAGTCATTGGTAGCTATTATAACAGGTAAGTGACTCTTGACAGTGGAGAGTACACAGAGACTGTATGGCTTGTTGCAGTTGTAGTTTGTTGCTCGTCATTGCTTTTATTTACATAAAGAAAGAAAAAAGAAGATGAAGAAGAATGTGACAGTTTTTTTAAGTCACATTACTTGCTTCCTTAGGATTATCAGGTTATGTTCAGTTTATTAAAATAAACTGATTTGTTTCATAGAAGATAGTGCAACTTGCTCTCTCAAAAAAAGTTTTATATTTGCCTCTCCCATGTCAAAGCTCCCTATCCCTTTGTTAATGAGACAAGAATTCCATTGTTTTCCTGTAGTAAGCCAGAGGCTCATCACCTAATGGCATAATCACATTATAAACTTCCATAATTACGCTTAACTAATGTTCCAAAATGGACTTTCCTTAGGAAATAAAACTGTGAGAAGTAATATACATCAAAATCAAGCCAGTTTTTCTCAGTGGAAGTTCTTTCTATCTTTATTGTATTGGATATTACCTCTTCAAATAATTTTCAATAAAGATTACAAGTCACCACTAGACATTTTAATGATTCCATTCTTGATTTATAATTTTTAGTATCTCTTCCAGATAAGAAGGAACTTTTATTTTTGTAGCATTTGATATCACAAAGTTCACATATATATAAAAACGGTAAACAGTTGGCAACTTTTCATTTCTCCTTTTAATAAGCTAAATTACAAAGCTACTTCCTATTTGTAGTTCTTAAGTAAAATTACCAGTTCTTTTTGGAGTTTTGATATAGCATTCTACTTGATGGAAAAGACTGAGAGCATCAGGTCTTAGCTTTTCAAACTTTCTCACATACAGATGTTCATTTATTTTTCTACTTCCCCTATCCCTACTTTCTTCACCAAGGCCACCTGTGCTTGATCACACCTATGGCAAGTCTATGTGTTTTCTGCCGCTTCTTTCTTACCAGCTTTCTCTTCCTTTCCTGGATTTTTCCAGTATCTGAACTTGAAATATCCTCAGATACAGTGCTGAGAAAGTATCACCACACCTTCTGGCAGACTCTCATTTTCTGTCTGTCACTGTGACTCATGTGTTTATTTATTGAGCAGACTCTGGGCCAGGCACCATTCAGGGTGCTTGGGTCATGCATCAGTGAGCAAAACAGACAAAGATCCCTACCTTTGTGGAGCTCACATTCTAGTGGAGGGAGACAGACATCAAACAATAAACATCACTAAGCAAACTATGTATTGTATGAAAAAGTGGTGGGTATGTGAAAAAAAATGTTTAAGTAGTACTAGAGTTGGGGGGTGGGGTGCAGATTTAAAATAGAGTAGTCAGAGTAGACCTTGAGAAAGTGAGATTTGAAGGAGAGGGAGTTAACCTGTGAATATATCTTGGGGAGAAA
This sequence comes from Lipotes vexillifer, assembly GCF_000442215.2. Classification (NCBI taxonomy): domain Eukaryota; kingdom Metazoa; phylum Chordata; class Mammalia; order Artiodactyla; family Lipotidae; genus Lipotes; species Lipotes vexillifer. The sequence continues at coordinate 1,527,515 of NW_006793744.1, forward strand.
CAGAGAGAGACAATGTTTGGACAGAGAAAACAGCCAACACAAAGGCCTCAAGACACCAGCATACTCAGTAAGTTTAAGAAACGTCAAAGTGGTCAGTCTGGCTAGAGTAAGTATAAGTGAAAGGGAGTAGTAGAACTCAGAGCAGAGAGATAAAGTGGGAAGGTGGCCAGGCAATGTAAGGCCATCCATATGCTATCACATGGTTTTTATCCTGAGTAAAATGGGGAGCCATTTGGTCCTTCAGCAAGTTCTTGTGAAGTACACATCATCCTTCAGCATGTACTGTGGCACCATGCTAGGTGCTAGAAATAAAAAGATTAAGACATAGCCCTGTCCTCAGTGAATTCATATTTTAGTGCAAAGACTAGACCGTAAATAAATTGAATTAATTAATTAACGTGTGTTCAGCAAAAGAGAAATGAGCAGGCACTATTATAGAATGGAGAAGAGGTAGCAGATTCTGTTTTGCTTTTGATGCCTGCTGCCTCAGTTTCGTCTCTGGAATTTCGCTGCTTTTAGTGCCAACACTTAATGCTTTTGGTGCCATTCTTCTGCCTTACTCTCTTCATAACCCCTTCCTTCTAACAGTTTTGATGAGGTTGACTGTTTCTTAGAGCTCTTTACTCTTGATAATTAATCTTTCTCTGACCATTCTGCTTTCGTTTACTACTGTTTTCTTCTCTCCACTTCATGTTCTTCAAGAATCATTCTAAAGGATGTTTTCTTCTCCATACTTACTCCCTTAGATCAGGGGTCCCCAACCCCCAGGCCACAGACCAGTACCGGTCCATGTTAGGAACCAGGCAGCACAGTAGGAGGTGAGCAGCGGGCGAGCAAGTGATGCTTCATATGTATTTACAGCTGCTCCCCATTGCTCGCATTACCTCCTGAGCTCCACCTCCTGTCAGATCAGCAGTGGCATTAGATTCTCATAGGAACCTACTGTGAACTGCGCATGTGAGGGATCTAGGTTGCATGCTCCTTATGAGAATCTAATGCTGGATGATCTGAGGTGGAGCTGAAGGGGTGATGCTATCGCTGGGGAGTGGCTGCAAATACAGATTATGATTAGCAGAGAGGTTTGACTGCACAGAGGCCATAATAAATCAGTTGCTTGCACACATATCAAAACCCTATCAGTAAGTGGCAAGTGAAAACAAGCTCAGGGATCCTACTGATTCTGCATTATGGTGAGTTGTATAATTATTTCATTATATATTACAATGTAATAATAATAGAAATAAAGTGCACAATAAATGTAATGCACTTGAATCATCCCGAAATGATACCCCCTTCCCCATGTCTGTGGAAAAATTGTCTTCCACAAAACTGGTCCCTGGTGCCAAAAAGGTTGGGGACCACTGATCTAGGCTATGTTTTAGATTCATGACTTTATTGCTTTATTCCCATTTTATTAAAAAAAATTTTTTAAATTTATTTATTGTTGTCTGCGTTGGGTCTTTGTTGCTGTGCATGGGCTTTCTCTAGTTGTGGTGAGGGGGGTCTACTCTTTGTTGCGGTGCCCAGGCTTCTCATTGCAGCAGCCTCCCCTGTTGCAGAGCATGGGCTATAGGCACACAGGCTTCAGTAGTTGTGGCACGTGAGCTCAGTAGTTGTGGCTCATGGGCCCTAGAGTGCAGACTTAGTAGTGTGGCACATGGGCCCAGTTGCTCCGCAGCATGTGGGATCCTTCTGGACCAGGGCTTGAACCCCTGTCCCCTGCATTGGCAGGCAGACTCTTAACCACTGCACGACCAGGGAAGCGCCCCATTTTATCTTTATTTTTATTGACTATATTCCCCATGCTGTACATTTCATCCCCATGACTCATTTATTTTGTAACTGGAAGTTTGTACCTCTTCATTTCCTTCACATATTTCACTCGTCCCTCACCCGCTCCCCTCTGGCAATCACCTGTTTCTTCTCTGTATCTATGACTCTTTTTCTGTTTTGTTATATGTGTTCATTTGTTTTGTTTTTTAGATTTCACATATAAGTGAAATTATATGGTATTTGCCTTTCTCTGACTTATTTCATTTAGTATACCATCTAGGTCCATCCATGTCATTGCAAATGGCAAGATTTCATTCTTTTCTGTGGGTGAGTAATATTCCTGTCTCTCTGTGTGTGTGTGTGTGTGTGTGTGTGTGTGTGTCATTTTCTGTATTCATTCATCTATCGGTGGTGGGCATTTAGGTTGTTTCGTATCTTGGCTATTGTGAATATTGCTGCAAAGAGCATAGGAATGCATATATCTTTTTGAGTTAGTGATTTTGTTTTCTTTGGAAAAATACCCAGAAGCAGGATTGCTAGATCATATGGTAGTTCTAGTTTTAATTTTTTGAGGAACCTCCATACCCTTTTCCATAGTGGCTGCCCCAATTTACACTTCCACCAACAGTATACAAGGGTTCTCTTTTCTCTGCATGCTCACCAACACTTGTTATTTCTTGTCTTTTTGATGATAGCCATTCTGACAGGTCTGAGGTGATATCTCTTTGCGGCTTTGATTTGCATTTCTCTAATGATTAGTGATATTGAACATTGTTTCATGTGTCTGTTGGCCATCTGTATATCTTCTTTGGAAAAAATATCTGTTCAGATCCTCTGCCCGTTTTTTAATCAAGTTGTTTGTTTTTTGATGTTGGATTGCATGAATTCTTTGTATATTTTGAATAGTAACCCCTTATCAAATATATCACTTGTAAATATCTTGTCCCATTCAGTAGGTGGCCTTTTTGTTTTGTTGATGGTTTCCGTCACTGTGCAAAAGCTTTTTAGTTTGATGTGGTCCCGTTTGTTTATTTTTGCTTTTGTTTCCCTTGCCTGAGGAGACATACCCAAAAAAATATCTTGCTACTAAGATCCATGTCAAAGAGCATATTGCCTGTGTTTTCTTTTGATAGGTGTATGATATCAGGTCTTACATCTAAGTCTTTAGTCCATTTTGAGTTTATTTTTGTATATGGTGTGAGAAAGTTCTAGTTTGATTCTTGTACATGTGGCTGTCATTTTCGTTTATTGAAGAGTTGGCTTTTCCGCATTGTATATTCTTGCCTCCTTTGTTGTAGATTAATTGACCATAAGTGTGTGGATTCATTTCTAAGCTCTCTATCCTGTTCCATTGATCTATGTGTCTGTTTTTGTGCCAGTACCATACTGTTTTGATTACTGTAGCTTTGCAGTATAGTTTGAAATCAGGGCACATGATACCTCTAGCTTCGTTCTTTTTTTTTTTTTTAAATAAAATTATTTATTTATTTTTATTTATTTTTGGCTGTGTTGGGTCTTCGTTTCTGTGCAAGGGCTTTCTCCAGTTGCGGCGAGCGGGGGCCACTCTTCATTGCAGTGCACGGGCCTCTCACTGTTGTGGCCTCTCCTGTTGTGGAGCACAGGCTCCAGACATGCAGGCTCAGTAGTAGTGGCTCACGGGCTTAGTTGCTCCACGGCATGTGGGATCTTCCCAGACCAGGGCTTGAACCCGTGTCCCCTGCACTGGCAGGCAGATTCTTAACCACTGTGCCACCAGGGAAGCCCCGTTCTTCTTTCTTTAGGTTGTTTTGGTTATTTGGGGTCTTCTGTGTTTCCATACAAATTTTGGAATTATTTGTTCTAGTTTTGTGAAAATTGCCATTGGTATTTTGATAGTCATTGTTTTGAATCTGTAGATTGCCTTGGATAGAATGGTCGTTTTAACAATATTTTTCCAATCCATGAGCATGGTATATTTTGTCTTTAATTTCTTTTGTCAGTGTTTTATAGTTTTCCAAGTAAAGGTCTTTATCTCCTTAGCTGGATTTATTCCTAGATGTTTTACACTTTTTGATGCAACTGTAAATGGTAATGTTTCCTTAATTTCTCTTTCTGATAGTTCATTATTGAATATTGTGTATAGAAACACAACAGATACTTTATATTAGTTTTGTATCCTACAGCTTTACGGAATTATTTTATTAGTTCTAACAATTTTTTGGTGGAATGAAAGCTGTGAGAGTGAGCATTGTTGTCTTGTTCTTGATCTTGAAGGAAATGCTTTCAACTTATAACCATTGAGTATAATGTTGTCTGTAGGTTTGTCATATACGGCCTATATTATGTTGAAGTATGTTCCCGCTATACCCACTTTGTTGAGAGGGTTTTTTATCATAAATGGATGTTGAGTTTCGTCAAAAGCGTTTTTTTTTTTTTGCATCTGTTTAGATGATCATATGATTTTTATTCAGTTTGTTAATGTGGGGCTTCCCTGGTGGCGCAGTGGTTAAGAATCCGGCTTCCAATGCAGGAGACACAGGTTCAAGCCCTGGTCTGGGAAGATCCCACATGCTGTGGAGCAACTAAGCCCGTGCACCACAACTACTGAGCCTTTGCTCTAGAGCCTGCATGCCACAACTACTGAAGCCTGCGTGCCGTGACTACTGAAGTCCATGTGCCTAGAGACTGTGCTGTGCAATAAAAGAAGCCACCGCAATGAGAAGCCCATGCACCACACCAAAGAGTAGCCTCCGCTCGCTGCAACTAGAGAAAGCCCACACACGGCAACGAAGACCCAACGCAGCCAAAAATTTAAAAAATAAAATAAATTAAAAAAAAACTAAAATAAAAAATTTGTTAATGTGGTGTATCACATTGACTGATTTGTGGATATTGAGCCATCCTTGCATTCCTGGGATAACTCCCACTTGATCATAGTTTATGATACTTTTAATGTGTTGTTGAATTCATTTTGCTAATATTTTGTTGAGGATTTTTGTGCCTATGTTCATCAATGATAGTGGCCTATAATTTTCTTTTTTTGTGGTGTCTGTCTGGTTTTGGTATCAGGGTGATGCTGGCTTCATAGAATGAGTTCAAAAGTGTTCCTTCCTCTTCAATTTTTTAGATTAATTTGAGAAGTATAGGCATTAATTCTTCTTTGTATGTTTGATTGAATTCCCTAGTGAAGCTGTCTGGCCCTGGACTTTTGTTTGTTGGAAGTTTTTTTCTTTCTTTCTACTGATTTAATTTTATTTCTGGTAATTGGTCTATTTATATTTTCTATTTCTTCCTGGTTCAGTCTTGGGAGATTGTGTGTTTCTAGGAATTTATCTATTTCTTCTTGGTTGTCCATTTTATTGGCATACAATTATTCATAGTAATCTCTTATGATCCTTTGTATTTCTGTGGTGTCTGTAACTTCCCCTTTTTCATTTCTGAATTTATTTATATGAATCCTCTCTCTCTTTCTCTTGATGAGTCTGGTTAAAGGTTTATTTGTTTTGTTTATCTTTTCAATGAACCAGCTCTTAGTTTTATTGATCTTTTTTATTTTGCTTAGTCTCTGTTTTTTTTATTTCTGCTCCCCATTGCATTTTAAGTTATTTTTTCCCCATTATTTTAAATTAGAGATACATATGACACCAATGAAAGCTTTTCAAAATTGATGTGAAATAACTAGTGCTAACATACTTAGTTGATATAAATCTAGGCTTTAAAATAATACTCCAGTCTCCCTAATTGAGTTTATTCTTTCCATTACAGTCTCGTTTTTGAAGAATTACCATTTAGAAGAATTCAAATCCTGAGATTTTAACTAGTCTTTGTAGCCCCATCTTAAGTAAATACATGTTTTCTGTTAACATTTTTGAAATGGGGCGGGGGGAAGCCCTCGAAGCCAGGCAGCCACTCTTGACATACTAAGGACCCACAGACTGGACCATAGCCTTATATCCTCAGTTCCTTTACCTAACTCTGCACACTCTTCTGAGAGGTCTCATCTACTCCTATGGCTTCCATTGCCACCTGTATACTTCTGATTCCCTGGTTTTATCTCCTGCCTATACCTCTGCACTGAACTCCACACCTGTGTATTCAGCTACTCACTACACATCCCTACTTGAATGGCTGGCAGGCAACTCACATTCAGTTTGTTCAAAACTCAGTTCTTTACCCAAACCTGCTCCTCTGTGTCTTATAGACTCTGAAACTACTATCCCCTTAGTCGCCCAAACCAGAAACCTGGTAGTTACCTTAGATTTTTTATTTCTCTCCCTTTTCTCCACACCCAGTGGGTTCCAAACTCTTCTGATTCAACATAGTTATATCTCTCAAATCTCTCCCTTCCTCTCCATCTTCACTGCTACTGTCTTGGCTTAGACTCTCATTATCTCTGGCTCAGAATTTTGAATTAGTGTCTTTACTGAGCTCCCTGTCTCCAGTCTTCACTTTCTTCCATCTGCTGTAGTAGTGTCTTTTAATGCCATTTGGATGGTTTCCTGTTCCTGAATAACAAGTCCAGATTCCTCAACCTGACTTTAAGGCTCTCTGTAATCTAGCTCCTGCCACTGGCCAGACTAATAACCTGCTGTTACCCTTCTACAACCCTACACACCAGTTTAACCAAATTGTTTACACTGTTTCCTGAATGCTGTTCATTTTATTTCTTGTGTTTTCACATGCTGCACCTGGCTGGCTCTTTTTACTTGTCTACCTAACAAACTCCAACCTGTCCATTAACCAGAGATATTTAAGACCTACGTCAGAAATCTTTTCTTCTGGGAAGTTTTTATCCCCTCCTCAGCAAGTTCAGTACTACTTTGTGCTTTGTCTCTCTTACATATATTTCTTTTATAGGGTGAAGTCTTTATGTGCCACGGCAGACATTCTGAGAGCAGGGTTATCTTAACCATGTTTTATCCCATGTTTTATGGAATGCAGTTACTGAGACACATAGAAACAAAATACATGTTATTGAATGAATGAGTAAATCAATACAGCACTGCCTAGTCTCAGTCCTAACTATTGTATACTTGGTCTAGGAGCCTTCCGCCCAAACACATTGATATCAGAGATCTGGACTGGCTTCTCTGATGGTTTTTGGCTTTCCCTTTTTGGATGCACGTAGCAACTACAGCAGCTATATCTTCCCATGACAGTATCCAAAGCAGGAATAATGATGGCCTTTCTTCTTATACATCTCTCTCTTTCTATCCAGGAGGAAAATCCCAGAATGCCCCCTTTCCCTAATAGGCTTCCCTTTATTGTCTTATTGGCCAAGTCTGAGATACATGCTCATGCTGGAAGGGTTAGCCATTATAGTTTAACCTCTGGGACCTGTTAAATGGGAGGGGACCCCTTCTCTCTGAGCACACTGCCATCCCAATCTGAACAAAGTTGGAGTTCTGTTTACAAAGAACAAAAGGCTTTAGACATGCAACTAACAAGATCTTCAAAATTATATCTTTAAGCACTTAAAAGTCATGTCTTTTTTTTTTTTTTTTTTTTTTTTTTTTTTGCGGTACGTGGGCCTCTCACTGTTGTGGCCTCTCCTGTTGCGGAGCACAGGCTCCGGATGCACAGGCTCAGTGGCCATGGCTCACGGGCCCAGCCGCTCCGCGGCATGTGGGATCTTCCCGGACCAGGGCACAAACCTGTGTCCCCTGCATCGGCAGGCGGACTCTCAACCACTGCGCCACCAGGGAAGCCCAAAAGTCATGTCTTTTAAATAGAATGTTTTTATTTTCTCCACCGTCTCAGATAATCAAGAATTAAATATATTTGTTGAGGTTGAGTGACTCAAAAATGGTGGGTAGGTGGGGGAAGTATGTAGACAGGATTTTTATTAGTAAATAATTTTAAATAATAAAAATTATAATAGTTAATATTACAACTTGAAACTTGCAGGAATTTTGACCATAGAAGTTAAGATTTCAGTGATTTATTTTTTATATTTGTTTGTTTTGCTTTTGTAGTAGGTAGCTTTGGGCTAGGCTTCTGAACCTTCCCTCAGTAATTATTCTCCTTTGCTGTTGGATTTACTTGCCGGATGAGTTTGAGAAGCCTGACTCCAGAGATATAGAATTCCCTATACCATACCCAAAACATTCTTCTGTGCTTCATATGGATTACAGGTTTGTAACAGCTATTCTCATTCATAACTATTTTCTCCCCAAATCAGCCAACCTGGAAAGACTTATTTCACAAAAAACTGGACCTACAATTTTGGTGTCAGGCCACCAGGTGGTGGCAGTGTCAAAGTCATATATATCCTTAGCTTCCTGGGATAGCCCTAATTTCATTTGTCTTGTTTTGCCCTCAAAAAGTATATCAGGGGCTTCCCTGGTGGCGCAGTGGTTGAGAGTCCGCCTGCCGATGCAGGGCACATGGGTTCATGCCCCGGTCCGGGAAGATCCCACATGCCGCGGAGCGGCTGGGCCCGTGAGCCATGGCCGCTGAGCCTGCACGTCTGGAGCCTGTGCTCCGCAACAGGAGAGGCCACAACAGTGAGAGGCCCGCGTAACGCAAAAAAAAAAAAAAAAAAGTATATCAGTATTTTGTACATTTTAATATTTCAGTGTTCATAATGTCTCTGGCTGTTTTATATATTTAGAAGTTTCACAAAAATAACCCTATTAGTTGGGTGCTTTTTTGTTTAAAGTATGGTTCTTACTTGACCAAAGGGCATGGGTCTGAACTTCCAGGCCTGCATTTCATCAGATTCAAATATAGGGCTTTGTTCAGGTTCCCTAGTATTTATATTTATTTATAACCATAAATTTCCTAGTCTATAACTTTTTTAAAAACTTCGACTGGATGCAAAGAAACCTCAATTTAAATTTTTGTTAATTATTATAGTTTTTAAAGTTAAATACATTTTTACCTTTTCAGTGATTTCTAACACTTAAACTTGCCACAAATCTTAGTTTGATTGGCTGCTCTCAGCTCTTGAGTTAGTTTATACCATCCAAATGTGTTAGGTTGCTCTCTTCATTCTGCTAAAGCTGCTTAGGCTGTGGAAGAGAAAGCCTTCGTTTGCTTTCTTAATCCTTTAAAATTCAAGTTCTCTTGAATCTTTTCACTATAAGAGGCAGAAATAGAAAAAAAAAAAAGAAGAGCATCATTCTCTTAAAAAGATAAAAGCCTTTATGGGCAGCTACTTTATTCAGCCACTATTTCTCAGCACCGTTGTCTCTTTATGACTTTTTCTTTGGCTTTGTAAATTTAAGGTGAAGTTTATTATAACGTATATTTGAGCTTAACTTAAGCTCTTTAACTGATGCTTCTTAGCAAGTAATTTGTTGTATTTTCAGTGAGTAGCTTCTAATGAAACTAAATTACTTAAACTGAATAACTTATTGGATCAAAACATTTTAAGTAGTATTTATGTTAACATTTGTATTAGAAATTTCAATAGTGGACAGTCTTAATTCTCACAAGAAGTATTCATAAATGTTAGGAGTGAAATGTGAGCATATCATTTCCCAGTGCTCTTGAGAGACAATAGGAAAATAAGCAATTCCTTATGTAAAAGTAATTTGCTGATTTTAGCGTCTATGTAGATCTATTGGTAGATTCTGTCAATTATTACAATATATAAAAGTAAGGAATGGGCCAGCAATCCTGGAGTTTTTTGCATACATGAATGCCCCTGTGGACTACATGTGAGCCAACACCCAAAAGTGAGAGAACAAGAGCCCATCTGGAGGCACGTTACATTCTGTTCCAGAGGGCATTGAAACCTAACACAGAGAGAGAGTGTGTGTGTGTGTGTGTGTGTGTGTGTGTGTGTGTGTGTGTGTGTTTATGTGTGTGGAATGAATCTGAAAAGCCAGGCTGGAAGTGGGTAGGAGGCAAGCTAGGGAAGGGGGGCGGGGAGCAGGGATGTTGTGGAGCCCC
>NW_006793744.1:1537187-1588387 GCF_000442215.2 Lipotes vexillifer
GCAGGAATGTTGTGTAGCCCCCAGAGCAATAAAATGTGTCTTCTGCATCATGGAGATTACAGATAGTGGAACCCTGGGTTCTTACTACAAAGAACCCAGGAGTGCAGCCATGCAGGAATTCAGCAAACACGTCAGGCCCAGAGAGCACTGAGACATCTTAACAGTAAGATATCTCGGGTCCCCTTTACTTGTTCTGTTCTCTCTCCCCTTCTCCAGGCTTGGTAGAGGTGGGGAACAGGAGGCAGAAACTTCAGTCAGTGGACTAAAGGGAGGACAGAAACTCTAGGCCAGGAAAGAGAAAAGGACAATGCACCCTTTCCAGCAAAACCCACCGGCAGCCAGCAGTTGCTGAAAAGGAGAGAAGTCTTACCTTTAAATCAAGATTTGAAGTGTTGATTATTATGTTATACATTCTAATTTCTGAATTAAGGCTTTGTTTGGCAACTTAAAATAATTGTAGATCTTGATTTAGAGTGATGAAAAACGTCATGGGACTCCCAGCTCTTCGTTTAGTGGCAGAGGAAGTACTTCCCTCACTGAGCTGTTTCTAAAATGGCAGATGTGAGGGAGGAATTAAGTTGCTTCTATGGTTTTACCCTATGAGTACAATGCAAAATATGTATAGGTTATTTCTTAACACAAAGATATTAATAATACAGATCTGCTCATCTTTATAATTAATTTTAAATCTCCCCTTGATTTAAAAAAGTTTACTTGTTAAACAATTCTGTCATTCCAAATAATTTCAGGGTTGCCCTTCCACCAAGTGGATTTTGGGTTTTCTTGTCAGATGGATTTCTTAACAGACTCCGTATCTAGGACATATTCTTGCCCACAGCACTGAAAGATGATAATTCTTATTTATTTTCACTATTGTTTGAGGTCCTATTACTAAGAAAAAATGGAAGTCGGCAGACAATTCGTAGCCCCTACTACTTAGCCCTCATTACTGACCCAGTTCTCATGTCTGACGAGTCTATGTTCCTCCATAACTTTGTATCTAACTTCCCTCCCAGTATCATTTGGATTTTGCATGGCTTTGGCTTTCAAAATATCTGAATGACTTCTAATTGGATTCTGCATAAGGCTTTGACTATAGTCACAACTTCTAACTTCATTCTCACGATACCAGCAGGCTTCTGTTGGAGCTTCTTTTTATATCTTCTGTATCTCTTAACTACTTCTTAATATTTTTTACTGCTTCCTAGAAATTAAAAATAGTTCATCTCCAATAGTTCATTTTCAGATAGTTGATTTTCAAATCTTGCTTTTTACTTCTTGTAATTTCTTTAGCTTTCTGTTTCTCCTTTTATCACTTGAACCTTATTGAACATATTCCTGATATTTCTAGTTGAAGGAATGCTAATCTCTTGTTTGTTGTGCACTGCTCTGTTTCTTTACACTGTAATGTTTGATTACCATGATCTCATCTTCAGCAGTTATTATGTGTGGGTGTTTGAATTCTCCTCAAGTGTGCACTTACTGAGTGGCTTCACTTTCCCTTTATGTTGCTTTCCTGATGGGATTCCCATGTTTTTCCTGTGTCCCTTATTTAGGATTCCTGATATACTTTTCCCAGGTTCTTTAGTGTGTTCCACAGGGCTGGATTGCTGGAAATTTGATCTCCTGGTTAAATGGAATATTAGCTATATTTTTACTAGCTTCATGGAGTGTTATCTTTTAATGAGCATTGTCTTGTAGCATAAGGAAAATATTTCAAAAATACTCAACAGACATTCAGTGCTCATACATGCCTTGAGTTATTTGTTACTATATTTATTTAGTGAAAAGGTTTGAGCCAATAGTATTGTAACTGTGTGTATAGTGAGCACTTCATAAATGTTTATTGAATGAAGAGCCTTCCTGGTATATATTACTTTACTCATTCCTATTGTTGAAGACTTAGTTCTATAACCCAATATAGAGGAATAAGAATCTTTTAAATTTGATGTCTTCCAAAATATTTCACAGCTTTCATAGCTGGCCAGCACTGTATGAAATAAACTATTGTTAAAGCTTTATCCATTGTAACAGTTACAGTGTTTACTGTGGTAAAGGTAGAAAAACCGAGTTTACTTGGTATGCATGATAAAGGTGAGATTGATTTAATGGCCCATTTAAATTAAAATATTTCAAAAGTAGAGCATGTTTCAGGCATAATTTAATCAAGATTCTGACTCTGTTTCTCTTGGTTTTGCCTTTTGTGTAATGCCTTTGTCCTCAAGTTGGCTTTCTTCATGGTTCTAAGATGGCTGCCAGCAGTAATTTGGTTTGTTTGCTTCCCTGTAGCTATACAGTTTACAATCCAGAGGGCAGGAGAGAGTTGTTTCCCACAACCATTGAACAAAAGACTTTGATCTTATCCTGATTCAACACTTGAAATCAACCACTGTGAAGAAGAGCATTCATACAGTGACAGGCTTAGGCCTGGGGTCGTTGCCTATCCCTCAGCACCAAAACCAGTATTGGGCTTCCCTGGTGGCACAGTGGTTGAGAGTCCGCCTGCCGATGCAGGGGACACGGGCCCTGATCCATGAAAATGCATTTAGGGATGGAAAATTTGTCCTAAGAACATTCCAGAAGATGTGCACCTGGAGAGGTTTACCAGAGGTCACAAATGGGTGGGTGGCCTGAGCTCTCCATCTGGTTGGTACAAATGGAAGTTTCGAATTTATTTGAAAAGAGATTTGAGTGAAGAGTTTGACATCAGGAGACTTTGCGTAAAAAAAAAAAAAAAAAAAAAAAAACCAGTATTAAACCCTGACAAGAAATGGGCAAGGCAAACATGAAGAAAATTGCAAAACTCTACTGAAGGACATGAAAGGACTCTTAACTAAATGGAGCAACATATTCATGAATAAGTAAACTCAACTATAAAAACATCAGTTTATGTCATTTATATGTTATGGTAACCAAAATCCCACTAGATTTTTATGGATAATTCTCAAGTTCATGTAGTAGAGAAACTACAAGAAAGACCAAGGAAGTATTTAAAAAGAAAGAACAATGGGGTAGGATTTTCCCTATCAGATATCAAAATATAATGCTACAGGTAATTAAAACTTGCTAGTTGTGTAAGAATAGACAGATAACTGTAGCAGTACAGAGAAGCCAATTGCATTCCTTGAGATTTACCCAGGTGGGTGGAAAACATGTGCATACAAATGTTTATAACAGTTTTATTCATGATTGCCAAAACTTGGAAGCAACCAAGATGTCCTTCAGTAGGTAAATGCATAAAAAAACTGTGGTACATTCAGACAATGGAATATCATTCAATGATTAAAAGAAATAAGCTATCAAGCCATGAAAAGACATGAAAGAACCTTAAATGCATATTACTAAATGAAAGAAGCCAATCTGAAAAGGTTACATAATGTATGATTCTAACTACATGACATTCTAGAAAGGCAAAACTATATAGATAGTGGTTGCCAGAGGTTGTGGGGAGACAGGCATGAATCGGCAGAGCACAGAAGATGTTTAGGGCAGTGAAAATATTCTATGATACCATAATGATGAATACATGTCATTATACATTTGTTACAACCCATTGAATGTACAACCCCGAGGGTGAACCCTAATGAAAACTATGGACTTTGGGTGATAGCAATGTGTTAGTATAGGTTCATCAGTTGTAACAAATGTACCACTCTGGGGAATTATGACTGGGGGAGCCTGTGTGTGTGTGGAGGCAAGGGTTATATGGAAGCTCTCTCTAACTTCCACTCAATTTTGCTGTGAACCTAAAACTGCTCTAAAAAATAAAATCTATTTTTTAGAAAATGAAGTAGACCTTAGAAAACATGTTGACATGAAACATAAAGGATAATTCCATGTGTGTTTTGACATGTTCTCCACATTGATCATATCAGTATATGAAGCAAAGGAATTGGGACAAGAAGGATGTCCCCTAGACTTTATAGGGGTCCCTCCCTAGGAGGGGGGTAGTGGTGATGGTGCAGAGGTGGAGAGCAAAGGGGAATTTGTTTAAATACTTCTGCATTGTTTGAGTCTTTTAAAACAAAAATGTACTCATTTTAATCTCTTGAAAATATATTCATATATTGCTTATAATGGGAAAATAATTTTTTCTTCAAGTTTTATTGAGATATAATTGACATACAGCACTGTATAAATTTAAGGTGTACAGCATAATGATTTGATTTACATACGTCATGCCATGATTACCACAGTAAGTTTAGGGAACATCCATCATCTCATATAGATAAAAAATTAAAGAAATAGAAAAAAAGTTTTTTCTTGTCATAACTAGGATTTACTGTCTTAACTTTCATATATAACATATAGCAGTGTTAATTATATTTATCATGTAGTACATTACATCCCTACTACTTATTTATCTTATATCTGGAAGTTTGTACCTTGTGACTCTCCTCATCCAGTCCCCCCAACCCCTGTCTCTGGTAACCACAAATTTGATCTCTTTTTCCGTAAGTTACTATACTTTGTTAGTTCCTATTACACAACATAGTGATTCTGTCTTTCTGTACATTTCAAACTGATCACCATGATAACTCTAGTTATGATACATCACCGTACAAAGATATTACAAAATTATTGACTATATTCCCCATGCTGTACATTTCATACCCATGACTCATTTATTCTGCAGTTGGAAATTTTTACCTCTTAATCTCCCTCACCTATTCCTTTCCTCCCCCTACCCGCTTTCCCAGGAAAAGGATTTTTTAAATAGTAGTTATATACGCTCATAATATAGAAAATGTATAAGTATGTTCCACAATACAGAGGTAACCATTTGTTAAGTTTTGTGCACTTTCTTGCAGTTTTTTGGGGGTTTTGAGTTTTTTTGGTGATAGATAGGCTCTCAAATGTATTGACACTTTCGTTTACAGCTTTTTAAAAACTCTGTTCTGTATCTGTGTCATTAAAAGTTCTTTTAAAACGTTTCCTTTGGCTACATAATTGTGACACATCCATACTATGAAATAATGATTTAACATTTCTCTATTGTTAAGACAATTATATAGCTCCCATCTTTATATATAAACACATCTTTATAGTGTTCATTGTTTCCTTATGATTGATTCCTAAATGGAATATTGCCTTAAAAATAAATTTTAAAATTGTAGATACACTAATAAGAGTTTTTTAACATATGAAATCTTAAATTATACTGCCTTGCTTTTTTTTTTTTTTTTTTTAAGGAAAAACAAGACATAGAACCTTTTTTTTCCATAACGTACCGTACATGAGTTTTGATAAAGCAGTAGACTGTTGTGGTTTCTCTTGCTATACCTCTTTTCCCCATCCTCTGTTCCTTGACATTCTTTCCCACCTATGAAAACTATATTTTTTTCATAATGCTTTGAAATTTTTTTTATTTCTGAAAAGGAGCAAATCAGAATTCCAGTGCAGCCAGCTTGAATCAATCTTCCTGTTCCTCTTCTGAATAGGCAGTTCCTCCAGGCAGTGAATTAGCTCTTTAGAAAACATTGGCATTATGTTTCTGAACCCTGAGTATCTGTATAGGTGGTCTGGAATGCATTAAAGAGAAGCATTGTGTCAGATCCTTCCTCAAGTCTAAGAATGAAATCCTGTTCTTGCTAATTACAAGACATTTTTGTTGTTGTTGCTACTGCTGTTTTTTCTGAGTTACTTGGTTTTAAAAATTATTATTTGCTTTAGTGAAAGTTGGAAATGGATTTGTTACAGTGTTAATATATAGTTGATTCTTGTTTTATGTTATAGAAATGTGTCAAGAGAGTTTGCTCTTTAAAGGAATCCTGTGGTGAATACTTCTCTTAACTATAGAGTATCACTTCTTTTTCTATTTTTGTAAATGTGGACTTTTGTATTTCTTTCAGTGACAGAAATATTGAGATATTTTGTTTCTAGTTCAGACTACAGTATTTAGCAATAATTCATTTTTTGCTGATGAACTAGGTAATATTCTCCCATATATTAATATCTTGTGTGTTTTAGTTGGGTTTGTTACTGCAAGAAAACAGGTTTATGTGTAATCCAGTAGTTCTCAAACGTGTGGTGCCCCTAACCAGAAGCATGTTAGAAATGCAAATTATTAGGCTCTATCCCAGACCTCTACTGTTCAAAACCTGGGAGGTGGAGCTCAGCAACCTGTGTTTTAACAAGCCGTTCAGGTGATTCTGATGTGTGCTAAAGTTTAGAACTTGGGGTTTAGATAATACCTATAGAGTGGCTGAAAATCTCAGCTCTTAATCACTTGAGGCCTGGATTTGGTTTAATTCCAAGGTATGTGTTAGGAACTACAGCAGTATTGCTTCTAAGCGATATGTAGATGAAAAACTGGTAGCACGGGCTGCCTCACAAGAGTTGCTTTCATTGTTTGCAGTAGTTGAGATTTTAAGAACTAAACAGAGCCAAGAAGCCTTCACTATTGAGTTGAACCAAATTGTTTCAGTTCTTAGGATAATTAGCAGAAGCTTCTCATTTGATAACGTCATTTAGATTGTGCCTCCCTCCATTACCAAGATACTTAAAATGATGAGTCATGAAATCACATTTAAAATACATAAGGTTATCTTCAGAGTTAAGGAATTCCTGAATTAGCTCTCTTTCAAATGCTTTTAAGTTGTAAATAATTACAAGCAGACATACAATACCTGGGAGACACTTCATTAATAGAATTAAGTTATATGTCCATTAATTATTGGTTAATTTTTACATAGTTCTTCATTTTTTGGGTAACATCTGCCTACTTGGTTATTTTAAAAACATTTGTAATGGAAAGTGTTATGCTAATATATGTGTATTTTTTCATTGGAAAATTCTCTCCTCCTGAATTCAGATGTTACATGCATTTATTAATTATTTCAGGTGGGTCCTTCAGGGTAGAATATTAACCTTTTAAACAGAGTGTTATTTTATAAGTGAGAACCCTTGTTTTAAAGAACAAGATCTCTTTGCTAAATTTAGGGCTTTAAAGCTTATTTTGGCTCTTAACTCTACAGCAGATTTTTGTTTTTTTAACTTAGGAAGATAATTACTCTCAAGAAGAGGTATAACTGGTTTGGTGGTGGTGTCTTCTTGGCATCACAGATGGATCTTGTTCATGCTATGGATTAGAATCAGGGACTAGAGAGCCATTAAAGGAAAACTGACAATATTCCCTTTGTGCATATTGAGAAGTGGAACATTTCCCAAAGTCAGGGTAAAGCTACAAACTTTTTGAAGATACTGTTTGTGATTTTTAAGAAAAAAAGGGTATCTAAATATAATTCACCCTCTACATATAACAAGGTCATATGGTGAAAGGTCAGTTTCTTAGAATCAGCCAAAAGAAATTACTCATCCATTCGTTAATTATTTCCCAAATGTTCATAACTCAAGAGTGAGTGAGGAGTGGAATATGTTTTTAAAAAGCCCTTACCCAATCAGATGAGTCTAAAATTTCTAACTAGTTTATGTAGCAAAAAATGTGATGGAGAATTTAGTGTTGAGAATTTCCTGTGATTATTTACTTAATCTTGGGCCCAGGTGAGATTAATAAAATTGAGATGGGGAGGCAATGTTCTGAAGTTAACCAGTCCTTTTCGGTGTGGGCCCAACCACATGCTAATGAATATTCTGTATCTAAGGTCTCTTTAGGCTGGTATTATTTAATCCTTTTACAATGTAACTTACTACTTTCTAAGCTTCGTAAAATGCTTAAACTGCTCGCTTTTAACGTATGTAAAACATGCCTAAAATTGGCAACAATCTAATAGATTTTTTCTTCTTT
Organism: Lipotes vexillifer; assembly: GCF_000442215.2. Taxonomy (NCBI): domain Eukaryota; kingdom Metazoa; phylum Chordata; class Mammalia; order Artiodactyla; family Lipotidae; genus Lipotes; species Lipotes vexillifer. Next base: position 1,544,935 of record NW_006793744.1, read on the forward strand.
AAGAACTTAGTATACAGTGATGTGTTCATTTTTGACTCTGTTAGTGAAGCAGGTCACAGTACTACCAACCTATAAGAAACATATATAGAGTGTTTCAAATAAGACTTTCGTCAGAAGTGAAATGAAATGTGAAGAGAGAATTTATATAAAACAGATTTTTTTTTAACTTTCAAGTTAATTTTTTAACTAAATAATATACCTCAAGTTATTTGTGATGGGGGCGGGGAACCTAATAAATCAAGACTGTAGAAAAGATTGAAAGCATATTGTACATTTTTTTTGTATAGTATAAAAAGAAATATTTTAAACTTTTTTTTTTTTCAGTCTGCCCTAATGATTCATGATACTTGGTTTTCTTCAAGTTAGAGAAATTAGTGCCCAATGTAGTCTTTGACATTTTTGTTATACTGACTTGGGCTGAAGACAAATCTCCTTTTGTCTTCTTGATTCATAAACTTTATGTTAAGCAAGTTTATCTTAGCAAACCATTTTATTTGTTTCAATTCTCTAGTTATCTGAGGGAAACCAAAAGCATGCAAACCTGCAGAAAAGCATCGAGAAAGCTAAAATTGGCCGACATGAAACGGTAAGTTTCTATCTGTAGATTCTTTAATAATGTCAATTCTAAATAGAAGAATAAAAGCATCGAGCTTCCTGTGAGGAGGATGCTGTTCCCACTAGAAAAGAAGTGAGTCACAGCAAAAGCTGTGAACATTTGACCTGGTAGGATTCCCTAATTGTGAATCTAGATTTATTATTATTGTATTATATTGTGTATAGCAGTGTAGCATAGAAGCATAAACCCTGGAGCCAGACTGCCTGGGTTTGAAAGTCTCCTAGACTCTTTCTTCTCGGTTTTCTCAGTTGTAAAATGGGGAATAATAAAATCTATGTCACTGAGTTATTGTGTGATTAAACTAGCTAATATTTGCAAAGCACTTAGAAGAGAGCCTGGCACAACGTAAGCCTTATATAAATGTTTATGTAAATTTTTAAGAGTCAGCTTTTTAAGAGTCTTGGCACTGAATAAATTGAAAACTATTGGACTTCCCTGGTGGTGCAGTGGTTAAGAATCTGCCTGCCATTGCAGGGGACATGGATTCAATCCTTGGCCCGGGAAGAGTCCCCATGCCATGGAGCAGCTAAGTCCATGCACCACAACTACTGAGCCTGAGTTCTGGAGCCCCAGAGCCACAACTACTGAGCCCGCGCACCATGACTACTGAAACACACACGCCTAGAGCCCATGCTCTGCAACAAGAGAAGCCACCGCAATGAGCGCACTGCAATGAAGAGTAGCCCCCACTCGCGGCAACTAGAGGAAGCCCAGGCACAACAACAAAGACCCAATGCAGCCATAGACAGATAGATAGATAAATTTTTAAAAAGAAAGAAAGCTATCAATACAGTGTCTTCATGGCCTTGTAATATTTCTAAATTATTTACATGAATTTTGACCTACTATTTTATTTTAAAAAGTGTTAGGGGTTTTTAAAAATTCACTTTACTTTTTAGTTTTATCATTATCTCAGGTATGGACTTATGACTTGAAAATATGTTGAAGATCAACATGAACATCTAAGCATTTCATCTCAACCTTTATTTGTACCACTTGTGAAAGAGACTCAAAAACTTGTCACATTATATTGGGCTGGCCAAAAAGTTCGTTTGGGTTTTTCCGTAACATCTTACAGAAAAACCCAAACAAACTTTTTGGCCAACCCAATAGAAAAGAATACATCACAGGTTTACTTGGCTTTATGCTTTTCAGAGTTATTTTACATACATTCTTTCATGTGAATAGTCAGGACAGTGACGGATAGGAATTGGAGAATGGTAATTGCTGAAGAATATTTAAGGGAAGGTAAGTTCTGGGCATAACCTGAAACTTTTATTTCTTCTTCAGTTGACAGCAATTACCACCTCTTTATTTGATCCTGTTTTTTTCCTGTGATTTGGCAAGAACTTGTAGAAGCACCTTCAACGAATGGTGACATGTTCATGCCACAAAGTAGTCAGCCAGTCTGCTGAAGGCAGTCCACTGTAACCACTGAAACTAGGGAGAAAACCCACTAGCAAACACAGTTGGTACCTACAGCTATCAGAAGATTATAGGAGTTCAGAAAGACTCCTGAGAAAGATGAACTCTTGTGTTCATCCTGAGTTCACTAGTCACGAGTTTTCAGAAATATCTGAAAGCTTTTTCTATCTACTAGATATTATTCATGGTGATGATTATACTGCTGATGATGGTAATGAAGAAAAAGAAATAGCTAACATATATATTCTGCTTACTATGAGCCAGGCAGGTACTGTTCCAAATGCATTTTCTATCTTGAATCCTGCCAACAGTCTAAGGAGGTAGCTACTATTACTATATTCATTTTTACATTTGAGGAACTGAAAGCACAAAAAGGTTAAGTAATTTGGCAAAGGTCTTGGTGCTAATAACCAGGCTCCCCACTCAGGGTATCTGGAGAGCTGTCATTGCATTCACACAGATAGTCACCACCCTGCTTCTCCTGTCTTCATTAGCTTTTTCTCCTCTTGTTTTTCATTGTGGAGTATGTATAATTTGGGTGTTAATAGCAAATAATGATCATCTTATATTGCAGTTATTTTTCAATCTCTCCTACGCTATGCTAATGTGGTATACACTAATCATATGTAACAATTTACATTTGAATTAAAATTAAATACGATTAAATTCAGTTTCTCAGTAACAGTCACATTTCATGTACTCAGTATCCCTATGTAGTATCCCTATGTAGTTTCCTGCATTGGAGAACACTAATCTAGAACATTTCTATCATTGCACAGTTCTGTTGGACTCTGCTACTTCAGAGGTCTGTACATGCATTCTGTTATATAACTGCTAGCAAAAGTAGCTTTCTTCACTTGGAACCAAGAAGAATAGCTTAAGGCAAAAGTAGAAAAATACGAGTACAAAAATACAAGCTAGCAAGGAACCTTAAACAAGTCCCATCAGGCAGTTTGAACTCTTATTTGGTTTTGCCTCAGACTTTTCCTATAATTCTGTACCGTAACCTTTTCCAGTATTTGGTTTTTATTTGGACTTATTTTCCACACATATGAACTGAATACCAATAGCACTATTACGTCTACCTGTTAGTGAAAACTATGGCTAGGAATTTCAAATGGTGTTTATTGGATCATTTTGTGTAAAAGCTTTATTCTGGTTTACCTTTAAAGAAAAGTGATAGGAGGTCACAAGCTACAGTTCTGTTATTTCTGATATTTTTAAAGGTTAATCATCGTTGAAGTCTGGAAAATTATCTAGAACACTTTCAAGGAAAATTTTATAATGATTGATGTTGCCATAAAATATTACTTAATATATATAGATACAATCTTGCGAAACTACCCAAGAAGTGGTATAATTTTTTTCCTAATGTGATGACAGCCCTCTTTTGAGTTCAGACATAGTTGGTAACCTCTCATCTGTTTATGAGCATTCCATTCTACATATTAATTTCCATTCAGTTAACATTTATATAAGATAATTGAGATTGCAGAGAAAAATGAGAATTGAGTTCATTCTTATACTGTGAATATATATGTATATTTAATATTGTCAAAACCTAATGCGTGGCTTCCCTGGTGGCGCAGTGGTTGAGAGTCCGCCTGCCGATGCAGGGGACACGGGTTCGTGCCCCGGTCCGGGAAGATCCCACATGCCGCGGAGCGGCTGGGCCCACGAGCCATGGCTGCTGTGCATCCGGAGCCTGTGCTCTGCAACGGGAGAGGCCACAACAGTGAGAGGCCCGCACACCGCAAAAAAAAAAAAAACCTAATGCGTATCAGTTATGAGAAAATAAAATGTTTATAAAATGTATAAACTTATGGCATTTTGTTTGTCTTAAATGTACATAATGTTATTTTGAATACAGGAAGAGCGAAGCTTGCTAGCAAAAGAGCTTTCTTCACTTCGAGACCAAAGGGAACAGCTAAAGGCCGAAGTAGAAAAATACAAAGAATGTGACCCGCAAGTTGTGGAAGAAATACGTAAGTTTGTATTACACCTTGAGGGTTTTTAACTTTGCTAACAAAGATACTTTATACTTCTGGTTGCCTGGTAACCATTCTCCACGTATATGAGAAAATAAAGCCCTTAATAATATTCATATTGCATTAATATTTGCATTAAGGAGCCTTAATGTTAAAGCACTGAACAGTGACAACTTTGAAATTATGAGCATTTCAAGAATAAGGACGGTCGGTGGGGTAGAAGGTTAAAGACATAAAATATAGGCTTAGGAAACTGAGAAGTCAGAGAAGGAGTTAAGTTGGCCTCAAGTACCTTGACTCCAGAAAGAAATCCACCATTATCTTCTAGGAAAAGTAATACCAAAAAATACGAGTTTACAAGTTGCAGAAAAGTAGTCTGTGTATTGACTTGCCTTTTAAATATTCCAATGATGTTTTTCCTTACTTTTAAAACAGAGTCCCCAAAGCTTCATTTTCAGTATATTTTTTACATTTATGTAAAGATAGAATTTTGAATATTTGAGGAAATGAAAGATACTGCATTTAATTGCTTAGAAAAGTATGCATAACTTTCCTCATTTTTCTGTTTTAACCTGTCTTTTCATTTAGGAAACTTTATCAAGTGAAACATCTAGAAAAACTGATATTATAGTATGTGATTGAAGACTTTGAGAGAAATTGAAAATATTTGGTATTTTTAAATTAACCTGAGAATAGTTTGGTTACAATTAAGCTGGATGGTATTCTTTACAATTAAAAAAATATTTAAGCAGTTCAGTTAGTATAATCTAAAGTTAAACTTAATTTTAGAGACAGGTTCCGCTTTGCACAACTCCAGGAGATGCCATGCAAGTACACGTAGTCCATGCACGGCCTAGATAATATGTAGTAGCCCTGGTTCAGCTGATTACCGAGGGTGATTTTCAAAGCAAAGTGGAGGCAGAAGAACCCTCTGAGCCAGTCATTTTCTGTGAATTAAGTACTTGGGGAGACATGTGATCTCTTTCGTGCTGCCCATGGATTCATTTCATTTATCATCTTCCTGCAGAAGAAAGTACTAACCGAATGTGCTACAAAATTAAGCACTTTAATCTGTTTTAAAGTTTTAACTAATATCAAATGACCCTCAGTGAACACAAGCACATCAAAGCAGCAGGAGACAAGTTAGGAGTTCACTACTAGGAAGTGAGAGCTGCTCATGATTCACCTTTAAAAGGAGACACAGACTGCTTGTTAAAGAGGACATCAAATGGTGTGTATCCTATCTAGAGCATTTTCTTGTGAAAGAGCATTTTAAGAACAGTTTTCTTACCCAGATTTTTAATACCTTCAGGTGGTTTATTTTCCGGATCAGCATAGCTATGCCCTCTAGCAGTTGATCATGGAAATTCTGTTTTCACAGTAACCAAATATGATCTTTCATTTATCATTTTTACTTGGTTCTACCTTCCTTCCTGATTTTAGTTTTGTGTAATTCTTGGACTTTTTTCTTGAAGTACCAACTCTTTGCTTACCTGCCTCATTCCCTTTTCTGTCTAGGGACCCATAGCTCTTAGCCATATCCAGTGAAGGCTTCTGCTTTTTCACTTTGTGGTCCCATTTGTATTGCCACAGCACTTTCCCTGGGCAGATGACCCTGACTGATACCACCTCCACTTGTGACCTCTCATTTTTAGTCCTTTTCACAATTTGATGATATCTGTCCACACAGAAATGACTAAAAACTCTTATTTAGACTTACAAAACTATTCTGAAATATACTGATTGTGATCCTAAGCCAGTGGATCGTCTTGAGGTACAGAAAATCACTAGGGGTAGAGAATTATGCCAGACTAATTCACGAAGTGGGAAAACTCATTTCAAGCATGTAACTTCAGATGTTGATATTCCTTGTACCTCTGAATCATGCAGCAATTTTGGCAAGTGCATCACCTCTTAGAAAGGTAATAAAACTTGAAGGAAGATGTTTCAAGTATGTTAAGGATGGTGTGTTTTCTGGAGAGTAGAATAGCATAGCTGAGATAGAAGTTGCAACTATAATTTTATGCTGGTTGCCTGAATTCTGCTCTCCATCTTTACCCTTAAATTTAAGTTTGGTAATTTATTTCTCAACCCAAGGAAAACACGCCAATGTGAATGAGTAATAATCAGGGTGTGAGGTCTAAGTGAATGAGCAGAAAGTTTTCTGGTTTACAGTGAATTAAGAGACTTTATGTTTCTTCATCAACATTACATCTAGGTCATCTTTTAATATTTATGCATCCACATAAGATGGATCTGTATTTGGGCCTTATAGAATTTATAATAATGAATCTATTACACATATGTGAATTTTTGAAATTTTCACATTGTACATTTTTTATCTTAATAGGGGAATGAGAGGATAAGAGTCCTTCCTTCCTGGCTTTGTGCTATTACTTTTTAATTCCATTAAAAAATCATCTATTTTTATAGAATACATAATTATAGAAAATTATAGCATATTTAATAGGCAGTAGATATGTAGAATAATTACATTATTTCATAAGTATATTTTAGATGTGATGGTAGGATTTCTTTTTCTATGGAAAGCTATGGTACTACAATCAGAAGAAAAAAAAACCTGTCAGAGCCTGTATACCTATAGAAAGGATTTTTAGACTAACTTTAGTTCATACTTGTATAGAGTGATGTCCTGTCCTCTGCTTTTAAAATTCAGAACAGCTAACAGAAGTTTATTCAAATGTGGCACTTTGACTTTCAGCCAAGATAGAGTAGTATTGTACTGAATTTATCCTCCCACATAAGAACAAAAACAAACATAATATATGGAATAATGATTTTCAAGATACTTGACATCAGACAGCAAAGGGAAGCAATTCCTAGAAAAAGGAAACAAAGTAAGCCTTACAATTGTCCCAGGTTATTTTGTTGAGAGAGTTTTCTGGCTGCAACACAAGGAAGGAGAACCTAGGCAGAGACATACAGACTCCCTGAGTCAAGGAGGTGGAACTGAGAATCAGGGAGACCAACGTGGATAGAGTCCACAGGATACCATACTAGAGGGGAGGGAGTAACACAGAAAGAGAACCTTGGGTATCTAGAGAGGGTTCCTCTCAAGTATTCTATGCACGCATATGAAGAAACTAACCAAAACTGGGGAAAGAACCATCTCAAAAGACTAGAAGGAACAGTGCCAGGCACTCACACAGGACCAGGAATGGGTCTATTCTCACCAGCCAGATTAGAAAAATTTATAATTCACAAGGCATTGAGTAGAGTACTCAAGAAGGTCTTGCTTCAATAGAAGGTAGTAGCCCTAGACTGAGCTCTGCTGTCAACCCCCCTAACAAACCATAAGAGCAAGTCTTGAAGGCAACAAACTATGGTAAAATAACTTAAATGCATTCCAGAACAAAGCTCAATAATATTTATAGGAGTACAAAAATATCTAGCACCCAGCAAGATAAAATTCATAATGTCTGGCATACAATGAAAGATTACCAGGCATGCATAGAAGTAGGAAAAACATAATTGTTAGTGAGAAGAATAATCCTCCAATCAAAACTAACCCAGAGTTGACACAGATAGTAGAATTAGAAGACCATAACATTAATAATTATTATAAATGTATTCTATATGTTCAAAAAGTTAAGTAGAAACATTGAAGATATAAAAAAGACCCAAGTCAAACTTTTGGAGATGAACAATACTGTGTCTGAAAAGAAAAATACACTAGATTGGATTAACAACAGATTAAACTTCCACAGAAGAAAGGGTTAGTGTATTTAAAGACATGGCAACAGAAACTATCCAAAATGAAACTCAGGGAAAAAAAAATTTTTTTTAATGAAAAATAGCATCCATGAGATATAAGACAACTTCAGTGACCCCAATATATGTATAATTAGAGTCCCAGAAGGAGTGTATGTTGGGGGTGGGGGCAGGGCAGGGATGTTTCAGGCCAGAAAAATATCTGAAGAAATACGTATCAAAAGAAATAAGGCTAAATTTTTTTCAAATTTGATAAAAACTATAAACCCACAGATTCAAGAAATTTAGATATGTAAGTAGTAAATGGCAGTAATCTTATCACTAAATCTAGAGAACTTTTTAGGTTTTAACTTGACTCACCCCAAATCCCCTTTCCCTAATGAGATTATTGTTTTTCTTTCTTTCTTTCTTTTTATTTTTTTAATTGGGGTATAGTTGTTTTACAGTGTTGTTAGGTTCTACTGTACAGCGAAGTGGAGTTCCCTGTGCTATACAGCAGGTTCTCATTAGTTATCTATTTTATACATATTAGTGTATATATGTCAATCCCAATATCCAAATTCATCCTGCCCACCCTTTCCCGACTTGCTATCCATACGTTTCTTCTCTATGTCTGTATCTCTGTTTCTGTCTTGCAAACCAGTTCATTTTTCTAAATTCCACATATATGCATTAATATGCTGTATTTGTTTTTCTCTTTCTGACTTACTTCACTCTGTATGACAGTCTCTAGGTCTATCCACATTTCTACAGATCACCCAATTTCATTCCTTTTTATGGCTGAGTAGTATTGCATTGCGTATACGTACCATATCTTCTTTATCCACTCTTCTGTCGATGGGAATTTAGGTTGCTTCCATGACCTGCCTATTGTAAATGGTGCTGCAGTGAACATTGGGGTGCGTGTGTCTTTTTGAATTATGGTTTTCTTTGGGTATATGCCCAGTAGTGGGATTGCTGGGTCATATGGTAATTCTATTTTTAGTTTTCTAAGGAACCTCCAAAGTGTTCTCCATAGTGGCTGTATCAATTTACATTCCCACCAACAGGGCAAGAGGGTTCCCTTTTCTCCACACCCTCTCCAGCATTTATTGTTTGTAGATTTTTTGATGATGGCCATTCTGACCATTCACCTCATTCTGAGGTGATACCTCGTTGTAGTTTTTATTTGCATTTCTTTAATAATTAGTGATGCTGAGCATCTTTTCATGTGCCTCTTGGCCATCTGTATGTCTTCTTTGGAGAAATGTCTACTTAGCTCTTCCACCTGTTTTTTATTGGGTTGTTTCTTCTTTTTTTTTCTTTGATATTGAGCTTCATGAGCTGTTTGTATATTTTGGAGCCTTTGTTGATTCGTTTGCAAATATTTTCTCCCGTTCTGAGGGTTGTCTTATCATCTTGTTTATGGTTTCCTTTGCTGTGCAAAAGCTTTTAAGTTTCATTAGGTCCCATTTGTTTATTTTTGTTCTTATTTCCATTACTCCAGGAGATGGGTCAAAAAAGATCTTGCTATGATTTATGTCAAAGAGTGTTCTTCCTATGTTTTCCTCTGAGAGTTTTATAGTGTCCAGTCTTACATTTAGCTCTTTCATCCATTTTGAGTTTATTTTTGTGTATTGTGTTAAGGAGTGTTCTAATTTCATTCTTTTACATGTAGCTGTCCAGTTTTCCCAGCTCCACTTATTGAAGAGACTGTCTTTTCTCCATTGTATATCCTTGCCTCTTTTGTCATAGATTAGTTGACCATAGGTGAGGGGGTTTATCTCTGGGCTTTCTATCCTGTTCCATTGATCTATCTTTCTGTTTTTGTGCCAGTACCATACTGTCTTGATTACTGTAGCCTTGTAGTATAGTCTGAAGTCAGGGTGTCTGATTCCTCCAGCTCCATTTTTTTTTTTTTCCTCAAGGTTGCTTTGGCTATTCGGGGTCTTTTGTGTCTCCATACAAATTTTATGATTTTTTTGTTCTAGTTCTGTGAAAAATGCCATTGTAATTTGATAGGGATTGCACTGAATCTGTAGATTGCTTTGGGTAGTATAGTCATTTTCACAATATTGATTCTTCCAATCCAAGAACATCGTATATCTCTCCATCTGTTTGTGTCATCTTTGATTTCTTTCATCAGTGTCTTATAGTTTTTTTATACAGGTCTTTTATACCTCTGTAGGTAGGTTTATTCCTAGGTATTTTATTCTTTTTGTTACAATGGTGAATGGGATTTTTTCCTTAATTTCTCTTTCTGATCTTCCATTGTTAGAGTATAAGAATGCAAGAGATTTCTGTGCATTAATTTTGTAACTTTACCAAATTCATTGAGTACCCCTACTAATTTTCTGGTGGCATCTTTAGGATTTTCAATGTATAGTATCATGTCATCTGCAAACAGTCACCATTTTACTTCTTTTCCAATTTGTATTCCTTTTATTTCTTTTTCTTCTCTGATTGCTGTGGCTAAGACTTCCAAAACTATGTTGAATAATAGTGGTGAGAGTGGACATCCTTGTCTTGTTCCTGATCTTAGAGGAAATGCTTTCAGTTTTCCATCATTGTGAATGATGTTTGCTGTACGTTTGTTATACATGGCCTTTATTATGTTGAGGTGGGTTCCCCCTATGCCCACTTTCTGGAGAGTTTTTATCATAAATGGGTGTTGAATTTTGTCAAAAGCTTTTTCTGCATCTATTGAGATAATCATATGGGTTTTATTCTTCAGTTTGTTAATATGTTGTATCCCATTGATTATTGGCGTATATCAAAGAATCGTTGCATCCCTGGGATAAATCCCACTTGATCATGGTGTATGATCCTTTTTTTTTTTTTTTTTTTGCGGTATATGGGCCTCTCACTGTTGTGGCCTCTCCTGCTGCGGAGCACAGACTCCGGACGCGCAGGCTCAGCGGCCATGGCTCACGGGCCCAGTCGCACCACGGCATGTAGGATCTTCCCAGACCGGGGCACGAACCCGTGTCCCCTGCATCGGCAGGCGGACTCTCAACCACTGTGCCACCAGGGAAGCCCTGTATGATCCTTTTAATGTGTTGTTGGATTGTGTTTGCTAGTATTTTGATGATGATTTTTGCATCTATATTCATCAGTGATATTGGTCTGTAATTTTCTTTTTTGTAGTAGCTTTGTCTGGTTTTGGTATCAGGGTGATGGTGGCCTCGTAGAATGAGTTCGGCAGTGTTCCTTCCTCTGCAATGTTTTCGGAAGCATTTGAGAAGGATGGGTGTTAGCTCTTCTCTAAATGTTTGATAGAGTTCACCTGTGAAGCCATCTGGTCCTTGACTTTTGTTTGTTGGAAGATTTTTAATCACAGTTTCAATGTCATTCCTTGTGATTGATCTGTTCATATTTTCTCTTTCATACTGGTTCAGTCTTGGAAGGTTATACCTTTCTAAGAATTTGTCCGTTTTTTCCAGGTTGTCCATTTTGTTGGCATATAGTTGCTTGTAGTAATCTCTTATGATCCCTTGTATTTCTCCAGTGTCTGTTGTCACTTCTCCTTTCTCATTTCTAATTTTATTGATTTGAGTCTTCTCCCTTTTTTTCTTGATGAGTCTGGCTAAACGTTTATCATTTATCTACTTAGAGAATTAGCTTTTAGTTTTATTGATCTTTACTGTTGTTTTCTTTTCTTTTATTTCGTTTATTTGAGATTTTTCTTGTTTTTTGAGGTAGGTTTGTATTGCTATAAACTTCCCTCTTAGAACTACTTTTGTTGCATCCCATAGGTCTTAGGTCGTTGTGTTTTCATTGTCATTTGCTTCTCAGTATTTTTTGACTTCCTGTTTGATTTCTTCAGTGATTATTTAGTATTGGTTATTTAGTAGCATGTTGTATAGCTCCCATGTGTTTGTGTTTTTTACAGTTTTCTGTTCTGTAATTGATTTTTTTTTTTCTTTGACTGCATTGGGTCTTTGTTGCTGCACATGGCCTTTCTCTAGCTGCAGCGAGCGGAGGCTACTCTTCATTGCAGTGCGCGGGCTTCTCATTGTGGTGGCTTCTCTTGTGGCGGAGCACAGGCTCTAGGCATGGTAACCTCAGTAGTTCTTGCACACGGTTCAGTAGTTGTGGCTCGCGAGCTCTAGAGCACAGACTCAGTAGTTGTGGTGCACAGGCTTAGTTGCTCTGCAGCATGTGGGATCTTCCCAGAGCAGGGCTCAAATCCGTGTCCCCTGCACTGGCAGGAGGATTCCTAACCACTGCGCTACCAGGGAAGTCCCTGTAATTGATTTCTAATCTCTTAAGTGCTGTGGTCGGAAAAGATGCTTCATACGATTTCAGTTTTCTTAAATTTACCGAGGCTTGATTTGTGACCTGAGATGTGATCTATCCTGGAGAATGTTCCATGAGCACTTGAGAAGAAAGTGTATTCTGTTGTTTTTGGATGGAATGTCCTATAGATATCAATTAAGTCCATCTTGTTTCATGTATCATTTAAAGCTGTGTTTCCTTATTTATTTTCATTTTGGATGATCTGTCCGTTGGTGAAAGTGGGGTGTTCAAGTCCCCTACTATGATTGTGTTACTGTTGATTTCCCCTTTTATGGCTGTTAGTATTTGCCTTATGTATTGAGGTGCTCCTATGTTGGGTGCATAAATATTTACAATTGTTATATCTTCTTGGATTGATCCCTTGATCATTATGTAGTGTCCTTCTTTGTCTCTTCTAATAGTCTTTGTTTTAAAGTCTATTTTATCTGATATGAGAATTGCTACTCCAGCTTTCTTTTGATTTCCATTTGCGTAGAATATCTTTTTCTATCCCCTCACTTTAAGTCTGTATGTGTCCCTAGGTCTGAAGTGGGTCTCTTATAGACAGCATGTATATGGGTCTTGTTTTTGTATCCATTCAGCCAGTCTTTGTCTTTTGGTTGGAGCATTTAAGCCATTCACATTTAAGGTAATTATTGATATGTATGTTCCTATGACCATTTTCTTAATTGTTTTGTGTTTGTTTTTGTAGGTCTTTTTCTTCTCTTGTGTTTCCCGCTTAGAGAAGTTCCTTTAGCATTTGTTGTACAGCTCGTTTGGTGGTGCTGAATTCTCTTAGCTTTTGCTTGTCTGTAAAGCTTTTGATTTCTCTGTTGAATCTGAATGAGATCCTTGCTAGGTAGAGTAACCTTGGTTGTAGTTTTTTCCCTTTCATCACTTTAAATATATCCTGCAACTCCCTTCTGCCCTGCAGAGTTTCTGCTGAAAAATAGCTCATAACTTTATGGGGATTCCCTTGTATGTTATTTGTTGCTTTTCCCTTTCTGCTTTTAAGGTTTTTTATTTGTATTTAAATTTTTTTTTTTTAGTTTTTGGCTGCGTTGGGTCTTCGTTATTGTGCGCAGGATTTTCTCTAATTGCGGCGAGCAGGGTCTACTCTTCGTTGTGGTGTGGGGGCTTCTCATTGCGGTGGCTTCTCTTGTTGTGGAGCACGGTCTCTAGGTGCATGGGCTTCAGTAGTTGTGCCTTGCGGGCTCTAGAGTGCAGGCTTAGTAGTTGTGGCATATGGGCTTAGCTGCTGCGCACCATGTGGGATCTTCCCTGACCAGGGTTCAAACCCATGTCCCCTGCATTGGCAGGTGGATTCTTAACCACTGTGCCACCAGGGAAGTCGTGTATTTAATTTTTGATAGCTTGATTAATATGTGTCTCAACGTGTTTCTCCTTGTTTTTCTCCTGTATGGGACGCTTTGTGCTTCCTGGACTTGATTGAGTATTTCCTTTCCCATGTTAGGGAAGTGTTCAACTATAATCTCGTCAAATATTTTTAGACCCTTTCTTTTTCTCTTCTTCATCTGGGACCCCTATCATTCGAATCTTGGTGCCTTTAATGTTGTCCCAGAAGTCTCTGAGACTGTCCTCAATTCTTTTCATTGTTTTTTTTAATTCTGCTCCATGGCAGTTATTTCCACCATTCTATCTTCCAGCTCACTTATCCATTCTTCTGCCTCAGTTATTCTACTATTGATTCCTTCTAGAGTATTTTTAATTTCTGTTACTGTATTGTTCATCACTGTTTGTTTGCTCTTTAGTTCTTCTAGGTCTTTTTTAAACGTTTCTTGTATTTTCTTCATTTTATTTCCGAGATTTTGGATCATCTTTACTATCATTACTCTGAATTCTTTTTCAGGTAGACTGCCTATTTCTTCTTCATTTGTTTGGTCTTTGGGGTTTTTACCTTGCTCCTTCATTTGCAGCATATTTCTCTGTCTTCTCATTTTGTTTAACTTACTGTGTTTGGGTTCTTTCCGCAGTCTGCAGTGTCATCGTTCCTCTTACTTCTGGTGTCTGCCCCCAGTGAGTGAGGTTGGTCCAGTGGCTTGTGTAGGCTTCCTAGTGCTGGAGACTGGTGCCTGCGTTCTGATGGGTGGAGCTGGATTTTGTCCCTCTGATGGGCAGTGATCCATCTGGTTGTGTGTTTTGGTGTGTCTGTAAGCTTAGTATGACTTTAGGCAGCCTGACTGCTAATCGGTGGGTTTGTGTTCCTGTCTTGCTAGTTTTTTGGTGTGAGGCGTCCAGCACTGGAGCTTGCTGGCTGTTGGGTGGAGCCAGGTCTTAGTGTTGAGATGTAGACCCTTGGGAGAGCTCTCACCGATTAATATTCCCAGGTGCCGGGAGTTCTCTGGTGGTCCAACGTCCTAGACTCGGCTCTCCAACCTCTTAGGCTCAGGCCCAACCCCTGGCCGGAGTACCAAAACTCCGCAAGCCTCAAGGCACAGAATAAAAGGGAAAAAAAGAAAGAAAAGAAAATGAACAGAGAAATAAAACCCCAATACAAATGTTAAAAGAAAAAGCAAACAGACAAAAACACACACACACAAGAAAAAAAAAGAGAAAACAAAAAAAAAAGAACAAGTAAACAAAAAAATGAAGCCCAAAACGAAAACAAACACTAAAACTAAACTAACAAAAACCAAAAACAAATCAACAGCAGAAAGCAAACTAAAAAAAAGGCAAAGAAAGCATAAAACACACAAAACAAGAAAAAGATAAAAACGAACAAAGAAAGCAAAAGGAAGAAACACAAAACAGCAAAAAAGTAAAGTAAAAATAGAAAAATAGAAAATATAGTTAAAAAGAAGATAAAAATAAAGCAAAACAAGGGAAAAAAGCAAAGGCAAGGGATGAAACACAATATAATGAGAAAGTAAAGTAGAAATAGAAAAAAATGTTTAATATTAAAAATAAAAAGATAAAAAAGAGAGGAAAAAGTAAATAAAAGTAAAAATTAAAAGAACAATAAAAAAAAGAACAACAGAAGAAAACGAAGAAAAAAAATAATAGTATTTTCCTGGACCTTCAGGTGTCAGTGTCCCGCCCCCACAGTGAGCCACAGCCAATCCCTGTCTGCCCAGGATGTCCCCAGTATTTCTAGGTCGGTCCCTGGACCTGCTGTGTGCACTGTGGGGCCAGTTCAGACTCTGATCTGGCCTGACTCCCGTGTGTACTTGCCCCCAAACTCCACAGTTACCCCCAAAGTCTGCAGCCTCAATTGTGGGAACACTCCCTGTCTATTCATATATTCCACAGATGCAGGGTTTACCAAGGTGACTGTGGGGATTTAATCCACTGCTCCTCTGGCTGCAAGGGCATATTTCCCTCTTTCTTTGGTCACACTGCTCCTGGAGTTCAGCTTTGGTTTTGGCCCCGCATCTGTGTGTGGGCCACCTTCAGGCGTCTGTTCCCCACCCAGGCAAGAGGAAGCGAAGCAGCGGCTGATTAGGGCTCACTTGCTCACTCAGGCCTGGGGAAGGGAGGGATACAGCAGTCACCATTGGGATGTGCAGGAAGTGCCTGTGGCAACAGAGGCCAGCAGGAAGTTTGCAACAGCCTGAGGCACACCATGCGCTCTCCCAGGGAGGTTGGCCTCAGATCCCGAGATCCTCAGCAGTAGTGGGCTGCACAGGCTCCCAGGAAGGTGTGGGCAGTGACCTGCACTTGCTCACAGAACCCTTGGTGGCAGCAGCAGCAGTAGCCATTGTGCCTGCTTCTGGGGTCCAAAATAACAGCTACAGCTCACTCCTGCCTCTGGAGCTTGTGTAGGCAGTTTCCTGCCATCTGAGCACATGGAGCAAGAAGCTTCTATTTCAGGCCTGCCCCTCTCCTTGCGCACCCCACGACAATGGTCCCTTGCGTCTCTGGCAGACCCAGGCTTCTTCCCAGACTCCCTCAGCTGTGGCACACTAGCCCCCTCGGGCTGTCTTCACACAGCCAATGCCAGTCCTCTCCCTGGGGTCTGACCTCTGAAGCCCAAGCCTCTGCATCCAGCCCCTACACCACCCCAGTGGGCAGACAAGTGTTTCAGGCTGGGGAGTTCTGGTTGGCACTGATCCTCTGTGTGGGATTCTCCACTTTGCACTCTGTACCCCTCCCTGTTGCTCTGCTCTCCTCTGTGGCTCCAAAGCTTCCCCCCCGCCAATCCCCGTCTCCGCCAGTGAAGGGGCTTCCTAGTGTGTGGAAACTTTTCCTCCTTCACAGCTCCCTCCCAGAGGCGCAGGCCCCGTCCCTATTTTTTTGTCTCTGTTTTTTCATTTTTCTTTTGCCCTACCCAGGTACGTGGGAAGTTTCTTGCCTTTTGGGAAGTCTGAGGTCTTCTTCCAGCATTCAGTAGGTGTTCTGTAGGAGTTGTTTCATGTGTAGATGTATTTTTGATGTATTTGTAGGGAGGAAGGTGATCTCCACGTCTTACTCGTTGCCATCTTGAAGGTTCCCCCCAAGATTATTGTTTTTAAAATGTGCTTTTTGATAATGATGGGCTTCAAAGGATTTGGCCATGTGTTATTGCAGAACAGATTATACTAGATTAAAGGATTATGAGATTCACAAATTTAATAGGATTGGGTTCTTAATAACATGGCTATAGTACCCAAATTATAATAATCAGGCTTATGTCTAAGTCCGTCATCGCTTATTTTGAAACAAGTTTTCTGCTGACAGTAGCTGTAACCCTTATGTTCATGTAGATAGAGCTATGTATTATCTCTTATTTCTTAATAATTCCTGCAGGAAATATTTATATTTCATCATGCCAGTTGAATTATTGATATCACTAAACAAGTATTAACAAGATTAGTTGCAAATATCCAAGAAATGAGAAGTAAAAGCATTAATAAATTTTTATTTTAGCTACTCTGAACATTATTTAAGTGAGAACAGATAAAATAAGTTGTAGTAAAAGCTGAATTCTCACAATAAAGGGTTTGGAAAGTAAATCTTAGAAGTACTTAAGAGATTTTCTTAGAAATAAATGCCGAGATGACAATGAAACTGGTGGAGTGAGGACCTTTGAAAATGTACACTTCCATTAAAGCTGGCAAATATTGTTACAACTTTTCCAGAATTTTAGAAACTAAATGAAGAATTACCTGTTCAAGAAAAATGGTCTGATCTCTTCATGAAGAGCAAGCTTTGTGGTGTTTAACTTGCCCTATTCTCCTCTCCTACTCTCCAGCTCAACAATAATCTTGAAAAATAACGGCCCTGCCTTCTTGGTATCAAGGGAATAGAATGGACCTGGAGCTCTTTAAGACCCTCACTCCAAAGAATTGTCATTATTTGGCATCTCTGGTGCTTCCCTAAAAGCCACCAATAGAAAGGATTGGGTTTTTTTTTTTTGACCTGATTTGGAGTATGCCATCACTAACAGCATCTTCCTGGGGAGTGTTTGTCTAAAACAATTACAGGCAAGAGTTTTAACTTCATAGCTGTCTTGGGTTATGAGTAACAGTTAAGGAAAAGAGTAGACTAACCAAAAAGTTTAAAAGGAGAGGCCAGAAGAGATGTTCATAGCTGCCTTGAAATCAGAATATTCCTGGAAATCTAGAATGCCACATGCACACCTTGGGCTGTGCACATTCTCAGAAAAGACCTGAGATGGTCCTAATCTCCCACTGCTAGCTGACCTTGACACTCTGTACAGAAGTGGAGGCTAAAGCATAATTGTAAATTGCCTGAGTATTGTTGAAACCTGCCCCAGCACACACACACAGACTCTCAGCAAAGACTTGAAGATTTAGTGCAGGTGGTTTTTTTTTTGCGGTACGCGGGCCTCTCACTGTTGTGGCCTCTCCCATTGTGGAGCACGGGCTCTGGATGCGCAGTCTCAGCGGCCATGGCTCACGGACCCAGCCACTCCGCAGCATGTGGGATCTTCCCAGACCGGGGCACGAACCCATGTCCCCTGCATCGGCAGGCAGACTCTCAACCACTGCGCCTAGGGAAGCCCCTAGTCCAGGTGTTTAAGGAAATCTCTGTTCAATCGTTGGCTGATCAGTAAGCAAACTGACTAGAGACTTCAGTAGCCACACACATAACAAAGAATATAGACTTTACAGAATTAGTTCAGAGAAATCACTAAATTATCAATAAATACAGGTAGCAGCAACAGCAACCCTGGGAAGGTGGGAATAATCTGATTTCCAGAGTTGCAACATTATATTAATTTAAATATCCAGTTTTCAACAAAGTGTTGCAAGACATGAAAAGAAACAAGAAAATATGGCTCATGCATGGTTTTGGACTTTAAATCAGCTATTTTAAATATGTTAAAAGAGCTAAAGAAAAATATATCTAAGGAACTAAAGGAAAGTCTGAGAATGATACCTCACTAAATACAGTAAGTCCCCTACATACAAACAAGTTCTGTTCTGAGAGCATGTTCGTAAGTCCAGTTTGGTCTAAGTCCAACAAAGTTAGCCTAGGTACCCAACTAACACTATCGGCTATAAAGTACTATACTGTAATAGGTTTATAATACTTTTCACACAAATAATACATAAAAAACAAACACAAAAAATAAAACATTTTTAATCTTACAGTACTTGAAAAGTTCAGTAGTGCAGTACAACAGCTGGCATACAGGGGCTGGCATCGAGTGAACAGGCAAGAAGAGTTACTGACTGGAGGAGGGAGAGGAGGTGGGAGATGTTAGAGCTGAAGGATCATCAGCAATAGGAGACGGAGGGCAAGCTGCGATTTCACTCACGCCTGAAGCTGATGACACAGTTTCTGGTTCCTTGCTGGATTCAATTCTGTCTACCCTCTTGAAAAGGCGATCCAGTGATGTCTGGGTCATAGCTCTTTTTTTCTCATAATAGGTGACACAGCACTGAATTGGATTCTGAACGGCTGCTTTAACATTTGGGTCCTGTGCCTCAAAAACTAACAGTGTCTCCTCAAATAAAGAAAATCCCCTTGCCATATCCTGCGTCATGAATCTCTACGGTTCTTCAGTTACTTCTTCTTCCTCTTGTCTCTCTTCATCCTTTCTCTGGGCCTCCATTTCCATCTTTTTGCCTCATTCCACTCTCTCAATTATTTTCACTATTGTTTCCATTGTTATCACTTGGCAGTTCTTAGCTGTACCAGCTACATCACCGCTGCTCTTACACTTGCTTCTGGGCTTGAAATAAAGATACCGTACTATTTTACTCTACCTAGTACTGTAAGTAAAGTACACAAAAGCACAACCACTTGTAGAGGATGCATGCACGTGACTGTGTACGCCAGATATGTGAACTAACTTACTTGATTGGACATGCAAACACATGTTCGCATCTTTGAAAGTTCACAACTTGAAGTTTCATATGTAGGGGGTTTACTGTAGAGAATATCAATAAAGAGGTAGAAATTATTAAGAAGGAACCAAATAGAAATTCTGGAGCTGAAACCTATAGTAATTAAGTAAAACATTCACTGGAAGGATTAACAGCAGATTTGAGCAGGCAGAATAAAGAATCGGTAACTTGAAGATAGTTCAATAGAGATAATCCAATCTGAGGAACAGAAATCAAAAAGAGTGAAGAAACATTAACAGAGTCTCAGAGACCTGTGGTATGGCATCAGGAATGCAAACAGTCTCACAATGGTAGTACCAGAAAGTGATGAGAGAGAAAGGGCCAAGAGAATAAGGCTGAAAATGTCCCAAATTTGATGAAAAACATTAATTTACACATCCAAAAAGCTTAATAAATTCCAATTAGGACAACCTCAAAGAGATCCACACATAGGCTCACCATAATCAAATTGTCAGAAGATAAACAGAAGCTTGAAAGCAATAAGAAAGAAGCAACTCATCATATATAGGGGATCTTCAGTCAGATTAACAGCTTTTTTCTTATTAGAAGCCATAGAAGTCAGAGACATTGAGATGACATATTCAAAGTGCTGCAAGAAAAAACTGTTAACCAAGAATTCTATATACAGAAGTATTTTCCTTTAAAAATGAAGGGCAAAGTAAGATAGTCTGAGGTAAATAAGTGAGAGTTTGTCATTAGCAGATCTGCCCTTAAAAAAAAAAATGGAAGTCCTTCTCATTGGAGTGAAAGCACTAGACACTAGACACTAGACAGTAACTTGATCAACATGAAGCAATAAAATAGATTTACATAGGTAAATCTGAAGGACAGTATATGTGTATTTTTGTTTGTATCTGTTATGTTCTATCTGATTTAAATTACAGCTGCATAAAGCAATACTGATAAACATGTTGTTGGGCACACAATGTATAAAATATATTTTGTGACAATTACAGCGTAAAAGTGGGGAGGGGAATGGAGCTACATAGGAGCAAAACTTTTGTGTACTATTGGTATTCATTCTAATTAAGATGTTAATAGTAATCCCCAGGGCAATCACTAAGAAAACATCCCCAAAATATTTGGTGAAAGAAATAAGGGAATTAAACTGATACACTAAAATATCTGTTTAACATAAAATGAAGCAACTGTGGAAGAATTGAGGAACAAAAATTCATATGACTTATAGAAAATAAATAGCAAATGGCAGATGTAAATCCTACTTTGTCAGTAATTGTATTAAATGTAAATGGATTAAACTCTCCAATTAGAAGGCAGGGATTGGCAGAATACTTTAAAAACACATAAACTATATACTGTCTACAGAAGAGTCACATTTGACTCAAGGACACAAATATGGTAAAAGTAAAAGCTGGAAAAAGATATTCCATGAAAACAATAACCAAAAGTGAGCTAGAGTGGCTAAACCAATACCAGAGAAAATAGGTTTTAAGACAAAAATTGTTACTAGAGACAAAGAAGTACAGTTTATAATTGTAATGATAAAAGGATCAACTCTTCAAGAAGATATGACAATTACAAACATATATACAGTTAACAATAGAGAAGCAAAATACATAAGCAAAAACCAAAAGAATTGAAGGGATAGACAATTCAACAATAATAGTTTAAAATTTAAATACTCCATTTTGAATAAAGAATGGAATAGCAAGATGGAATATAAGCAAGAAATTAGAAGACAGTGCTACAAACCAACTAAATCTCTGTAGAACATTCAACAACAGCAGGGGACACATTCTTCTCAAGTGCACATGAAATTTTTTTCAAGGTAGACCACATGTTAAGCTTAAGTTGCAATAAATTTAAATGGATTGATAATACAAAGTATGTTTTCTGATGACAGTGGAATTTTATGAGATATATTACAGAAGGAAATTTGGGAAATTCACAAATATGTTGAAATTAATCAACACACTCCCAAAAGGGATGGCTCAAACAAAATCACAAGGGAAATCAGGATATACTATGAGATAGTGAAAATGAAAACATACAAAAACTTATTGGGTGCAATGAAGGCATTGCTCAGTGGGAAATTTATTAATATTTTAATGCCTATGTTAAAAAATAGAGAAAACTCTCAAAACAAAAACCTAGACTTCTATCTTAAGAAACTAGAAAAAGAAGAGCAAGCTAAACCCAAAGCAGATATAAGAAAGGAAATAAAATGACTAGAACAGAAATGAAAGAGCTAGAGAATCGAAAAACAAGAGAAAGTCAATAAAACCAAAAGTTGGTTCTTTAAGTAGATCAACAAAATTGGCAAACTTTGGCTAGACTGACCAGGAAAAAAGGAAGATTCAAATTACTAAAATCAAGAATGAATTAGAAGGATCATTGTTGACCTTACAGATAGAAAGAGGACTATAAAGGAATACTATGAGCAGTGGTATGTCAATGAATTTGATAAGTTATATGAAGTGAACAAATTTCTAGAAGGATACAAGTTACCAAAACTATCAAGCAGAAATGAACTCTGTAAATAGATGTATAACATGTTAAGAGACTGAGTTAGAAATTAAAAACTTCTTACAATAAAAAACCAAGTCTACACTGGTGAATTCTGTCAGTTTAAAGAAGTAACTTTTCAATTAAAAAAAAGTTAGAAAAGAGAGAACACTTCCTAACTCATTCTTTGAAGTCAGTATTACCTTGATACCCAAACCAAAGACTTCGTAAGAAAAAAAAACTATAGTTAAGTATTGCTTACAAATATAGATGTAAGTATTCTCAACAAAGTTCTAGCAAATCAAATCCAGCAGTATATAAAAAGGATTATACACCCTGATTAAGTGACATTTATCTCAGGGTTGAAAGGTTGGTTCAACGTACAAAAATCAATCTAATGCAACCTATTTATAGAATAAACGTGGACGTAACCCCACATAATTGTCTCAATAAACAAAGTATTTGATAAAATCCAACGCCCTTTTGTAATAAAAACACTCAACAAACTGGGAAAAGAAGTGAACTTCCTCAGTCTAACAAGAGTGTATCTGTGGGCTTCCCTGGTGGCACAGTGGTTGAGAGTCCGCCTGCCGATGCAGGGGATACGGGTTTGTGCCCCGGTCCAGGAAGATCCCGCATGCCGCAGAGCGGCTGGGCCCGTGAGCCATGGCCGTTGAGCCTGCACGTCTGGAGCCTGTGCTCCGCAACAGGAGAGGCCACAACAGTGAGAGGCCCGCATACCGCAAAAAAAAAAAAAAAAGTGTATCTGTAAAAAGTGCACAGCTGGGACTTCCCTGGCGGCCCAGTGGTCAAGACTCTGCACTTCCAATGCTGGGGGCACAGGTTCCATCCCTGGTTGGGGAATTAAGATCCCACGTGCCATGTGGTGCAGCCAAAAAAAAAAAATGCACATCTAACTTTTTTTTTTTAACATCTTTATTGGTGTATAATTGATTTACAATACTGTGTTAGTTTCTGCTTTATAACAAAGTGAATCAGCTATACATATACATATATCCCCATATCTCCTCCTTCTTGCGTCTCCCTCCCACACCCCCTATCCCACCCCTCTTGGTCACAAAGTACAGAGCTGATCTCCCTGAGCTATGTGGCTGCTTCCCACTAGCTATCTGTTTTACATTTGGTAGTGTATATAAGTCCATGCCACTCTCTCACTTCGTCCCAGCTTACCCTTCCCCCTCCTCGTATCCCCAAATCCATGCTCTACGTCTGTGTCTTTATTCCTGTCCTGCCCCAAGGTTCTTCAGAACCTTTTTTTCTTAGATTCCATATATATGTGTTAGCATACAGTATTTATTTTTCTCCTTCTGATTTACTTCTCTCTGTATGACAATCTCTAGGTCCATCCACCTCACTGCAAATAACTCAATTTCGTTTCTTTTTATGGCTGAATAATATTCCATTGTATATATGTGCCACATCTTCTTTAAACATTCATCTGTCAATAGATACTTAGGTTGCTTCCATGTCCTGCCTATTGTAAATAGAACAGCTAACATATTGAATGGTGAAATGCTGTATTCTTTCCCCAAGGATGTGCACTCTCACCTCTTCTGTTCAACACTGTACTGGAAATTCAAGCCAGGGCAGTTAGGTAAGAAAGAGAAATAAAAAGCATCCATATTGAAAAGAAAAAAAGAAAACTATCTCTATTTGCAGTTGACATAATCTTAGGTAGATAGATACCCCTAAACAATCCACAAAACAACAACAGCAAAATACAACTATTAGAGTTCACAAGTGAGGTCAGCTGATTGCAAGATAGAAAATCAATATATAAAAAACACTTGTATTTTATAAACTATCAATAAACAGCCTGAAAATGAAATTAAGAGAATTCCACTTACAGTAGAATCAAAATGAATAAAATACTTAGGAGTAAAATTAATCAAAGAAGTGCAAGACTTGTACTGAAAAGTAAAAAACATTTAATGAAATTAAAGACCTATATAAATTGAAAGACATCCCGTGTTCATGAATTGAGTGACCTAAATGTTGTCATGGTGGAAATACTCCCCAGTTGGTCTACAGATTAACTGTAAAACCTCCAAAATTCCAATTTCTTTTCTGCAGAAATTGATATTAGTCCTAAAATTCTTATGAAAATGCAGGGGACCCAGAACAGCCAGAAGAACCTTGGGGGAAAAAAAAGTTGGAAGACTCAAATTTCCCAGTTTCAAAACTTACTACAAAACTTTAGTAATCAAGGCAATTTGGTACTGGTATAAGAATAGACATACAGGTTAATGAAATGGAATTGAGCGTCCAGAAGTAAACAAGGTTTTGAACAAGGGTACCAAGACTATTCAATCAGAACAAAATAGTGTTTTCAGCCAAGGACGCTGGGCACAACTGGTTATCCACATGCAAATGAATCAACCTGGCCTCCCACCTCCCACTGTATATAAAAATTAACTCAAGTGGAGCAGAGACCTAAACGTAAGAGCTAAACCTATAAAACTCTTAGAAAAAAACATAGATGTGTGTCTCTGTAGCCTAGTTTTCTTACATATGACATCAAAAGCTCAAGCAACCAAAGAAAAAGTAGATAAATTTGACTTCATCAAAATTAACAACTTTTGTGTGTCAAAGTACATTGTCAAGAAAGAAAGAAAACCCACAGAATGGGAGAAAATAGTTGCAAATCCTGTATCTGACGAGTGTCCAATATCAAAAATATACATTAAAAAAACTTATGACTCAACAATAAAAAAAATTTAGACACAAAGGATTTGAACAGACATTTTTCCAAGGAAAATATACAAATGGCCAATGAGCATATGGAAAGATGCTCAACATCATTAGTCATTAGGGAAATGCAAATCACAACACAATGAGACACCCATTAGGATGGATGTAATAAAAAGAAGGCAAAATAATTATTGGTGAGGATGTGGAGAAGCTGGAACTCTTAGATTGCTGGTGGGATTGTGAAAATGATGCAGCCACTTTGTTTTTTGTTCGTTTGTTTTTGTTTTTTAACATCTTTATTGGAGTACAATTGCTTTACAATGGTGTGTTGATGCAGCCACTTTGGAAAACAAGTTATCTGTTCCCCAAAATGTTGTATGTATAGTTACCATTTGAGCCGGCAATTCCACCCCTAGGTATGTACCCAAAAGAATTGAAAACATGTTCACACAAAAATTGTTAAATTATTCATATTAGTAATAACAGCCCAAATGTTCATCAACTGGTGAGTGACTAAGCGAAATGTGGTATATCCATACAATGGAATATTATTTGGAAGTAAAAAGGAATGAAGTATTTATACATGCTACAGTTGACAAACCTTAAAAACATTGTGCCAAGTGAAAAGAAGCCAGACATATATGATTTCATTTATATGAAATGTCCAGAATAGGCAAATCCATAGAGACAGAAAGTAGGTAAGTGGTCTCCAGGGGCTGGGGGTAAGGGGAAGTGGAGTGACTCCTAATGGGTATGGGATTTCCTTTTGGGTGATGAGAATGTTCTGGAATTAGGTAGTGGTGATGGTTGTACAACCTTGTAAATATACTAAAAACCGCTGAATAATACACTTTAATATGGTGAATTCTTTGGTATATAACTTGTATTTCAATAAATAAATAAATGCTATCATTATGAATACTGTTTATGCCCAGATGATCATGGCATTGTTATGTGCTGTGTAGATTAACTTGAACGACATCATATAGATACAGATAACATTTAATAGCAAAAAGTATAATTAAATATAAAGTAAATATTTCCTCCTTCAGGGCTACTGTATGGCCATTAAAATTGTATTGTCAAGTTTATTGTTGTCTAATATGTATACACTAAAATGCTTATCATCAAATTATTTTATCTTCTGGTGTAAATTATTTGAGAAACATATCGGTTAAACATGTCTTTAAAGAGGAAGTAAAATAATAGTGGACATTTAGGAAAGGGAAATTGTTCACATTGACTTTGTATTCATGACTAATATAACTGCAACTATCTAAAATTTCCTTGGGAAGTTGAGCACGTTTGTGAGATACAGTGTCACTATTTGAGCTTTTTTTTTCCGAAAAAGATGAATCTATATATATATGGTTGGGGTTTTTTCAGGTCAAGCAAATGAAGTGGCCAAAGAAGCTGCTAACAGATGGACTGGTATGTATTACAGTGGCACTGATAAACTAGTCAAACTCTTGTACACTTACTATGATGTGAAATGCAGGAGCTATTGTGCCTGGTTAAGTTCAAGAAAAGACATTTCTGAAAGTGTATGTATTAATCAAGATTTTATATCTTAAATCATTTCATTTACTTAAGGAATTTTTTAAATCTTATTATGAGTCATTTTGTAAAGTGTAAGGCATTTTTGTAAAACCAATGATTACTTTAAGTTTTGTGTAACTTTTCCCAGATAAATCACTTGGGCTAATCACTTAACTTTCTTATATATTAATGCAAGATACAACTTTTAAGAGTTTCATGCAATCCTAAAGATTTGTCTTCCTGCTCATAATAATAATTGCAAACATTTGTCAAGGGCTGATTATGAGCCAGGCATTATAAAGCGTGTCTGTGCTGCATTCTCATTTAATCTCCACAGCAATCTTATGAGGTACATAGGATTATTATCCCTAATTTTAGAGACAAAACTGAGGCCACTAGGAACCCACAGTCACACAGGTGCTAGGCAGTGGAACAGGAATTAGATTTCAGAGTCCAAGCTCTCACCCACCACACGGGATAGTCTTCTCTGTGTACCTGCTTTCATGTAAATGCCTCATTAATCCCTTTGCCAATTGATACACCCTCTGGTTTATACCAGGTAAATACTAAGAAATGGGAACTCATGAGGCATTATCTATGTGTCTTAAAATTTAGAAGAACGTTAATAAATAATGATTGTTGTGAATTATATACAAGTATGATTATTGTTGTTAAAACCTGTCCGGAAGTTACCCTGATGTTTTTTCAGTATTTAATTATAAAATAATGGTAATTGAACCTTTCCATCCTGGTAATAGTCTTTAATGCCTTTATATGTGTTACCCTTATTCTGTTTCTGTGGGACAGTATGGATAAGATTGCATTGACACAGAGATGCAGAAAGCTTGAAGTAGCTGCCTTAAGTCAAAGGTGATTAGTCCCTGGAAGAACAGGGATTAGAGCCAGATTTCCCTGATTCCATGTCCAGACCTCTGTATTTCACAGAAAACTTAAGAATTGTTTTTCCTTGTTTATTTTAGAATTAAGTACACTGATAAAATCAATATAACTGGCCTTTGGTTCCTATAAAATTGCAGTCTTATTTATTACAAAGTTATTTCCTAAATAGTGTAACACTTTAGTGATAAGAACAGAGGAGGGTAAAAACAGCAAACTTACATTAAATAAAAGAGAATAATGAAATGTGTGTCCAATAAAGAATAAATAAATAATACATACAGTGATATCATATAGGTTTGAGAAATATAAAATTTTGAGTAAGGAAAAAGGCAAGTGGATTTTTAGGTTAAAAATAAGACAAGAGTCACAAAATGATTTCCCCTAATTAACAAAGCAGCTCAGCAAACAGTAGGCACAGGCAACCTATGTATATAGTGGGAGGAACTTGACTTTCAAAGGAATCCAGGTTGTTCTCCTTATTTGCTATGTGATTTATTGAACCTCTCTGACCCTGCTTCTTCATCTGTTCAATGTGGATAATATCTACCTCACATTTTGGAAGGATTACATAAAACAGTTTGTAAGCCGTTTAGCACACCATTAGACACATTGATAAACAAATACTCCCCTTTTCCCTGTCTCTTAAAAAAATCCTTTCATGTTTTCCAGTTGATCATAAACTTCAAAAATTATAATTTAAAAAATGTGAACAACTTTTTTTTCCCTTGTGTTACTAGTTGAGAAAGAACCTGAAACTTTTTAAATCATATAGGAAGGATGATATTTTCAGAACAGTAGAAACAGCTGTTAAGAACCATATTTCTTGGGGCTTCCCTGGTGGCGCAGTGGTTGAGAGTCCGCCTGCCAATGCAGGGGACATGGGTTCATGCCCCGGTCTGGGAGGATCTCACATGCCGCAGAGCGGCTGGGCCCATGAGCCATGGCGGCTGAGCCTGCGTGTCCGGAGCCCATGCTCCGCAACGGGAGAGGCCACAACAGTGAGAGGCCCGTGTACCGCAAAAACAAACAAACAAAAAAACGTATTTCCATTTGAGTGTACAACTTGCTCCTTCCAACATAAAAGTGTTATGAAAAAATCATGGAGTTAAAATGAATTACACCTCAGAAAACCTTCCTGTTTTCAAAACAAACAAAAAGAAAACATCAATAATACTGATAACTAAAGATCGTTATATAATTATTAGTTAAGATTTGGTTTCTTTATACTGAAAAGTTCCCTAAAATGTATTTTAAGTTGAGCATACTTACCGTTCAGTAATTCAATATTTCAATTTTATAGAATGAGAAGTCACCTCAGGGTATAAATATAACTAGAAATATAGCATCTAAGTGTTTTGCAACATTAAGTAACTTTAAAAGTGATTTATCAAATTATATAAAACCTTGCCTAATAACTAAGATAGTGGAGTTTTTATGACTTTGTATGAGAGGCACCTAAATGAGTGAGGGGGGAAAGATGTTGTGAGGTCCTAACATAGACTTATGCATGTGATATTGCCCATCCTATTCCTGTATATATCTTGGGTATGCCACCATATAAATTAATATGAATTCTACCAGTCTTAAGGTTGTTTCTTTAAAAAAAAAGTATTTTTTTATCCATTCATAAACATTTCCACATAATAGAAAAATTAATTGACAGGGATGAACTGTCAAGATTGCGGGTAACTTTGTCTTGAAGGCAGACATTGAGTGGCCCAAGGACATATTTAATCAGAGTCTTTTTGAATTGGTCCATTAAGCATTGTATGGAGAGGCTTTTTATTTGTTTATTCTTTTGTTTGTTCTTAATCTTTGAAGGTTTATAATAAAATGGTTTCTTGCCCTCACATGAACCAGGAAATCCTTCCTGCAGAGGCTCTAGTCTTACTATGGTGCCTCGTTTTCTTCTCTCCTGATCCCGGGTTGAAGTACATTCCTCCAAGGCTCCTACAGCATTGCATCTGTCCTCTTGTTTTCTGGAAATCTTTCTGTATTCTTGGAGCCTATTCTACAAGCTGTACACATAACACTTGATCTTTTCTCTCTAACATACATATCACTTTGGAATTGTTTAGTGATAAATTGATTTTTCTCTCTCTACTCTTGTGTCAGTTTGAAGGCATAGGCTCTTTATGTTCTGGAATACCTGTAATACACTTAATAGCTGTCTTATGTAGCAATGGGCCCTCTATAAGTATTTGGTTGTGACTGTCAAGATTGCACAGGTTGTGCAGACACTAATCAAATTAAACAGATTATTCTAGAGTACCTCATGCTATTAGTATTCTCTCTTAGGTTCTTATGAAAAGTAGAGATTTGGTTTAGATCATTACATAAAGATTTATTTTAATATCTGTTGATATTCACATGCCGCAGAGCGGCTGGGCCCATGAGCCATGGCGGCTGAGCCTGCGTGTCCGGAGCCCATGCTCCGCAACGGGAGAGGCCACAACAGTGAGAGGCCCGTGTACCGCAAAAACAAACAAACAAAAAAACGTATTTCCATTTGAGTGTACAACTTGCTCCTTCCAACATAAAAGTGTTATGAAAAAATCATGGAGTTAAAATGAATTACACCTCAGAAAACCTTCCTGTTTTCAAAACAAACAAAAAGAAAACATCAATAATACTGATAACTAAAGATCGTTATATAATTATTAGTTAAGATTTGGTTTCTTTATACTGAAAAGTTCCCTAAAATGTATTTTAAGTTGAGCATACTTACCGTTCAGTAATTCAATATTTCAATTTTATAGAATGAGAAGTCACCTCAGGGTATAAATATAACTAGAAATATAGCATCTAAGTGTTTTGCAACATTAAGTAACTTTAAAAGTGATTTATCAAATTATATAAAACCTTGCCTAATAACTAAGATAGTGGAGTTTTTATGACTTTGTATGAGAGGCACCTAAATGAGTGAGGGGGGAAAGATGTTGTGAGGTCCTAACATAGACTTATGCATGTGATATTGCCCATCCTATTCCTGTATATATCTTGGGTATGCCACCATATAAATTAATATGAATTCTACCAGTCTTAAGGTTGTTTCTTTAAAAAAAAAGTATTTTTTTATCCATTCATAAACATTTCCACATAATAGAAAAATTAATTGACAGGGATGAACTGTCAAGATTGCGGGTAACTTTGTCTTGAAGGCAGACATTGAGTGGCCCAAGGACATATTTAATCAGAGTCTTTTTGAATTGGTCCATTAAGCATTGTATGGAGAGGCTTTTTATTTGTTTATTCTTTTGTTTGTTCTTAATCTTTGAAGGTTTATAATAAAATGGTTTCTTGCCCTCACATGAACCAGGAAATCCTTCCTGCAGAGGCTCTAGTCTTACTATGGTGCCTCGTTTTCTTCTCTCCTGATCCCGGGTTGAAGTACATTCCTCCAAGGCTCCTACAGCATTGCATCTGTCCTCTTGTTTTCTGGAAATCTTTCTGTATTCTTGGAGCCTATTCTACAAGCTGTACACATAACACTTGATCTTTTCTCTCTAACATACATATCACTTTGGAATTGTTTAGTGATAAATTGATTTTTCTCTCTCTACTCTTGTGTCAGTTTGAAGGCATAGGCTCTTTATGTTCTGGAATACCTGTAATACACTTAATAGCTGTCTTATGTAGCAATGGGCCCTCTATAAGTATTTGGTTGTGACTGTCAAGATTGCACAGGTTGTGCAGACACTAATCAAATTAAACAGATTATTCTAGAGTACCTCATGCTATTAGTATTCTCTCTTAGGTTCTTATGAAAAGTAGAGATTTGGTTTAGATCATTACATAAAGATTTATTTTAATATCTGTTGATATCCTATAACTCTTTATTTAGAGAAATGAGGATATTTTGTTAACATTATTCTATTTGATATAGTAGTATTCACCTCAGCAGTGAACTTCGTTCCAAACATTTAGTTATCAATATTTGATACTTGGAATTAAACTTCCTAAAACAATATTTTTAAGAGTGATCGAACTTCATATATTAATTTCCTAATGGTACCGTAACAATATACTTCAGACCAGGTGGCGTAAATAAAGAAATTGATTTTCTCACAGTTCTGGAGGGTGGAAGTCCAAACTCAAGGTGTAGGCAGGTTTGGTTTTTTCTGAGGCCTCTCTCTCCTTGGCTTCTTCTCCTTGTGTCCTGGCAGTCTTTCCAATGCCTGGTCCTGGTGTCTCAGTGTATCCACATTTCCTTTTCTTGTAAGAACACCAGTCAGATTGGATTAGGGCCTACCCCAGTGGGCTCATTTTAACTTAATCACCTCTTTAAAGACCCAGTTTCCAAATACAATCATATTCTGAGGTAGTGGGGTTTAGGACTACAACATATGAATTAGGGGGAGGTGATAATTCGGCCAATAACACTCCAAAAGAACCTACTTTAACCCTTCATTTCATTATCACAACTAACACAGTGTTTAATGTTTTA
Source organism: Lipotes vexillifer (assembly GCF_000442215.2). NCBI lineage: Eukaryota > Metazoa > Chordata > Mammalia > Artiodactyla > Lipotidae > Lipotes > Lipotes vexillifer. The sequence continues at coordinate 1,576,333 of NW_006793744.1, forward strand.
TAGAATACTCTGAACCAGAAAACTCTATACCATTACTTTTCTGTATTTATAATACATATTCATTATAAAGATGGTATATATACATTAAAGAGAATGTGTAAAATTAAAAAAAGAAAACTCACCGTCATTCCCATTCCCTCAGTGCAGCCATTGTGAGCACGTTGGTACTGCCTTGCATCCTTCACTGCCTATGCATTGACACCCTTCTACTTGATTAGACATTTAGATTGCTTTTTTTTTTTTACATCTTTCTTGGAGTATAATTGCTTTACAATGGTGTGTTAGTTTCTGCTTTATAACGAAGTGAATCAGTTATACATATACATATGTTCCCATATCTCTTCCCTCTTGCGTCTCCCTCCCTCCAACCCTCCCTATCCCACCCCTCTAGGTGGTCACAAAGCACCAAGCTGATCTCCCTGTGCTATACGGCTGCTTCCCACTAGCTATCTATTTTACGTTTGGTAGTGTATATATGTCCATGCCACTCTCTCACGTTGTCACAGCTTACCCTTCCCCCTCCCCATATCCTCAAGTCCATTCTCTAGTAGGTCTGTGTCTTTATTCCTGTCTTACCCCTAGGTTCTTCATGACATTTTTTTTTCTTAGATTCCATATATATGTGTTAGCATACGGTATTTGTCTTTCTTTTTCTGACTTACTTCACTCTATATGACAGACTCTAGGTCCGTCCGCCTCACTACAAATAACTCAGTTTCATTTCTTTTTATGGCTGAGTAATATTCCATTGTATATATGTGCCACATCTTCTTTATCCATTCATCTGTTGATGGACACTTAGGTTGCTTCCATGTCCTGGCTATTGTAAATAGAGCTGCAATGAACATTTTGGTACATGACTCTTTGTGAATTATGGTTTTCTCAGGGTATATGCCCAGTAGTGGGATTGCTGGGTCGTATGGTCTTTCTATTTGTAGTTTTTTAAGGAACCTCCATACTGTTCTCCATAGTGGCTGTACCAATTCACATTCCCACCAGCAGTGCAAGAGTATTCCCTTTTCTCCACACCCTCTCCAGCATTTATTGTTTCTAGATTTTTTTATTGCTTTTATTTTTTTCTTTTGTTACACTGGGATGAAGATTTGCTCATAAATCTTTGTACACAATTTATTTCCTTGGGATAAATCCCTTTATATAGATGTAACACTTTTTTCAGTGGTAAACTGCATTTAAATTCCCTAGAAGACATTCAGGATATATCTGTTCCTCTTTTAGTCTTAAGAGAATCCCTTCCCTCCTCCTCACCCCTTCTCCCTGGCCTGATTGGAAGCCATTCTCTCTGTGGGGGAGGGACAGGGGTTCCATTTGGGAACAGGAGCAACTCTAATTCCTGAGGTAACAGAATCCTACCTCTGCTGTGGAAATGTGGAAGAGGCACCATTAACCTCTCCCTGGCTTTGGATTATTCTTTAAGTCAGGTATTCTTTAGTGGCAACTAATTTACTGAATTCTGTTTTTTGCGGTACGCGGGCCGCTCACTGCTGTGGCCTCTCCCGTTGCGGAGCACAGGCTCCGGACGCGCAGGCTCAGTGGCCATGGCTCACGGGCCCAGCCGCTCCGCGGCATGTGGGATATTCCTGGACCGGGGCGCAAACCCGTGTCCCCTGACTCGGCAGGCGGACTCTCAACCACTGCGCCAACAGGGAAGCCCCCTACTGAATTTTTTAATATGAAATCTGTTTATTCAAAATAATCATTAAATCTTTTCTTTCTTCTGAAGTTAATTGCTGCTACTCTTGAAAATATAGAAAACTCCTTATTTTGATACCTCTAAAAGTAATAGAAGTAAAAAAAAAGCTGAATGTAATTATATTTGAAATGTTTTGTGATTATGTTTTCAATTCTCAAAAATATTTCTCAATTTTCTTTATAGATAACGTATTTGCAATAAAATCTTGGGCCAAAAGAAAATTTGGGTTTGAAGAAAATAAAATTGATAAAAATTTTGGAATTCCAGAAGACTTTGACTACGTAGACTAAAATGTTTGGTGTCAGTGAAAGAGCTATGTGCTTGTGAATATGTAAATTTTTATATCATCCAGCTAAATGTACTGAATTTTCATTTACCTATAACTGTGTTTGTTTTATTAATTTTAAATAAAGTATAAAGTGTAGATGTTTTGCACTCTTTTTGATCAGTCAAAAGCAGAATAATAGCCATGTTCTCTCAGTGCTCATTAGAGTAGGAGAATACAAGTAAAGTCGTCCACCTGTTAGTTTTACCAATAATTTTTTATAGCTTAAAGCCCATGACATGATAACATTTTTTAGTTTCTCTCAAATATTAAATATTAAGAACTAAGGGTAATTTTGAAGGCTGTATTATACCTATACGCCCATACATACATGCTTGGAAATAACCTTAAAAACTCTAATGGCTGCTTTACTATTTAGCAGTATTTAGTGGAAAATGTGAGTGATTGATTTTCAGTGTATAGCATCATATTTGCAAATTTCACACAGGAAAAAATACAGAAAGGTGGTGTTCCTCAAACTCAAGAGTTAGGTAGTAATTCCTCAGACATGAAAACTACTTTCTTCTGAATGTTTGATGCCTTTCTACTGTAAAGAACAAGCACGTGGCCCTTTGTCCTGATTTATGCACTTTTTATAAGATGATATAGTGGTGTTAGTATAGCACACATAACCAGCAAGAGTTAAGGGATTTTTTTTCAACTACCTAAAAAAGAGGAGGTTAAAAATAATGTATGCCCTTTGTATATATCTTTTTCCAGTTCACCTTAGGCATTTAGCATATTTGTAGGCACTCCAAGACAAACTTAAAGAAAAGAAAAATCAAAACTAATGTGTGGGGGCTTCCCTGGTGGCGCAGTGGTTAAGAATCTGCCTGCCAGTGCAGGGGACACGGATTCGATCCCTGGTCTTGGAAGATCCCACATGCCGTGGAGCAACTAAGCCCATGTGCCACAACTACTGAGCCTGCGAGCCACAACTACTGAGCCCGCGTGCTACAACTACTGAAACCTGCGTGCCTAGAGCCTGTGCTTCGCAACAAGAGAAGCCACCACAATGAGAAGCCTGTGCACAAGGAAGAGTAGACCCTGCTTGCCACAACTAGAGAAAGCCTGCGACAGCAACAAAGACCCAACACAGCCAAAAATAAATAAATAAAATTAATTTTAAAAAAAAGAAATGCCTTAAAAAAAAAAAACTAATGTGTGTAATGCCCGTTACACACATGCCTTAATTTTTTTTCACACTGTCCAAGTTTGATATTCTTTTGAGTAACTTGAATGAGGTACTCCGGTATTCATGCCGTTTGTTAGTGAATCTGGTCTTTGTATTGCATGGACTTGCCCCAGACCTACTTAATCACTTCCTGGATGTGGGCGGGAGCTTATTGGTCCAACTTTGTTTGTTCTCAAGACCAGTCTGTGTTGCCTTCGGGCAATAGCTTCTTCTCACAGGAGAAAGTATTTGAGGTAAGAAACAAAGGACAAAAAATAACCCATCATAAGCCTTTCCCTAATACACTAATGGGAATTCCACGATTTCTCAGACCCAGTTTGCTATTTATTAGAAAAGGTGCTTCTGGGAATTCCCTGGCAGTCCACTGGTTAGGACTTCGCGCTCTCACTGCCAGGGGCCCAGGTTTGATCCCTGGTTGGGGAACTAGGATCCCTCCCACAAGCTAGGGCTTCCCTGGTGGCGCAGTGGTTAAGAATCCACCTGCCAATGCAGGGGACACGGGTTTGAGCCCTGGTCGGGGAAGATCCCACATGCCGCTGGGCAACTAAGCCTGGGCACCACAACTGCTGAGCCTGCGCTCTAGAGCCCACAAGCCACAGCTACTGAGCCTGCATGCCAGAACTACTGAAGCCTGTGCGCCTAGAGCCTGTGCTCCACAACAAGAGAAGCCACCACAGTGAGAAGCCCACACACCGCAACGAAGAGTAGCCCCTGCTCGCCTCAACTAGAGAAAGCCCGCATGCAGCAACGAAAACCCAACACAGCCAAAAAAGAAGGAATAAATAAAATTAATTTAAAAAAAAAGATCCCACAAGCTACTCAGTGTGGCCAAAAAATTTTTTTTATTTTAAAAATTAAAAGATGCTTCCTTGTTCAGAGAGAAGGTATGTATGTTCAAAAAGAAATCCATTTCTAATGATCCCTAAAAGATTCTATTTCATAAATATTTAGACAACTTCAAAAAATTTTTTTGAATATTTTATGGGTCTAGCACAAGAATGGTTGAGATGGAGTCTGTTCATGAGCTATTTAGAGGTTGTGGTATCCTCCTAAGCCAGAAATGTGCTGGTGGATGTTTAACTAAACTGACTCTTTGGAAAGTGGAGCAGGGCCTGGTTTATAGTATTTGCCTATCTATGTGGTATAAATACTCCCAGCATAGCCAATTTCAGATTACCAACATGATGACAGTGCAGGGTTGGGGAAAGATGCTCAGTAGCACACTGTTGTATAGTATTTCTACCATGCATATACAATAGATGTAAATCTCAAGAGCACAGATAATGGTAAAATGTAAAATAATTAGGGAGTGATGAGTTTTTAGTTTTAGTACCATTGTTTTTAATGTAATGTAGTTCATCATAGTTTATGTGATTTAATCTTAGTGATGTTAACAGCTGGCTCACTACTAAGTTGGCTTGCCTATTCCAGCACATCAGCTGTTCTTCATCTTGAAGAGCTGCTTTTGAGCTTGCTCTGCCCTGTAATTAGAGATACTGATTAAGAAGCCCAGGGGCATTGGTCCAGCCAGACTCTAGGTAATCCTTAGTCCTGGGTTGGTTTTGTAATTGATCTGAAGACTGAGGACAACTTAGGTAGACCTAGAGTCAAATTACTAGTGATCCAGGATCAAATGTGATTCAGTAAATGTTATAATTGATACTCCCAGTATCGTTTCAGTGAACTGTGAAGTTTAAAAGGTATTTGAGAGCTGATTTCCATCTTATCAATCTTCTTCACATGTAGTTATTTTTAAAATCTCACTACCTGTCTTATTTTTAAAGGATTCTAGAAAAGATTTTACAGTTTCCTAGTAAGTTTCACAATTGTTCAGGGCCAGGTCAGATCACTGAAATGTCACTTCTGAGGTTGGGCCAGGACCAAAGCAATCCATAAGGATGAATTGGATATGACTTTTCCTCTGATGTTTGCCACATCATTAGTCTAATAGGATTATAAATTTCTTGGTCTGTCTCAGAAATAGGTGCTATTATCCTAAACTTTATCAAACATGATTCTAAGGGATTAGAAAAGGAAATGTGTACAGCTGACAGCCAAGAAGCAAGAACCACCCTAATAATTTCTGAGCAGAAAGATCTAAATTGTAAACCCGATAATACTGGGTTTTGTTTGTTTGTTTGTTTGTTTTGCGAACATGATTGGAGTAAAATAGAAAGCATTTGCCAGCTAATATGGCATCATTTGTAAGAGCAGTTACGATGTGACAGATGGGGGGAAGGTGTCTTAAAATTATACATAAACTCCCTTTCAGGATGTGCTTCCTGAATATCAGGAGAGAAATGTACTGCATTATGAGATGTCCACTGCAGTGAATTTATATTATGTTTATCCCAGCTTGATTTTTAAAAAATTATTTGTGAGAGAGTTCAGGTAATATGGCTATCTTTGAAAGTATTCATTGAACCTCAAGGCTAATGATTTCTATTAACTAAGAATGGCAAACTGCCACCCTGAGCACCAAATCCAAGGCCTGTTTTTTTATAGCCTTTGAGCTAAGAATGCCTTTTATACACTTTTTTAATGATGTAAAAATAGGAGTATGCAACAGAGGCTGTATGTAGCCTACAAGGCCTAAAATATTTACCATCTGACGCTTTACAGAAAAAGTTTGCCAACTTCCAGAAGATCAAAAACTGACCGCCTGTGGTCTAGATATGACCTGCGAGGTATATTTTATTTTGCCTAACCTGTATTTTATTTTTAATTTAAATTAGTTGTCAACATATTCACGTGTAAAAGGTCACATGCAAATTGAGATTTCCAGCTTCTTTTGGAAACTGGCTGATTTAGCAACCCACATGGCAGCAAATCTGCTAGAGGTGAATAGGCCTGGCTCAGTGGTGGCGAGTTCATTTCTGAGAGGAATGCCAAATACAGCTTTCTTCCTTAAGTCACAGTTTTGCTCCAAGTTGACAGCTGACTTGAGATCACACTTTAGTTTCAACTTTTCAAATTCCAGGAAAAAAATCCAGGTGCTATTTTTTAATTGAGATTGTATTAAAATTTTAAATTAATATAGACCTGATATCTTGATGATGAAACATTCTATTCAAGAACAAGGGATGTCTTTCCATTTGCTCAAACATACTCTTGTGTTTTTCCAGCAAACTCTAAGTTTTCTGGAAAACTATAAAGTTTTCTTCATATAAAATTTTTATATTTCTTGTTTCTTAAGTATTTTATCTATTTTTGTTGCCATTTTAAATGGAGTTTTCTCTTCCATCTTATTTTCTAACTGGTCATTATTTATGTATCTGAAAGCCATTGGGTTTTGCATATTAACTTTATATCCTGCTATCTTGCTAAATTCTTTTTTGTTTGAGTTTGTTTTATAATTAATTCTTTGAGGTTTTCCAAGATCATATCATCTTCAATAAACATAGGTTTTTTTTAATCTTTGAAAATTAACACTTTATTTTCTATTCCAAAATAAAAATATCAATAAATATCAGTAAATAAATAGCTGTAAATGTAACATCACTAAAAACTGAAGGGAAAATAAGGGGATTACTGAACTTCAGATCTTCTCTAACCAATAGATAATTCTTGAAAGAGACTTCTGAGATAAGAAACAAAATTAAAGGGGGCTTCCCTGGTGGCGCAGTGGTCGAGAGTCCACCTGCCAATGCAGGGGACACGGGTTCGTGCCCCAGTCCGGGAAGATCCCACATGCCGCGGAGCAGCTGGGCCCGTGAGCCATGGCCGCTGAGCCTGCGCATCTGGAGCCTGTGCTCTGCAACGGGAGAAGCCACAACAGTGAGAGGCCCGCGTACAGCAAAAAAAAAAAAAAAAAAAAAAAGAAACAAAATTAAAAACCATTAAGAGACTGAAGTCACTAGGTTTTTTTAAACTTTTTTTTTGCTTTGTGATATTATCAACTGTCTCCATTTTTTAAATTTAATTTAATTTTTTAACATCTTTGAGTATAATTGCTTTACAGTGGTGTGTTAATTTCTGCTTTATAACAAACTGACTCAGCTATACATATACATATATCCCCATATCTCCTCCCTCTTGCGTCTCCCTCCCACCCTCCCTATCCCACCCCTCTAGGTGGTCACAAAGCACCAAGCTGATCTCCCTGTGCTATGCAGCAGCTTCCCACTAGCTATCTATCTTATGTTTGGTAGTGTATATATGTCCATGCCATTCTCTCACTTTGTCCCAGCTTACCCTTCCCCCTCCCCATGTCTTCAAATCCATTCTCTATGAATAGACATAGTTTTAATTCTTCTTTTCTAATTCTTATGTTTCTAATTGTTTTCTCTTATCTAATTGCATTGGCTAATACCACTCATAAAACTGTAGTGGAGATAGAGAATATCTGTCTTGTTTCTGACCTTAGTAGGAATGCCTTTGTAACTCTGCATTAAGTAAAATGCTGGCCTTTTATAATATATAATTGGTAATGTTAAGGAGGTATTAATCTAGTCCTGTTTTCTCAAGGATTTGTATAAGGAATGCTTGTTGAATTTGTCAGAGTTTTCTCCATCTATGGAGATAAGCATATGATCTTTCTTTTAAAATCTATTAATAAGTTGAATGATATTAATATATTTCCTAACACTCAACTATCCATATATTCCTGGCATAAAACCTACTTGGTCATGGTGAATTATTTCCTTAATGTGATATTAGAGATTTTTAATAGTTTATTTAGAATTTTTGCATCAATATTCATAAGTGATACTGGTCTCTAATTTTTTCTTTATGTGCTGTCTCTTCAGATTTAGGTATCAGTGTTATAACTGCTTTTTTTTTTTTTTTAAACATCTTTATTGGAGTATAATTGCTTTACAATGGTATGTTAGTTTCTGCTTTATAACTTCTTAAAAATGATTTGCAAGTTTTCTTTCATTTGCTCTGAAACAATTTATGTATTGACAACACTGGGACTACCTGGCCTCTAAAGAACATTTCCAAATATCTGTTTGCACATTTATGGGAGTTTCGAAGATGAATTCCTTGACAAAAGAAAAAAGAAAAGAGTCCCTATTCGTGAAGAGCTGATCCTCTAAAAAGAATATAAGAAATATGAGATAGAGCTGGATTTTATAGAAAAGAAGTGGAATGGTAATAGCTTTGAGGACTTTTTAAATTGCTTTTTCCATGGGTTTTCAGAAATGGATTCCATGGGTTTTCAGAAATGAATTATAAAAAGATTTGTTAAAAGTTATCTGGGAACTTTTTATCAAAAACAGATTTGTAAAAATTACTGCCTTTTAGCTGAAATTTATTAATGAAAAAGAAAATTTGTAATTAATGCTCAGGTGTCTCCAGGTTAGCTTTTAGAAGTGAAATCCCAAATGCTTTCTGAAAAACCTCTCTAAAATGTACCTTACCAGTTTGGAGACTGGATCTGATGCAGAAAGGGCAAGTTATTTTGCAAGCCGGAACTTGGAAGGCATCATGTTTCTTATAACATTTTGAAAAGTAACTATGGGAACTTTTTACACATTTAAATTGAACAGATGTGTAATTTTTTTCTGTCCAGTTGTGGTTGTTACCATGTTTAAGTAAACGTACTTCTTGCTTACATGTGTTTCCTGTGTTATGTGAGCTCTAGGGACCCACACCTGACTGAGTTTAACTTGCTTATTAGCAAGTTTCCATCCGAGCAGATTTGGTTTGATTCTGAGGTCAACTGGAACAAATATTTTGCCTTTAAGGACCCTAATAAAATCAGTTTGTATTTACAGGGACTGAAATGGCCTGTTTTGTTTGTTTTTAACAGATAGAAATATACTTTCAATGACAACAATTTCCTTAATGCACTTAGAAAGATAACTTCTTTTTTAGCACAGTGTCAACATTTGACATAGCACAGCTTGAGGGATTAAAGTACCTGGATATGAAAATTATTTTGTATAACCATAACTAAAAGTTTCTAAGAGGTTGCTTAACTTTTCTCATATATAGACAATATTTAGAAGCAGTGACAGCCATATTATATGGCAATATTAACTATGTTATAATAAAACCATTTAAAGAGTAAGGTGGTAGTGTTGGAACTAAATATATTTTGAAGATACTCTTCTCCATACTAGACAAAAGCTACTTGAGGGCATGTTGATTTTTAATCTCTGTAGGGCCAGGGCACCTCACATATTATTTGGCACAAAAGAATTGCAACTTCATAATCTCCTGCCTCAAATAGACTCTCAGCATTGCTTATCAACGCTTTTACTTAAAGCTATAACTGGCCTTATTCCAGAAAGGCTATAAAGCAGCTGTTACTTTCAGTCAGCTTTTCCTCTCAGTCCCTAAAACTATTTCAAACATTTGCCACCCAGGCCTCTCTATTCAACTCTACTTTCCTCAATTTATTTAAAAAAATTTTTTTTTAATATGAGCTCTTCAAGCATAATCTCAACTCCCTAACCCCCTACCTCCAATTATTTTCACACCCATACTTCTGCTTAGACTAACATCTCCACTGTTGCCGAGGCCCAGCTCCCTCCTGGTTGCTCCAAGAACTTGCTTTGCTTCATTTTTTCTCCTCTTTTCCTCCCCTAGTATCTTCACTCTTCCTCTCTACTGTCTGATCTTTCTTTACACGCCTCCACAGTGTTGCATCAGACCACATTACCAGATAGGATAAAATACCATTTCTTCTAATATTCTAATATCCTAGGGCTCAGATAAATTAAGTCATTTTTGAAGGTTACTCACTGTCACTTTTTCTCCATTTATGAAATCATTTGAACATTCATTTAATAATCTCATATTTGCCAGGCATTATATTAGATGTTGATGATACAAAGATAAATGAGTTCTATAGTCCTTGCCTCAGAGGATTCCAGTTAAGTGAATGAGACAGACACACAAGCAGGGAATTATAAAACTAAAGAAAGCCAAGGTGAGGAGTGTACAAGTGTTAGGGTGATGTGGTCGAGGAGCACTGCCACACCAGCCTACGCCCACACTTCCTAGCATGTAGTTCCATAGATATAAAATTGACCCTGGGTGGGTCCACCTCTGGAAATGACTGTTCCTATTCTGGCTCCCAGTTATTGATATCTGTTTAATAAATCTACAGTGGGAAACACTATTATATTTTAATAATTAAACATGATCATTTTAAATAGTAAGAAAAATATATACAAAACTAAATTATTGCTATCCAAAATTTCTACAGACCATATTGCTACCTTTTAATAAAGGGGGAAAATAACACATATAATTGCTTGTGTCTACACACACACACACACGAAAACCTGAAAGGATGCACAGGAAACTTAATAATGGTTACCTATGTGAAAGGGAGGGATTTTTCAAACTCTGTTCCTTTTTATAAATTTTATTTTTAACTGTATATTGCTTGTTCAAAAAGTTGAATTACAACAAAGAGATCCTAGAGGTCTCTGCACCATCTGGCCCCAACTTTTCAATTTTATTTTACACTTCTCTGCAACATGATACAAATTAAGCTAGTCTCATCTCTTAATCGAAGGATCATTAGCATGCAAGTTTTGCTCATCTGAGCCCTTCATCAGGCATGTCCTCTATCTAAACCCTATTTCTTCAAGGAGCAGCTCAAGTCCAGCATCCTTCATGAGGCCTTCTCTATTAACACCAGCTCACAGTAACCTCCCATAAGCCATCACTCTATATAACAAGTTACGGTACATCCACTCATGTGGCACTGGTCATTTGTAATGTTACCTAAATAATGTTCGTGTTTGGATGTTTTGTATCCACTAGGTTCCCAGCTTATACCTCCTTGCATCATCCACATATAAATAAAGTACTTAATATTTCTTGAATCAATTAGTCCAATCCATTCGCTGAGCAGGATAATTTTGTCTTAATGAAAACCATTGAATGAAAATAAACAGTAGACTGTTGGAAGTGTTTCCTAAGTCCCTGGAGAACAGTATGGATCTGGATCAAACAAGCTTGAGTTCAAGTGCTGGTTCTCACTGTGAATTTAGGCAAGTTACTTAACATCCCTATGCCTTCCTGCCCTGTGTCTTTTCTTTTTTAAAAAAAATTCTATACAATTTTTATACATGCCATTTACAGTTATTACAAAGTATCGGCTCTATTCCCTGTGTTGTACAATAGGCTTGAGCCTGTCTCACCCCCAGTAGTTTGTACCTCCCACTCGCAGACCCCTCTATTGCCCCTCCTCCCCCCTGCCCTGTTTCTTGAATCTAGATAAAACAGCTGGCCTCAAAGATCTGGAGTTTGTTTGGAGAATTAAGTGAAATGATGGAGATACAGCAATTAACACTGTGCTCTAGCGCAGAGTACAGGCTCAGCAGAAGATAGTCATGTCATTCTGAACATTTAGGAAGTTCTTGTCAGGAGAAAATAAAATACTGCAAATACAGTGATGGTGGTTACTTGCACAGGTGCACTGCCTTCCAGGGCCTGGGCACCACCAGACCTCACTCTCACCTTGGAGCCCTTGGTCTTGCTGTGGAGTAGCCTACACTTCCCTGCATCACCCTCACCCCCAGCCAGCCTCTGCACTCAGGGCCTCCTGCACTCCTGCCAGGACAGGGGAAGATGAGTTACAGGAAGGCCAGCTCAGAGGTTAGGAAACATCTTCTTACAGAAAAGCATTGTCATCCATGGTGGTCAGGGTCTTTAGTAAAATTAGGTTAATGGACTTCTTTGGCCATATCTGGCCATCTGAACCACCACATCTAAAATTGTTTCCATGGGAAACTAATGTTCCAGCCTAACGACTGACTTAGAAAGGACCTATTGGAATGCAACTTGTTTGGGGACTGTTGGTAGATCAACATGCATAACTCATTGTCAATGAAAAAGGAATTGACATTTCTCCTGCTGA
>NW_006793744.1:1588403-1600755 GCF_000442215.2 Lipotes vexillifer
CTGCTGAAACATACTGTATATACATTTTTACAACTGTTTCTTGGGGACACCAAGTATCTAAAGTTATTGAAAATAGCAGCCGTGTAAGCCCATCATATTGAATTGATTTTCTGGGTCTAATTATATTTGAGCTTCTAACTCCAGCAACTCAAATGTGCTTGTTAGGTGTCTCTGAGACATTTTTAGAATTCAATACTTTGAAGCAAGGCAGAGGGAGCTTTTCTCTTTGCAGCACCCCCCTTATGGTTACATAATACTGTGCTGAAGTGGCGCCCCTCCCCCACCCCTCCTAGAAGCCTTCCTACCCTTGTATGGTAGCTGTTCCACTGCAGTTCTTGGTACTGAAGCAAGCAAGTTGAACCCTTATTAGGATCCAAGCTTAAAAGTTAAACAGCTCAGGGGCTAAGATTAAGGCTGTCCTGCATGTAGAATCTGGAAGATACTATGTGAATCAACTATACTGTGTTTCGGATGAAGCTGTTAGATATGAATATAGGTGATCTGTATGAGATTGGTGTCCTAACACAAAAACAGTTACTTGTTCTGTATTAAATCCATCCTAAGTCCCAAGAAAGCATTTTTCTAACTCTCTGATGTTTCCATGTTGTGTAATTACCACAAAGAGCATCAAGAATGTCTTTTCTTTCCTTTTGCTTCTCTTTCTTGTGTCCTTGTGGATGTGGGCAAAAGCAGCATCCACATACTCTCTGCTGTTTATTCCAGGTTTACGCTCAGTTCCTGAGTCACCCTCTCTTTGAAGTTAGTTTCTCTAAGAGGGAGAAGAAAAAAGCAGAACCAGGCACAGTTATTTCTCTTGTTCCACCCCCTCAACAAGGCAAGTTCTCAAGGAGGGTAGGATATAAGCATTTAATATACCAAAATAAGCCTTATAAAGAAACCCCACACAGAATGGAAACTGGTGCCATTATGGAAAACAGTACGAAGGCTCCTCAAAAAATTAAAAATAGAGTTGCCATATGATCCAGCAATCCCACTCCTGAGCATACACCCAGATAAAACTATAATTCGAAAAGAGAGACTGGTTCAAGATGGCGGAGTAGAAGGATGTGCGTTCACTCCCTCTTGCGAGAGCATTGGAATCACAACTAACTGCTGAACAAGCATTGACAGGAAGACACTGGAATGCACCAAAAAAGATACCCCACATCCAAAGACAAAGGAGAAGCCACAGTGAGATGGTAGGAGGGGTGCAGTCACAATAAAATCAAATCCCATAACGGCTGGGTGGGTGACTCACAACCTGGAGAACATATACCACAGGAGTCCACCCACTGGAGTGAAGGTTCTGAGCCCCACGTCAGGATTCCCAACTTGGGGTCCAGCAATGGGAGGAGGAATTCCTAGAGAGTCAGGCTTTGAAGGCTAGCGGGATTTGATCGCAGGACTTCGACAGGACTGGGGGAAACAGACTCCACTCTTGGAGGGCACACGCAAAGTACTGTGCACATCAGGACCCAGGGAAAGTAGCAGTGACCCCATAGGAGACAGAACCAGACCTACCTGCTGGTGTTGGAGGGTCTTCTGCAGAGGCAGGGGTTGGCTGTGGCTCACCCTGAGGACAAGGACCCTGGCAGCAGAAATTCTGGGAGGTACTCCTTGGTGTGAGCCCTCCCAGAGTCCGCCATTAGCCCCACCAAAGAGCCAGGCAGGCACCAGTGTTGGGTAGCCTCAGGCCAAACAACCAACAGGGAGGAAAGCTAGCCCCACCCGTCAGTAGACAAACGGATTAGTTTTACTGAGCTCTGCCCACCAGAGCAACACCCAGCTCTACACACCACCAGTCCCTCCCATCAGGAAACTTGCACAAGCCTCTTACATAGCCTCATCCACCAGAGGGCAGACAGCAGAAGCAAGAAGAACTACAATTCCGCAGCCTGTGGAAGGAAAACCTCATTTACAGAAAGACAAAATGAAAAGGCAGAGGACTTTGTACCAGATGAAGGAATAAGATAAAACCCCAGAAAAACAACTAAATGAAGTGGAGATAGGCAACCTTCCAGAAAAAAAATTCAGAATAATGATAGTGAAGATGATCCAGGACCTCAGAAAAAGAATGGAGGCAAAGATCGAGAAGATGCAAGAAATGTTTAACAAAGACCTAGAAGAATTAAAGAACAAACAAACAGAGATGGGCTTCCCTGGTGGCACAGTGGTTGAGAGTCCGCCTGCCGATGCAGGGGACACGGGTTCGTGCCCCGTTCCAGGAAGATCCCACATGCCATGGAGCGGCTGGACACGTGAGCCATGGTTGCTGAGCCTGTGCACCCGGAGCCTGTGTTCCGCAACAGGAGAGGCCACAACAGTGAGAGGCCCGCGTATGGCAAAAAAAAACAAAAACAAAACAAAACAAAAAAACAAACAGAGATGAACAATACAATAACTGAAACGAAAAGTACACTAGAAGGAATCAATAGAATAATTGAGGCAGAAGAATAGATAAGTGACCTGGAAAACAGAATGGTGGAATTCACTGCCGCGGAACAGAATAAAGAAAAAAGAATGAAAGAAATGAAGACAGCCTAAGAGACCTCTGGGACAACATTAAATGCAACAACATTCGCATTATAAGGGTCCCAGAAGGAGAAGAGAGAGAGAAAGGACCTGAGAAAATCTTTGAAGAGATTATAGTCAAAAACTTCCCTAACATGGGAAAGGAAATAGCCACCCAAGTCCAGGAAGCACAGAGAGTCCCATACAGGACACACCCAAGGAGAAACATGCCGAGACACAGAGTAATCACATTGACAAAAGCTAAAGACAAAAATTATTGAAAGCAACGAGGGAAAAGCGACAAATAACATACAAGGGAACATCCGCAAGGTTAACAGCTGATTTCTCAGCAGAAACTCTACACAAGCAAGAAGAGAGTGGCATGTTATATTTAAAATGATGAAAGGGAAGAACCTACAACCAAGATTACTCTACCCAGCAAGGATCTCATTCAGATTCGACAGAGAAATCAAAAGCTTTACAGAGAAGCAGAAGCTAAGAGAATTCAGCACCACTAAACCACCTCCACAACAAATGCTAAAGGAACTTCTTTAAGTGGGAAACACAAGAGAAGAAAAGGACCTACAAAAACAAACCCATAGCAATTAAGAAAATGGTAATAGGAACATGCATGTCGATAATTACCTTAAACATGAATGGATTAAATGCTCCAACCAAAAGACACAGACTCACTGAATGGATACAAAAACAAGACTCATATCTACTGTCTACAAGAGACCCACTTCAGACCTAGGGAAACACACAGACTGCAAATGAGGGGATGGAAAAAGATATTCCATGCAAATGGAAATCAAAAGAAAGCTGGAGTAGCAATACTCATATCAGATAAAATAGACCTTAAAATAAAGAATGTTACAAGAGGCAAGGAAGGACACTATGTAATGATCAAGGGATCAATCCAAGAAGAAGATATAACAATTATAAATATTTATGCACCCAACATAGGAACACCTCAATACATAAGGTAACTGCTAACAGCTATAAAAGAGGAAATCAACGGTAACACAATAATAGTAGGGGACTTTAACACCTCACTTACACCAATGGACAGATCATCCAAACAGAAAATTAATAAGGAAACAGAAACTTTAAATAACACAGTAGACCAGATAGATTTAATTTATATTTATAGGACACTCCATCCAAAAACAGCAGATTACACTTTCTTCTCAAATGCACACAGAACATTCTCCAGGATAGATCACATCTTGGGTCACAAATCAAGGGTAAGTAAGTTTAAGAAAATTGAAAACATATCAAGCACCTTTTCTGACCACAACACTATGAGATTAGTAATCAGTTACAGGGGAAAAAATGTAAAAAACACAAACACACAGAGGCTAAACAATACGTTACTAAATAACCAAGAGATCACTGAAGAAATTAAAGAGGAAATCAAAAAATACCTAGAGACAATTTACAATGAAAACACAAGGATCCAAAACCTATGCGATACAGCAAAAGCAGTTCTAAGAGGGAAGTTTATAGCAATACAAGCCTACCTCAAGAAACAAGAAAAATCTCAAATAAACAATCTAACCTTGCACCTAAAGGAACTAG
Source organism: Lipotes vexillifer (assembly GCF_000442215.2). Lineage (NCBI taxonomy): Eukaryota > Metazoa > Chordata > Mammalia > Artiodactyla > Lipotidae > Lipotes > Lipotes vexillifer. Next base: position 1,592,496 of record NW_006793744.1, read on the forward strand.
AGAAAGAGGAACAAACAAAACCCAAAGTTAGTAGAAGGAAAGAAATCATAAAGATCAGAGCAGAAATAAATGAAACAGAAACAAAGAAAACAATAGCAAAGATCAATAAAACTAAAAGCCGGATCTTTAAGTAGATAAAGAAAATTGATAAACCATTAGCCAGACTCATCAAGAAATAGACAGAGAGGACTCAAATCAATAAAATTAGAAATGAAAAAGGAGAAGTTACAATAGACTCTGCAGAAATACAAAGCATCCTAAGAGACTACTACAAGCAACTCTATGCCAATAAAATGGACAACCTAGAAGAAATGGACAAATTCTTAGAAAGGTATAACCTTCCAAGACTGAACCAGGAAGAAAAGAAAATATGAACAGATCAATCACAGGTAATGAAATTGAAACTGTGATTAAAAATCTTCCAACAGGGGCTTCCCTGGTGGCACAGTGATTGAGAGTCCGCCTGCCGATTCAGGGGACACGGGTTCGAGCCCTGGTCTGGGAAGATCCCACATTCTGCAGAGCAACTAGGCCCGTGAGCCACAACTGCTGAGCCTGCGCGTCTCGAGCCTGTGCTCTGCAACAAGAGAGGCTGCGATAGTGAGAGGCCCGCACACCGCAATGAAGAGTGGCTCCCGCTTGCCACAACTAGAGAAAGCCCATGCACAGAAACGAAGACCCAATACAGCAAAAATAAGTAAATTAATTAATAAAATCTTCCAACAAACAAAAGTCCAGGACCAGATGGCTTCACAGGTGAATTCTATCAAACATTTAAAGAAGAGCTAACACCCAGCCTTTTCAAACTCTTCCAAAAAATTGCAGAGGAAGGAACACTCCTGAACTCATTCTATGAGGCCACCATCACCCTGATACCAAAACCAGACAAAAATACTACAAAAACAGAAAATTACAGACCAATATCACTGATGAATATAGATGCAAAAATCCTCAACAAAATACTAGCAAACAGAATCCAACAACACATTAAAAGGATCATACACCATGATCCAGTTGGGATTTATCCCAGGGATGCAAGGGTTCTTCAATATACGCAAATCAATCAATGTGACACACCATATTAACAAATTGAAAAATAAAAACCATATGATCATCTCAATAGATGCAGAAAAAGCTTTTGACAAAATTCAACACCCATTTATGATACAAACTCTCCAGAAAGTGGGCATAGAGGGAACCTACCTCAACATAGTAAAGGCCATATATGACACACCCACAGCAAACATCATTCTCAATGGTGAAAAACTGAAAGCATTTCCTCTAAGATCAGGAGCAAGACAAGGATGTCCACTCTCGCCACTATTATTCAACATAGTTTTGGAAATCCTAGCCACGGTAATCAGAGAAGAAAAAGCAAAGGAATACAAATTGGAAAAGAGGTAAAACTGTCACTTTTTGCAGATGACTTGATACTATACATAGAGAATCCTAAAGATGCCACCAGAAAACTACTAGAGCTAATCAATGAATTTGGTAAAGTTGCAGGATACAAAATTGATGCACAGAAATCTCTTACATTCCTATACACTAATGATGAAAGATCAGAAATAGAAATTAAGGGAACACTCCATTTACCATTACAACAAAAAGAATAAAATGCCTAGGAATAAACCTGCCTAGGGAGACAAAAGACCTGTATGCAGAAAACTATAAGACACTGATGAAAGAAATTAAAGATGATACCAACAGATGGAGAGATATACCATGTTCTTGGATCGATATTGTGAAAACTACCCAAAGGAATCTACAGATTCAATGCAATCCCTATCAAATTACCAATGTCATTTTTCACAGAACTAGAACAAAAAATCTTAAAATTTGTATGGAGACACAAAAGACCCCAAATAGCCAAAGCAGTCTTGAAAAAAAACAAAGCTGGACAAAAACGGAGCTGACTTCAGACTATACTACAAAGCTACAGTAATGAAGAAAATATGGTACTGGCACAGAAATATAGATCAATGGAAAAAGAAAGCCCAGAGATAAACCCACTCACCTATGGTCAACTAATGTATTACAAAAGAGGGAAGGATATGCAATGGAGAAAAGACAGTCTCTTCAATAAGTGGTGCTGGGAAAACTGGACAGCCACATGTAAAAGAATGAAATTAGAACACTCCCTAACACCATACACAAAAATAAACTCAAAATGGATTAGAGACTTAAATATAAGACCGGACACTATAAAACTCTTAGAGTAAAACATAGGAAGAACACTCTTTGACATAAATCACAGCAAGATCTTTTTTGATCTACCTTCTAGAGTAATGGAAACAAAAACAAAAATAAACAAATGGGACCTAATAAAACTTAAAATCTTTTGCAAACCAAAGTAAACTTCAAACAAGAAAAAAAGACAACCTTCGGAATGGGAGAAAATATTTACAAATGAATCAACGGACAAAGGATTAATCTCCAAAATATATAAACAGCTCATGCAGCTCAATATTAAGAAAACAAACAACCCAATCCAAAATTGGGCAGAAGACCTAAATAGACATTTCTCCAAAGAAGATATACAGATGGCCGAGAGGCACATGAAAAGCTGCTCAATATCACTAATTATTAGAGAAATGCAAATCAAAACTACAATGAGGTATCACTTCACACCAGTTAGAATGGGCGTCATCAGAAAATCTACAAACAGCAAATGCTGGAGAGGGTGTTGAGAAAAGGGAACCCTCTTGCGCTGTTGGTGGGAATGTAAATTGATACAGCCAGTATGGAAAACAGTATGGAGGTTCCTTCAAAAACTAAAAACAGAACTACCATATGACCCAGCAATCCCATTACTGGGCATATACCCAGAAAAAAACATAATTCAAAAAGAGTCATGTACCCCCAATGTTCATTGCAGCACTATTTACAATAGCCAGATCATGGAAGCAATCTGAATGCCCATCGACGTATGAAGGATGAAGAAGATGTGGTACATATATATAATGCAATGTTACTCAGCCATAAAAAGGAATGAAAGTGGGTTATTTGTAGAGATGTGGATGGATCTAGAGACTGTCATACAGAGTGAAGTAAGTCAGAAAGTGAAAAACAACTATCGTATATTAATTCATATATGTGGAACCTAGAAAAATGGTACAGATGAAGCTGTTTGCAGGGCAAAATTAGAGACACAGAGGTAGAGAACAAATGTATGGAGACCAAGGGAGGAAAGTGGCAGGGGGTGGTGGTAGTGATGTGAATTGGGAGATTGGGATTAACATGTATACACTAATATGTATAAAATGGATAACTAATAAGAACATGCTGTATAAAAAAATTAAATTCTAAAAAATAAAAAAATAAAATTAATATACACCTCTATAGAAGCTGGGAAACATAGACAAACATATCATGAAATAAAGATCACCTGTACTCCTTCCATAGAGAAAAAAATATAGTTAATGTTTTGGTAAGTCTTGTTCATATGTATAAATATATAAATTTTAAAAGTGGAAAAAAAAAAGATATATGCAGCCCTGTGTTCATAACAGCACTATTTACAATAGCCAAGTCGTGGAAACAGCTTAAATGTCCATCAACAGATGAATGGATAAAGACGATGTGGTATATTTACAGTGGAATATTATTCATAAAAAAGAATGAAATAATGCCATTTGCAGCAACATAGATGGTCCTAGAGATTATCATACTATGCAAAGGAAATCAGAGAAAGACAAATACCGTATGATATCACTTAACAGGTGGAATCTAATATACGACACAAATGAACATATCTGCAAAACAGAAAGAGACTCATGGACATAGAGAACAGAGGGAGGTGGGGAAGGGATGGATTGGGAGTGCGGGATTAGCAGATGCAAACTATTGTATACAGGATAAATAAACAAGGTCCTACTGTATAGCACAGGGAACTATATTCAATATCCTGTGATAAACCATCATGGAAAAGAATATGAAAAAATAAAAAAATAAAAATATGTGTATAACTAAGTCACTCTGTTGTACAGCAGAAATTAATACGACATTGTACATCAACTATACTTCAATAAAAATTTTTTAAAAATAAAGATACCCGAGCTTCCCTGGTGGCGTAGTGATTGAGGGTCCGCCTGCCAATACAGGGGACATGCCCCGGTCCAGGAGGATCCCACGTACCGCGGAGCGGCTGGGCCCGTGAGCCATGGCCCCTGAGCCTGCGCGTCCGGAGCCTGTGCTCCGCAACGGGAGAGCCACAACAGTGAGAGGCCCGTGCACTGCAAAAAATAAAAAATAATAAATAAATAAATAAAATAAAGATACCCACCCAGTACATTTGCCTCATTCTAAGGGATAGTTTGAACTTTTTGCGAATTCTGGAAATTAAACAAGCTGAAACTTTTTTTTTTTTTTTACAGAATAACTTGGGACACCAGAAATCTCCAGTCACTTGTGAAATGCCTCCTTTTTACTCCCAAAGATGAATGAGAAGCTCCAAGTCCTGAAGACAATCAGTCTTGGTGCAGAAGCAGAAGCGGAAAGAGGTGGTTACACATCACTAAGTGCTGTGATAAAGCTTTTCAGACGGTGCTGGGGAGGGATTGTTCAGGGGCCTCTCAAAAGTCCTCGTAGACAAACAGATGGCTCATCAGGGCCCAGTCTTCAGGTGTTCTGGAGCGGGGCAGGTGAACCCCGGAAAGGCCAGAGATTCCCTGAGACGATGCTCTGACAGTCCTCTGAGGCTCCCTAACTTTTGGAAGTAAGTGTGTGGGTGGGAATTGGTACTTGAATTCATTCTTTGTTCAACAAACATATATTGTGCCCTTATTAGGTACTGGGAGTTACAGTGGCAAACATGTTCTCCTGAAGATTATGGCCTAGTGTGGAAGACATTGAACAAAAAACTATACATGTATAATAGCAGCTCTGCCAAGTCCCAATGCAGGGCGTTAGGAGATCTGAACCCACGGACATTTGGATTGGAGAGAGATGGTGTGCGGGGCAGGGGGTGTCAAGGAAGAAAACAACATTAAACCCAAGACCTAAAGCTTCGTGGAGGCCGAGGGAAGGGCGTGTGTGGTTTCCTGCGGGGAAAAACGTGGCTTCAGAGGAGGAGCAGAGAGTCAGGGGGACAGAGCCCCATGCCCGGGAAAGGGAGGAGGTTGCAGGGTGACCAGAGATGTAGACACGTCCTTCAGGGTTTGCAGGAACTGTCACAGATTTTGGACTCTGTGGATGAAGGGAAACCATTGAATGGTTTAAGCTAAAGAATTAACATGAGCAGATCTGTATTTTTAAAAATCACTCTGACTGCTGTATAGAGTAGTGCCCACCAAACTTTTTAAGTAGTGTACCTCTATCAATAAAACATTTAAATTCTGCATGCCAATACAAGCACGTTTGTATACACATCATGTTATGTGTATTATAAAATACAGAATAGTCGTTTTAAAGGATGAGATAAATTGAAGTTCTAAGCTTTTCCTCCTGCCGTTCACTCTGCAATGGAAGGTCTGTCTGGCGGCTCCTGGTGTGCAGTGTGGACGGAGGGACTGGCAGCGGGGAGACGGGTTCTGTGAGAATCTGGGTCAGAAGTGGTGGAGGCTTGGATTAGGATGAGGAGGGAGAGAAGTAGACAGACCTTAAATGTATTTCACAAGTCAAATAGAAAAGGCTGAATGTCTGGTTGGCTGGGATGGGTGGGGGTGGGATGGAGGCAATGTTAAAGGTGACTCTCAGTTTCTGGCTGCAGTAACTTCTCAGATGATGATGTCAACTTACCCTTTTTTTAAAAATTAATTAATTTATTTTTGGCTGCATTGGGTCTTCGTTGCTGTGCACGGGCTTTCTCTAGTGGCAGCGAGCGGGGGCTACTCTTTGTTGCAGTGCATGGGCTTCTCATTGCAGTGGCTTCTCTTGTTGCGGAGCACGGGCTCTAGGCATGTGGGCTCAGTAGTTGTGGCACACAAGCTTAGTTGCTCCGAGGCATGTGGGATCTTCCCGGACCAGGAATGGAACCCGTGTCCCCTGCATTGGCAGGCGGATTCTTAACCACTGCGCCACAAGGGGCGTCCAGTGTCAACTTACCCTTGAAATACAGTTGAATAAAAAAGTCTGCCATTTACATTTTGGAGGAAAAAAAGAAATGAAGAATCTTTCTAGCTGTTTTAAGCAGTGTGTGTGTGTGTGTGTGTGTGTGTGTGTGTGTGTGTGTGTGTGGGGTGTGTGGTGGTGTGTGAATGTTTATTTTTGTGAGAAGGATTACCTCTAGCCCTCACGTCTTCTGTTCTCACCTTTTATGTCTCTAAGGGAAGGAAGTTCCAAGATTTAGAAATCTTAGCCAAGATTTCTAAGGTCCCACCTTTTGCTTTCTTGCTCTCTCTCTCTCATTCTCTCTCTGGTACTGAATACCTTCTGGGTTGTAAAATTTACAGGAATACTTGTATTATTTGTAATTTTGATTGTGATATATAAATTACATGTAAAAATTATATATATATGTATATATATTAAACCTCTTCCTTTTTCCCACTGATCCATTTTATAACCTTTTTCTTAGTACATTTTCAGAACCACTTGAGTATTTCAGGATGTAGTACACTCAAGATAATGCTATTCACAGATTTCCACACAAATAACAAAAATGGGAGGAGTTATGGCTATTCTAATATGGCATCTTCTGCACATCCCCAGAGAACTGCCTGGGAATCCCCTCATTAAGTAAGCCCTTGCCTCAGTACTTATCTGTAGGCAAATGTCAGCTGCAGATACTATTTTAAAAGTCCTTTAAAAAACCACAACTACTTATAGTGATTAGGAGGGAGTCAAAAGGTAATGGATGTACAGCATTCTGTAAACTGTAGGTTCATATACGAATGTCCATTAATATCTTGAAAACAAAATTATTTCAAAGTGCTGCTGAAGTAGCTACTTGTATGGAAACTGAATAAATCAATAAATGAAATGGGAAACGCTGTCATGGCCACAGCCCTGGGCCATAATTAAAAGTCTGCTGAATGATGCCAAGTTTGGAATGATATTTAGGATGGAAGCAGGATGATTCTCCAGGATGCACACTGAGTGAAAATAGATTTCCTATACCCTGTTGGATGTTTGTAATTACTTTTCACTTTCTTAGTTATAAAAATCAGTGGGCAAGCCAGAGGTGCGGGCCTGTTCGGCGGTCCTAAAATATAGTAGGAATATTACATAAAAACTTAGAAATGCCTTCCAAATTTTCTCCAAGAAAGAGAGTTTGAATAACTCGTGAACTAGTTTTCAAGAAATGCAACTTTTTACTGTACAAACACGTTTATATAAAGACTAGACAACTACTTTAGAGAGAAGGGTGTTCTTCAATCAGAGACCTAAAAATCCTTGGCTGGGGTTAGCAGATGTAAGCTTTTTTTGTTTTTTTTAAAAATTTATTTGTTTATTTATTTATTTTTGGCTGCGTTGGGTCTTTGTTGTGGTGCGCGGGCTTTTAATTGCGGTGGCTTCTCTTGTTGCGGAGCACGGGCTCTAGGCGCGCAGACTCAGTAGCTGTGGCACACGGGCTTAGTTGCTCCCCGGCATGTGGGATCTTCTCGGACCTGGGCTCGAACCCGTGTCCCCTGCATTGGCCCGAGGATTCTTAACCACTGTGCCACCAGGAAAATCCCTGTAAGCTTTCATATATATAGACTGGATAAACAACAAGGTCCTACTGTATAGCACAGAGAACTATATTCAATGTCCTATGATAAGCCATAATGGAAAAGAATATTAAAAAAAGAATGTGTGTGTGTATATATATATATATATCTGAATCACTTTGCTGTATGGCAGAAATTAACACAACATTGTAAGTCAACTATACTTCAATAAAAAATATTGACATAAAAAAAGAATAAATTCCTAGAAAATGGAGGTGATTATACTTTTTTTTTTTTTTTTTTTTTTTTTGTGGTATGCGGGCTTCTCCCTGCTGTGGCCTCTCCCGTTGCAGAGCACAGGCTCCGGACGCGCAGGCTCAGCAGCCATGGCTCACGGGCCCAGCCGTTCCGCGGCATGTGGGATCTTCCCGGACCGGGGCACGAACCCATGTCCCCTGTATCGGAAGGCGGACTCTCAACCACTGCGCCACCAGGGAAGCCCTGACTGTACTTTTTTGTATGCCTATAAGTTTGTGCTCTTAGTAGGCCCTCAGTAAATATTTTTAATCACCCCAAAATAAATAAATAAATAAAATTAAAATCCTTTGTAACTATCACATTCAGTGCTTGTGTTCAAAAACTCCTGCTTAAAGTGTGACCTGAAGTGA
>NW_006793744.1:1600765-1601668 GCF_000442215.2 Lipotes vexillifer
GGGGTCCCCTTTCTCTTACTGTTCAGCTGTGGCCTCATGCTTGCTGTTTTGGGGGCCACCCTGGAAAGCAGAAATCCTGGCTTTGTTTTTCTTCATGTTTTTTTTTTCAAAGGCCTGAGCCCTAGGGAGAGTAGTGGATTCCTGGTTAGAGGTTAACTGTTGGTTTAAAGGCAATGGGAGAGGATTAGGGGGCGTAGTTAAAGCATCTTGGCCAGAAACATGAAGGGAAGACTTTCCTGCTATTAGAAATTCCTCCCGGCTGGGAGGAAGAGGAAAGAAAGGGAAAGTTGGGGGTCCTGAGAGTTGAGGGGAACTGGGCGCTGCTTCTTAGCAGCACTGCTCAGGAGAAGAAGGGTGTCGATGGGCAAGGAACCCCGTGTCCCAGACTTGGCACTGCAGCAGTCAAGAGCTGCCAGGCCTGAGGGGACGTCTTTGTGGCAGGGAGCTTCTATGAGCAGAGGACCAGCTGCACAAGCCCCTGATACTAGGTGAGACCCCAGACCTGTGGCACAGGCAGGGGAGAGCCTCAGAAAGGGCTGAGGTTAAATCTCCCATCCTGCAGGATGGGGCTTGAAATGGAAAAGAAATTGAGGTAGAAAATAAAATTACATTTCTTGCAAAAATGATTTTGTGGACTGATATTTATAACCACTACGAACGGCAAACTCTTTTTTTGGTATAAAGTGCAGAAATAAACCAGTTTAGCATGTCTGGGCAATTGTACACGTCCTAGAATATAGTAGGATATGAATGAGCAAGGCTTAACAACACCAGCACACTAAAATGAAAAAATGCAGAAAGCGTCTTCGAGACCAAGTCAGAATCATTTAAACAGAGTCAGCTGAGATGGAACTTAGATGCTTCTACAGGACAGGATTTTTCAGGGGCGGGGGGGGGGGGGGG
>NW_006793744.1:1602354-1646206 GCF_000442215.2 Lipotes vexillifer
GGACGCGCAGGCTCAGCGGCCATGGCTCACGGGCCCAGCCGCTCCGTGGCATGTGGGATCCTCCCGGGCCTGGGCATGAACCCGTGTTCCCTGCATCGGCGGGCGGACTGTCAACCACTGCGCCACCAGGGAAGCCCAGGACTGGAATTTTTGACAGGCAGCAAAGGCCCTGATGAGATTTTAGGCTTCAGAGGCAGCTTACTCAATACAACATTATTTCATTTCTATTTTTCCAAAAGACACCATTGCGGTGAAGTGGGGACCTGTAGCTCCACGAAAGAGTGGGAGGTAAAGGCTTCCCAAAAATCTCTCTCTGACTCACCAGGGAGCATCAGGAAACTACACACAGGTTCTCTCCCTTTCACCCCAGATGGCTGGTGATAGCTGGCAAGTGACAGCAGTCAGACGGCAGCCCCTGCTCCTTCACCCAATGTCTGCAGTGTGAAAAAGCGCCAGGAAAGGCCAACTGGGATTGCAAGTGTGAAGGGTACTCTTGAAAGTATTGAAACCGTCTGCCAATACCTTGGGGGAAATGGAAATCAAGATGTGAAGACAGAGAAAGTAGCAGTAGCGGGGTGATGGGGACCAGCCCGGAAGAAGTGTCAAGGAAGACACGCAAAAGAAATGACAGGGAAACGAGGGGAGAAAGTGTTACAGCCACAGGGGGGTTTCTGATAGGAGGGGAAGTGAAAACTGCAGAAACAGAAAGAGGAACTAGGGGACAAGAGGGCTTCATTTCTCAGCGCGCTACCCCGCCCACCTCCCCCTAAGAAGCAACCACGTTGGGGGAAAGACACACAGGAAGTGTCCTTTGCACCTTAGACCCTGATTTGGTGATGCATGAGACGCCAGCTCTTTAAAAGGTCACTGCCTAGGTTGGAGAGAGATCAGAGATATTTCCGGACTGGAACGTGGGAAGTTTGCATTCAGAAAGGAATGAAGTTCTCATCCAACGTTGATGCTAATACTTTAAAAAGAAGGAAAAAATAATTACAAACTTTTATGTGGTGTTCATGAGGGAAAGAGGGTGGGAAAGTAGGAGGAAAGCAACGTCCTCCAAGAAGTTATTTTATCAAACATTTAATCAACTCTTGCTCAAGGCTAATTGTAAAAATAAGCTGTGCACCTCCCTTGGGGGCAGGCAGCTGGCAGATGGCGGGTGTGATTTGAGTCATTGTTATGTTCCCAGTTGCGATTCAGAAGACATTTCCTAAGAGCTAAACCAAATTTATGAGCGTGAATCATTCAGATCTTATGAGTTTTTAATACAATATTAATGTAATATTTCTTTATTCATATACTGTTTAAACTTAATTAACAGACTCCTTAAATACATCACAAGAATTTAACAAGCAAACCTTTTTTCCAGTTTTATTGAGATATAATTGATATATAACATTGTATAAGTTTAAGGTGTACAACGCAATGATTTGATATTTGTATATATTGTGAATTGATTGCCACAATAAGACTAGTTAACTTCGGTTACCTCACATGGTTACAAACTGTTTTTCTTGTGGTGAGAACTTGTAAGATGTACTCTCTTGGCAACTTTCAAATATACAAACTTTTTAAAAAGATATTTACTAAGAGACAAACCAAATTTATGAGTCTTGCAGTATATTTTGGGAACCAGACATGGATTACACCAGGTTAAAATATCTAGAAAAGAGAACTGTCACCAGATGAGGGCCTACACTTAAAAAAAATGTTTTACATTGCGGTAAATTATACATAACATCAAATTTACCGTTTTAACCATTTTTAAGTGTACAGTTCTGTACTATTAAGTACATTCACATTGTTGTGCAACCATCACCATCATTTCCAGAATTTTTTCATCTTCCCAAACTGAGACTCTGTACCTATTAAACAATAACTCCCATTCCCCCTCCCCCAGCCCCTGGCAACCACACGATTCTACTCCCTGTGTCTAGGAATTGACTATTCTAGGTCCTTCACGTAAATGGAATCAGTGTTCTTTTGTGACTGGCTTATTTAATTTAGCATACTGTACATCCAGGTTGCAGCGTGTGTCAGAATTGCCTTCCATTTTAAAGATGAATGGGCCTATACTTTTAAAGTGGGAGGCATGATGCAGAGTCTGCTTTTTCTTAAAAAAAAAAAGTGTATATATCCATATCACTTTTTAAGAACTGCTACAGCAGCAAATACATTTTTTAGCATTTATTTGGTTGCAGAAGAGGCTGGGGCTGGACTTCAAGGGCCTTGTTCAAAGGCCTCTTAGTTCCTGGGATGGGTTCTTTTTAATCTCACAAACAAGAGACCATCCATTAGTGGATGAGACTGAGGACAGAGTTAACCCTCAGTCCTCTTGATTCCTGCCCCCTCCTTCTCTCCCTGACCCCTGAGCCCCCATAAGAGTTTTCTAGGTAGAATATATGGGAACAAAAAAAAAGGAAGAGGCATGCCTCTGCTCTTTCAAGTAGAATTCCTGACAAAGGAATACCTTTCCTGGATCCAAATTTTGGACACTGAGTTCTGAGCTGGGTTCTGGTTTTTAGATCAAGTGAATTAAAGAAATTCATAACTTTCCTCCTCTCAGTTCCAACCTTAATTTCAAAACTCTGTGCCTTTTACTGAAATAAGACTCCACTTATCAGCTCAAAAATGGCTTTGGGGGTGGCTTTTGACCTTATTCCCCCCAAATCAAAAAGTCCTTTTTCTTTAAGTCACTGCAGGGCACCTGTGGTAATGGCAGATGGGAAGGCACGCTGAATCTCACCTTGTGCTTTGAAATGACAGCTGGCCCTGAAAATAATCTCCCACACTCAGTAGGCTCTGAAGTCTGTGTTGTTAAGCATGGTACCAGGGCCTGTCAGTAACCCCTGGCCCATCTCTTCACGCCTAGAGCGGGGGCCTAGGAAAACAGGAGCGTTTACAACATCTGATGCACAGACATGGTCCCCATGGAAATAACTCAAAGGCACTACAAAAGGGGGATGGGAGACACTAGAGTTTTTAGACTTTTGAAGATTTTTAGATATAGATATATCTAAAATATATTGATATATATTTAGGTAGATTTGAAAAGATTTTCTTTTGCGGGAACACGTTCGTGTTTCTTACAGGTTTTAATGTAAAATTATTTTCTGGAAGACTGAAACTAGAAAAGGCGTGTATTTTCAAGCTGGACAAGAAAGTCAGTGTTCTTCCTGTCAAGACAGTTGGGAGAGGAAACTGTGTAGCCCCTGTAGTTTCAGTTTACAAGTTAGACCACTGATTGTTCCACGAACAAAATGGAAGGAAGTTCTAATTTCAGGAGTGGAGGGAGAAGGATCTGGAAGGAGAAAATTCAAGAATGAAGAAGCCCAAGAATTCATACTTCTCAACTCCGTTCTTAGACATTTTGGCCTGATGTAAAAAATATTGTCCCACCCAGCCAGCCTCTCGGGTATACTGTTCCCCAGCCTTGACTGAAATTCTGCACAGAGGTGGTCTAGGAGACAGTGCTTTGACCTTCCACTACATCCAGTCACTCTGCATCTGGATTCAAGTCAGAAGGCTATGTGCTAACAGTTTGCATTTCTCCTTTTAAGAGTCCTTTGCTTTTGCAGGAAAACTGAGGCTATTATAAGAGTTTTAGAAAAATACGGGAGTTGGTGTATTTTGGGTGCTGTGAAATAATTTTCCTAAAAGTGACATTATTTAGCAATTGGGAACGTGTTAGCTCTAGCCTTATTTCATGAATATTTGTGTGTGTGTGTGTTTAAAATATATGTAACGTAAAATTTACCATTTTGACCATTTTTAGGTGTACCGTTCAGTGGCATTAAGTACATTTGATGGCTATTTTAAAAATCGTTTACCGCTCTGAATGCAGAGGCTCCTTCCTACTTTTTGTATAAACCACACCCTGCACATAGTGTTCAGGGACCCTTCATTTTTCAACCTCACTATAACAAAATTATGTGTACTTCTCTCACCCGTTTTTAAAAAAAGAGATTCTAAAATGGAGTAGCTGGAAGACTGTCTTTTTTCTACAGGTCCATTGCTCTTCTGTGGTCTTTTATGTACTAAAGATCATGATTAAGTTTATTGTAAACCTGCTGTCCCCCAGGCTAAGTGATTTCCATTTCTTTGTCTATTAATAGACACCTTTGCCCACACTTTAGTCCCGGTGGTTCTCACCGGGGGTCTTCTCTGAACCGTGTCCAAAGTTATTATACGACTAGAGTTTTGAAATCTGGTAGTAGTGTCTATGAACTCTATTTAAAATAAAACAGAACAAAACAAAACCTAAGAGTTCCCCAGAGTAGCTTTTTTGACTAGCATCACGAGAGTGAGAAGCAGCTAGTGTTCCAGGGAGGCTGTGGTCTTTCTCACTCTCATCCCCACTGTCCCTTTGCCACCAGGCTCTAGTCTCATCCAAAACTCCAGTCCAGTCTAAGAAAACCATTTCTTTCCTTAGTTCCTTACAGCACAGACAGTACAGCAGTGTGGACAGAACGGAGGATGTTAATTACACTTTCCAGAGCAGACTGGCTTTCAAATATCCTGAGCTCTCGTCATACCTCATGGCAGGTGTGTGATTTGCTCTTTTGTTCAGATAATATTGGCTAAACTATGAATGAAACCTTAATGGAGGAAAAAGCACCCAAATAAGAACCAGTTTGGTGTGGAGACCAGCTTGGTGCTCACCGGTGCTCGTGGCCCCTTCCAGCATCGTCCCGTAAACGTGGAGCCTCGGTGAATATTTGTTGACCGAATAAATGAATGAGGGATGGGTAGGTCTTAGGTAACATTCTAGCCCCTGGTAAGCAGAATAATCCAAAAGTGGAAGCAGAGGCAAGTACGGCCAGTTAGAGTGAGAGTAACTTGTGACTTAAGGTGAGGATGTGGTTCAAGTGGGGAAGATGAAGGTCTGAATGGGTTTGAATTTGGCCATATCGTCCAGGCTGTGACCACCCCAAACGATTTACAGATGGTTTGCAAAGAAGGTATATCGTCAAAATCCTAAACAAAAATTAATGAATTAATTAATTCTCTTTTCCCTGAATTTTCCCTGCCTGTCACCCTTCATGGGCATAATCCTAACTGTTCAATGTCCTCTGAGTGCCCTGGCCCTACACACCAACACAGCCACACCCAGAACAAGTCTATCTTCTTCAAACTACACTTTGTCTTAAAACTACCCCTTTTAAAAGTGCCCTTCGGGGCTTCCCTGGTGGCGCAGTGGTTGAGAGTCTGCCTGCCGATGCAGGGGACGCGGGTTCGTGCCGCGGCCTGGGAAGATCCCACGTGCCGCGGAGCGGCTGGGCCCGTGAGCCATGGCCGCTGAGCCTGCGGGTCCGGAGCCAGTGCTCCGCAACGGGAGACGCCACAACAGTGAGAGGCCCGCGTAACGCAAAAAAAAAAAAAAAAAAAAAAAAGTGCCCTTCAAGTAAAGGTACCAATTCCTCAGAAATGGAAAACCATCTGACCACCTTGTCATACGCATGTGTAAGCCATGGTCACCAAGCGCTTAGCAGTCAATACATGTTTGAAATTACTTGGTTGAAATACTGTGTTCTAAGTCTGAACAACAGATAGACACACTTGTGTCTCAGAAAAGGGTCTCATTAACCTCAGTGAATATAATGGATGGGATGAATCAGGGCCCCTCTGTGCCAATTCTGGGCAACATTCTCCTCTCCCCACCATCAGGGTGGAAACAGAGGAATCAGTGACTTGGTATCCCAGTTACGGTCCTGTTATCAGCCGTGGGAAGCCGCTGTAGGTTCTGTGGGGGAAAGGCATGATAAAAATGCGTTAGAGGTTAAAAAAAAAAGTTTTAGAAAGTTTGCTAGAGAAATGATGTTTATTCTAGATCTAGATGAGGACTTTAGGAGGTGATGTCTACTGTTGCTTCTCCCTGGTGCTTACTGCCATTTGGATTGAGTCCAGTGGAAGACACAGGTGGCTCTGGTCAGTATTCCTGAGGACACTGCCACCTGGTTCTGAAACACGTGCAGAAGATGTACCAGGTTCCCGGGGTACAAAGACACGTAAGATCAAAAAAGGGTGATCAAGTTTACTTGAGGGAAACGCAGAAGAGAGGGTGAGCAGCTCTGCCTCTATAGGTAAGGGGGTCGCCAGCCCTCCTGTGAGAGTGGAGAAGGTACCCCCAGGCGACAAGGACCGGGCCAACAGCACTGATCATCTCGTGTAGTTACAAAATCCACTGTCCATCCATCTGGCTCAAACACTCTGCTGCTCCTTGAGGGCGGGGGTGACTGTTACCGATTTTAAGGTAGCTTCCTGCCCTACTTGGCATAGGGTGGTGACTGCTATAATTATATTTGAAAGAATACATCAACATCTTTTTGTCTTGAAAGATGAGTAGAAATGCAAAGGGAAGAAAGGGGTCAGCTACTCTGTGTGGAGAGAGCATAGCATAGCAATAGCACAGAGGTGGGAAAATCAGTGAGCCTTTTAGGAAATGCAGTCAGTTCACTCCTGGAGTGGGGGGTGACTGGGAGAGGGGTGGGAGTAAAGAAGTGCTGGGGGGGGCAGAGGTCAGAGAGGACGGCCTCGCAGGCTCTGCTAAGAATGTGGACTGTATTCCGTAGGCAAGAGGAACCCATCCAAAGTTTTAAGGCAGGGAGATCATCAAATCTGTGTTTTAGAGGGGTCCCCGGCAGCAGCATCAAGACGAACTGCAGTAAAGGGATGTTCGAGCTAACACCCATCGGTTCCTTTGTGAGTGGAGTAGAGGGCCAGACATTTATGAGAAAATTCAGAGTAGCACTTACTAGTATTAAGAGAATAGAAAGAGTTGAAGGTGACATCATTAGTTTGACCTTGAGCAAGAAACCAAGAGAGGTAATGGAAGAAGAGAAGCAGGCAGGGGAAGAAGAGATTATTCATTCGATTCTGAATGCTTGGAGTTTGAGAAGCCTATACATTTCCAGGGAGAGCCGTGGGTTTGTGGTCAGTAACGTGATGCCCAGAAGAGAAGTTGGGGACAGAGACACAGTTCAGGGTGTGGGAGTTGGAATCATGGGGCTGGATGAGAAGCCCAGAAGCTTCACTTGGAGGGAGAAGAGAAACAGTGAGCCTGGGAAATGGAGGATTCCCTGCCCCCTTTTAAAGTTCACTGCCCTTCTCCCTGTTATACAAATATCTACACAAGAGGACAAGTGGAAATGACACCAACATTTTTTCCCAGAAGTTCTTTAACTTCTGGCCCTGTGACAGGTGACCTGGGCCTTTCAGAGTCTGGGTGCTTCTCTGGGAGTTGAGTGCCATGTGGGATTAGGAAGGCAAGATCCTCTGTGGAGTCAGCTCATCCCCACGTTTACAAACAGCCCTGGAGATGTCTGCGCTCCAAGCCCCGGGCCGGGGGCCAGAGCCCCAGCTCGGCAGGGCTTTCATTGTTAACTATCTTGAAACATCTGAAGATGTTGTGATGGTGAGACCAAAGGAGGGGACGCCCAGGCTGGACGAACGCCGTCGGGTTTGAAGGCACAGCCCAGGTCTGGAACACGACCACTGATAAAGTGCATGGTATTCAGATTGGGGCAGTCACTGTTTAGTGAATTCTCAGTGAGAAAGGTGAGTAAGAGAATTAGAAGCTGAAGAATGGACAGAGGAAGATCGGTGGCTGCCAGAGGCGGCAGGTGGGGCCGTGGGAGAAATGGATGAAGAGGGTCAGAAGGCAGCAACTTCCAGGCATAAAATGAATACGTCTTGGGGGTGTCATGTACAGCATGGTGACTAGAGTTAACAATACTGCATTGAATATGTGAAAGTTGCTACGAGAACAGATCTCAGATCTCAGATCTCAGAACAGGTTCTCATCGCAAGAAAAGAAAAATTGTAACTATGTGAGGTGATGGATGTTAGCTGAACTTATTGTGGCGATCATTCCACAATGTACACACATATGAAATCATTATGCAGTGCGTCTAAAACTAATACTATAGTTTATGTCAGTATCTCAATAAAACCGGAAAAAAGAAGTGGAAGACTGTAAAAACTTAAGGGAAAGTAGCTACTGAGGGAAAAAACTCAACAGTGATCCCATAAATCGTATTATTTGATTAAAATAAATCATTACAGAGAGGACATTGAAGACAATAGCACAAGTATTATGCTGGGGATGTGGTCAGGGTAGGCTTACTCCAGGATGTGGGACTTGAACTAGCCCTTTAGTGACGGGAAGAGGGTATAAACTGGAGTGGTAATTGGGATGACACAGTTGTTATTTTAGCAAACTGATGGTTTTTATTTATTTATTTATTTTTAATTAATTAATTTATTTTTAATTTTATGTTTACATCTTTCTTAGAGTATAATTGCTTTACAATGGTGTGTTAGTTTCTGCTTTATAACAAAGTGAATCAGTTATACATATACATATGTTCCCATATCTCTTCCCTCTTGCGTCTCCCTCCCTCCAACCCTCCCTATCCCACCCCTCTAGGTGGTCACAAAGCACCGAGCTGACCTCCCTGTGCTATGCGGCTGCTTCCCACTAGCTATCTATTTTACGTTTGGTAGTGTATATATGTCCATGCCTCTCTCTCGCTTTGTCACAGCTTACCCTTCCCCCTCTCCATATCCTCAAGTCCATTCTCTGGTAGGTCTGTGTCTTTATTCCTGTCTTACCCCTAGGTTCTTCATGACGTTGTTTTTTCTTAGAGTCCATATATATGTGTTAGCATATGGTATTTTTCTTTCTCTTTCTGACTTACTTCACTCTGTATGACAGACTCTAGGTCCATCCACCTCATTACAAATAGCTCAGTTTCGTTTCTTTTTATGGCTGAGTAATACTCCATTGTATATATGCGCCACATCTTCTTTATCCATTCATCCGATGATGGACACTTAGGTTGTTTCCATCTCCGGGCTGTTGTAAATAGAGCTGCAATGAACATTTTGGCACATGACTCTTTTTGAATTATGGTTTTCTCAGGGTATATGCCCAGTAGTGGGATTGCTGGGTCATATGGTAGTTCTGTTTGTAGTTTTTTAAGGAACCTCCATACTGTTCTCCATAGTGGCTGTACCAATTCACATTCCCACCAGCAGTGCAAGAGTGTTCCCTTTTCTCCACACCCTCTCCAGCATTTATTGTTTCTAGATTTTTTGATGATGGCCATTCTGACTGGTGTGAGATGATATCTCATTGTAGTTTTGATTTGCATTTCTCTAATGATTAATGATGTTGAGCATTCTTTCATGTGTTTGTTGGCAGTCTGTATATCTTCTTTGGAGAAATGTCTATTTAGGTCTTCTGCCCATTTTTGGATTGGGTTGTTTATTTTTTTGTTATTGAGCTGCATGAGCTGCCTGTAAATTTTAGAGATTAATCCTTTGTCAGTTGATTCATTTGCAAATATTTTCTCCCATTCTGAGGGCTGTCTTTTGGTCTTGTTTATGGTTTCCTTTGCTGTGCAAAAGCTTTGAAGTTTCATTAGGTCCCATTTGTTTATTTTTGTTTTTATCTCCATTACTCTAGGAGATGGGTCAAGAAGGATCTTGCTGTGATTTATGTCATAGAGTGTTCTGCCTATGTTTTCCTCTAAGAGTTTGATAGTTTCTGGCCTTACATTTAGGTCTTTAATCCATTTTGAGCTTATTTTTGTGTATGGTGTTAGGGAGTGATCTAATCTCATACTTTTACATGTACCTGTCCAATTTTCCCAGCACCACTTATTGAAGAGGCTGTCCTTTCTCCACTGTATATTCCTGCCACCTTTATCAAAGATAAGGTGACCATATGTGCATGGGTTTATCTCTGGGCTTTCTATCCTATTCCATTGATCTATCTTTCTGTTTTTGTGCCAGTACCATACTGTCTTGATTACTGTAGCTTTGTAGTATAGTCTGAAGTCAGGCAGCCTGATTCCTCCAGCTCCATTTTTTGTTCTCAAGATTGCTTTGGCTATTCGGGGTCTTTTGTGTTTCCATACAAATTGTGAAATTTTTTGTTCTAGTTCTGTGAAAAATGCCAGTGGTAGTTTGATAGGGATTGCATTGAATCTATTGGGTAGTAGAGTTATTTTCACAATGTTGATTCTTCCAATCCAAGAACATGGTTTATCTCTCCATCTATTTGTATCATCTTTAATTTCTTTCATCAGTGTCTTATAATTTTCTGCATACAGAAAATTATAAGGAAAACCTCCTTAGGTAGGTTTATTCCTAGATATTTTATTCTTTTTGTTGCAATAGTAAATGGGAGTGTTTTCTTGATTTCACTTTCAGATTTTTCATCATTAGTGTATAGGAAATGCCAGAGATTTTTGTGCATTAATTTTGTATCCTGCTACTTTACAAAATTCATTGATTAGCTCTAGTAGTTTTCTGGTAGCATCTTTAGGATTCTCTATGTATAGTATCATGTCATCTGCAAACAGTGACAGCTTTACTTCTTCTTTTCCGATTTGGATTCCTTTTATTTCCTTTTCTTCTCTGATTGCTGTGGCTAAAACTTCCAAAACTATGTTGAATAAGAGTGGTGAGAGTGGGCAACCTTGTCTTGTTCCTGACCTTAGTGGAAATGCTTTCAGTTTTTCGCCATTGAGGATGATGTTGGCTGTGGGCTTGTCATATACGGCCTTTATTATATTGAGGAAAGTTCCCTCTACACCTACTTTCTGCAGGGTTTTTATCATAAATGGGTGTTGAATTTTGTCGAAAGCTTTCTCTGCATCTATTGAGATGATCATATGGTTTTTCTGCTTCAATTTGTTAATATGGTGTATCACGTTGATTTGCATATATTGAAGAATCCTTGCATTCCTGGAATAAACCCCACTTGATCATGGTGTATGATCCTTTTAATGTGCCGTTGGATTCTGTTTGCTAGTATTTTGTTGAGGATTTTCGCATCTATGTCCATCATCAGTGATATTGGCCTGTAGTTTTCTTTCTTTGTGACATCCTTGTCTGGTTTTGTTATCAGGGTGATGGTGGCCTCGTAGAATGAGTTTGGGAGTGTTCCTCCCTCTGCTATATTTTGGAAGAGTTTGAGAAGCATAGTTGTTAGCTCTTCTCTAAATGTTTGATAGAATTCACCTGTGAAGCCATCTGGTCCTGGGCTTTTGTTGTTGGAAGATTTTTAATCACAGTTTCAATTTCAGTGCTTGTGATTGGTCTGTTCATATTTTCTATTTTTTCCTGATTCAGTCTTGGCAGCTTGTGCATTTCTAAGAATTTGTCCATTTTTTCCAGGTTGTCCATTTTATTGGCATAGAGTTGCTTGTAGTAATCTCTCACGATCTTTTGTATTTCTGCAGTGTCAGTTGTTACTTCTCCTTTTTCATTTCTAATTCTATTGATTTGAGTCTTCTCCCTTGTCTTCTTGATGAGTCAGGCTAATTGTTTATCAGTTTTGTTTATCGTCTCAAAGAACCAGCTTTTAGTTTTATTGATCTTTGCTATCGTTGTCTTCATTTCTTTTTCATTTATTTCTGATCTGATTTTTATGATTTCTTTCCTTCTGCTTTGGGGTTTTTTTGTTTTTCTTTCTCTGATTGCTTTAGGTACAAGGTTAGTTTGTTTATTCGAGACGTTTCCTGTTTCTTAAGGTAGGATTGTATTGCTAAAAACTTCCCTCTTAGAACTGCTTTTGCTGCATCCCATAGGTTTTGGGTCATCATGTCTCCATTGTCATTTGTTTCTAGGTATTTTTTAATTTCCTCTTTGATTTCCTCAGTGATCACTTCGGTATAAAGTAGTGTATTGTTTAGCCTCCATGTGTTTGTATTTTTTACAGATCTCTTCCTGCAATTGATATCTACTCTCATTGCATTGTGTTTGGAAAAGATACTTGATACAATTTCAATTTTCGTAAATTTACCAAGGCTAGATTTGTGACCCAAGATATGATCTATCCTGGAGAATGTTCCATGAGCACTTGAGAATAATGTGTATTCTGTTGTTTTTGGATGGAATGTCCTATAAATATCAATTAAGTCCATCTTGTTTAATGTATCATTTAAAGCTTGTGTTTCCTTATTTATTTTCATTTTGACTGATATCTCCATTGGTGAAAGTGGGGTGTTAAAGTCCCCTACTATGAATGTGTTACTGTCGATTTCCCCTTTTATGGCTGTTAGTATTTGCCTTATGTATTGAGGTGCTCCTATGTTGTGTGCATAAATATTTACAATTGTTTTATCTTCTTCTTGGATCGATGCCTTGATCATTATGTAGTGTCCTTCTTTGTCTCTTCTAATAGGCTTTATTTTAAAGTCTATTTTGTCTGATATGAGAATTGCTAATCCAGCTTTCTTTTGGTTTCCATTTGCATGGAATATCTTTTTCCATCCCCTTTCTTTCAGTCTGTATGTGTCTCTAGGTCTGAAGTGGGTCTCTTGTCGACAACATGTATATTGGTCTTGTTTTTGTATCCATTCAGCCAATCTGTTTCTTTTGGTGGGAGCATTTAGTCCATTTACATTTAAGGTAATTATCAATACGTATGTTCCTATTCCCGTTTTCTTAATTGTTTTGGCTTCGTTATTGTAGGTCTTTTCCTTCTCTTGTGTTTCTTGCCTAGAGAAGTTCCTTTAGCATTTATTGTAAAGCTGGTTTGGTAGTGCTGAACTCTCTCAGCTTTTGCTTGTCTGAACTCTCTCAGCTTTTGCTTGTCTGTAATTTCTCCATCAAATCTGAATGAGATACTTGCTGGGTAGAGTAATCTTGGTTGCAGGTTTTTCTCCTTCATCACTTTAAATTTGTCCTGCCAGTCCTTTCTGGCTTGCAGAGTTTCTGCTGAAAGATCAGCTGTTAACCTTAGGGGGATTCCCTTGTGTGTTATTTGTTATTTTTCACTTGCTGCTTTTAATATGTTTTCTTTGTATTTATTTATTTATTTATTTATTTATTTATTCGGTACATGGGCCTCTCACTGTTTTGGCCTCTCCCATTGCGGAGCACAGGCTCCGGAGGTGCAGGCCCAGCGGCCATGGCTCACGGGCGCAGCCGCTCCACGGCATATGGGATCTTCTTGGACCGGGGCATGAACCCGTGTCCCCTGCATTGGCAGGCGGACTCTCAACCACTGTTCCACCAGGGAAGCACTGTATTTAATTTTTGACAATTTGATTAATATGTGTCTTGGCTTATTTCTCCTTGGATTTATCCTGTATGGGACTCTCTGTGCTTCCTGGACTTGATTAACTATTTCCTTTCCCATATTAAGAAAATTTTCAACTATAATCTCTTCAAATATTTTCTCAGTCCCTTTCTTTTTCTCTTCTTCTTCTGGAACCCCTATAATGCGAGTGTTGGTGCGTTTAATGTTGTCCCAGAGGTCTCTGAGACTGTCCTCAGTTCTTTTCATTCTTTTTTTCTTTATTCTCCTCTGCAGTAGTTACTTCCACTCTTTTATCTTCCAGGTCACTTATCCGTTCTTCTGCCTCAGTTATTCTGCTATTGATCCATCTAGAGTATTTTTCATTTCATTTATTGTGTTGTTCATCATTGTCTGTTTCATCTTTATTTCTTCTAGGTCCTTGTTAACTGCTTCTTGCATTTTGTCCATTCTATTTCCAAGATTTTGGATCATCTTTACTATCATTATTCTGAACTCTTTTTCAGGTAGACTGCCTATTTCCTCTTCATTTGTTAGGTCTGGTGGGTTTTTATCCTGCTCCTTGTTTGCAGTTCCCGTTGTTTTTGGTGTCTGTCCCCAGTGGCTAAAGTTGGTTCAGTGGGTTGTGTAGGCTTCCTCGGGGGGGGGACTAGTGCCTGTTTTCTGGTGGATGAGCCTGGATCTTGTCTTTCTGGTGGTCAGGTCCACGTCTAGTAGTGTGTTTTTGGGTGTCTGTGACCTTATTATGATTTTAAGCAGACTCTCTGCTAATGGGTGGGGTTGTGTTCCTGTCTTGCTAGTTGTTCGGCATAGGGTGTCCAGCACTGTAGCTTGCTGGTCGTTGAGTGAAGCTGGGTGCTGGTATTGAGATGGAGATCTCTGGAAGCTTTTCGCTCTTTGATATTATGTGGAGCTGGGAGGTCTCTTGTGGACCAGTGTCCTGAAGTTGGCTCTCCCTCCTCAGAGGCACAGCATTGATTCCTGGCTGCAGCACCAAGAGCCTTTCATACACACAGCTGAGAATAAAAGGGAGAAAAAAGAAAGGAAGAAAGAAAGAAAGAAAGAAAGAAAGAAAGAAAGAAAGAAAGAAAGAAAGAAAGGAGGGAAGGAAGGAAGGGAGGGAGGGAGGGAGGGAGGAAGGAAGAAAAGAAAGATAGAAAGAAGATAAAATAAAATACAATCAAATAAGATAAAATCAAACAAAGTTATTAAAATAAAAAATAATTATTAAGAAAAAAAAATGGACGGATAGAACCCTAGGACAAATGGTGGAAGCAAAGGTATACAGACAAAATCTCACACAGAAACATATACATACACACTCACAAAAAGAGGAAAAGGGGAAAAAAATCATAAATCTTGCTCTCAAAGTCCACCTCCTCAATTTGGGATGATTCGTTGTCTATTCATGTATTCCACAGATGCAGGGTACATCGAGTTGATTGTGGAGCTTTAATCCACTGCTTCTGAGGCTGCTGAGATTTCCCTTTCTCTTCTCTGTTTGCACAGCTCCCAGGGGCTCAGCTTTGGATTTGGCCCCACCTCTGTGTGTAGGTCGCTGGAGGGCGTCTGTTCTTCGCTCAGACAGGATGGGGTTAAAGGAGCCGCTGATTCAGGGGCTCTGGCTCACTCAGGCCGGGGGGATGGTGGGGCTCAGAGTTGGGGGCGAGCCTGCGGAGGCAGAGGCCAGCATGACGTTGCACCAGCCTGAGGCGCGCTGTGCGTTCTCCCGAGGAAGTTGTCCCTGGATCCCAGGACCCTGGCAGTGGCGGGCTGCACAGGCTCCCTGGAAGGGAGGTGTGGATAGTGACCTGTGCTCGCACACAGGCTTCTTGGTGGCGGCAGCAGCAGCCTTAGCATCTCATGCCCGTCTCTGTGGTCCGCGCTGATAGCCGCAGCTCGCGCCCGTCTCTGGAGTTCCTTTAAGCATCGCTCTTAATCCCCTCTCCTCGCGCACCATGAAACAGAGGGAAGAAAAATTCTCTTGTCTCTTCGGCAGGTCCAGACTTCCCCAGACTCCTTCCCGGTTAGCTGTGGCGCAGTAGCCCCTCAGGCTGTGTTCACGCCACCAACCCCCGTCCTCTTCCTGCACACTGACCGAAGCCCGAGCCTCAGCTCACAGCCCTGCCTGACCCGGCGGGTGAGCAGACAAGCCTCTCGGGCTGGTGAGTGCCGGTCGGCACTGACTCTCTGTGCGGGAATCTCCCCGCTTTGCCCTCCGCACCCCTGTTGCTGTGCTCTCCTCCGCAGCTCTGAAGCTTCCCCCTCCGCCACCCGCAGTCCCCGCCCGCGAAGGGGGCTCCTGGTGTGTGGAAACCTTTCCTCCTTCACAGCTCCCTCCCACTGGTGCAGGTCCCATCCCTATTCTTTTGTCTCTGTTTATTCTTTTTTCTTTTGCCCTACCCAGGTACGTGGCGGGGGGGTTCTTTCCTTTTGGGAGGTCTGAGGCCTTCTGCCAGCGTTCAGTAGGTGTTTTGTAGGCGTTGTTCCACGTGTAGATGTATTTCTGGTGTATTTGTGGGGAGGAAGGTGATCTCCGCGTCTTACTTTTCCGCCATCTTCCCCTCATCCTGACGGTTTTTTAAAGCAGGGAAAAATACAGATTTGTGGAGGAGTTGGAAGTTTCATTTTACCACCACCTCAGCTGATGGCGGCTCCACCCTTGGGGTCGCTTGGAGTCATTGTTGGCACCGTTTTTAAAATGCACATCTCACAAACAATCTAAGTCAGGAAATCTTCTTGACTCTTAAAACAGATCTGGGGCTTCCCTGGTGGCGCAGTGGTTGAGAATCCGCCTGCCAATGCAGGGGACACGGGTTCGTGCCCCGGTCCGGGAAGATCCCACATGCCACAGAGCGGCTGGGCCCGTGAGCTATGGCCGCTGAGCCTGCGCGTCCGGAGCCTGTGCTCCGCAACGGGAGAGGCCACAACAGTGAGAGGCCCGCGTGCCGCAAAAACAAACAAACAAACAAAAAAACAGATCTGGAATCTCACTACCTGTGAGTCCCTCCCCTGCTCTCACCTGTTCCAAGTCACTAATAATCTCTAGACTAGGTGACCCGTTTAGCCCCTAATCTGGTTGTTGTATCGCTGCCCTCCGACAGTCTACTCTCAACACTGCCGCCAGAGGGATCCCCCTGAAATGTCCATCAGATCAGGTCATTCTGCCGAAAGCCCTTCCTGACTCCCCATCTTTCTGCAAAGTAAAAGTACATTTCAAAGTCTTGAAAATGGCCCAGGAGGCACTGCTCACTCTGCCTGACATTCTGCCCTCTGATCGCATCTTCCAAATGTTCCCTCTCACATTGCTCCAGCCACACTGGCTTTCCGCAGTCACACTCCTGCCACAGCGTATAGTCTGCCTGGAATACTCTTCCTCCAGCTAGTTGCAAAGTTAACTCCTGCTCAAATGTCATAATTTTATTGAGGCCCACCTTGACCTCCCTACTGAAAATTGTCTGTTCCTATCTGCCACTGCACCACCACCAACTGGCTCCCGCTCCAGGTTACACAGGAGAAAGTTCTCCAGCCCTTTTTCAAATGGTTCTTAAATATTCTCATCTCACAATCAACTAAAGCAGATCTCCTTCCTTCCAGAGAGTTCCAACATTCTGGGTTGGGACCCAGGTCAATGAATTCAAATACTTATAGTCAGTGGCTTTTATAGCAAAGTGCTGATCATGATATCTGTTGTAACAGGATACAAAGAAATAAACATAGGAGAACATTCCTCCAGAGGGACTTTCAGTATGTAGACTTGGACTTCCCTGGTGGCGCAGTGGTTAAGGGTCTGCCTGCCAATGCGGGGGACACGGGTTCGAGCCCTGGTCCGGGAAGACCCCACATGCCGCGGAGCAACTAAGCCTGTGCGCCACAACTGCTGAGCCTGCGCTCTGGAGCCCGCGAGCCACAACTACTGAGCCCGTGTGCCGCTCACCGCAACTAAAGAAAGTCCACGTGCAGCAACAAAGACCCAATGCAGCCAAAAATAAACAAATAAATTTTAAAATATGTAGACTTATGTTTGATACTTAAGAAGAATCCACTTTTGTTGCCATAGACTTTAAATCTGGTTTTATAAAATGGTTCATAATTTGATTTTTCAGGAAATGAAAACACCTATTATACTTAAACAGACGTGAATCATTCTTTCCTATTATAATCTTATGTATTGCCTCTCCCAAACAGACATAATTATACCTTTAAAAAATTGTATAGGGCTCCTCTGGTCATGCAGTGGTTAAGAATCCACCTGCCAATGCTGGGGACATGGGTTTGAGCCCTGGTCCGGGAAGATCCCACAAGCCACGGAGCAACTAAGCCTGTGTACCACAGCTGCTGGGCCTGTGCTCTAGAGCTCGTGTGCCACAACTACTGAGCCTGTGTGCCACAACTGCTGAGGCCCATGTGTCTAGGGCCCGTGCTCCACAATAAGAGAAGCCACCGCAGTGAGAAGCCTGCGCACCGCAACAAAGAGTAGCCCCTGCTCACCGCAACTAGAGAAAGCCCACGTGCATCAACGAAGACCCAATGCAGCCAAAAATAAATAAAATAAATTAAAAAAAATAAAATCAGTTTTATAAAAAAAATTGTATAATAAGGTTTGAATTCCTTTATTTTGAAAATATATACTCCTCCTTCAAACATTATTGTTTTCATTTCTTAAAGGTTTGAAATTAGCAATATCAAACAAATCAACCTAGAAATGTACAGTTAAATCTTTAATCTCAGAGAAGAAAGGACCAGTAAGGAAAAGGATCATTGGACTTCAGACCTAGGAAAGAGCTTCAGGGTACAACACCAGCCCAACTCCTCCATCTTGCTGTTAAAGAACCAGAGCACTCAACAAGACATGGAAGCAACCTAAATGTCCACTGACAGAGGAATGCATAAAGAAGATGTGGTACATATATACAATGGAATATTACTCAGCCATAAAAAAGAATGAAATAATACTATTTGCAGCAAATGGATGGACCTAGCGATTAGCAACATGGATGGACCTAGAGATTATAATACTAAGTGAAGTAAGTCAGACAGAGGAATACAAATATCATGTGATATCACTTATATGTGCAATCGAAAAAAAATGATACAAATGAATTTATCTACAAAACAGAAACAGACCCATGGACTTTGAAAACACACTTATGGTTACCAAAGGGGAAAGGTGGGGGGAGGGATAAATTAGGAGTTTGAGATTAACATATACATGCTACTATATAGATAAACAACAAGGACCTACCATATAGTACAGGGAACTCTACTCAATATTCTGTAATAACCTAGATGGGAAAAGAATCTGAAAGAATGGAAATATGTATACGTATAATTGAATCACTTTGCTGTACACCTGAAACTAACACAACATTGTAAATCAACTACACTCCAATATAAAATAAAAATTAAAAAAAAGAACTCGAGGGTGTGAGTGGAAATCACTCAGCTGGTGGACCATAAGCTGGTCCTGGAAGCCAGGCCTCCTGAAGGCTAGCAGAGCAATGTCTTCATTATGTCAGAGCAACCTGAAAATCAGCTAGGGTAATTGTGCAGCTAGTCAGATTTTATTTATTAGTTAGCATTAGCTGATACATTTGGGGAAAACCAAGCCATGCCAACATGATACTACCACTCTTCCATATACAATGAAATTTAATTCAAAAATATGCAGAACCCACTTCTATAAAGTTTGAGTACTTTTCTGGCAATTCACCCTCTGGCATTAACCCATTTGTCACAAAGTATTAACTCCCTGTACCTATGTCTGCTTGTGTGGCTATCTCTTAGGATCTGGTGAGGAAGAGTTGTATCAAAGAAGAGTGGGATGGGGTAGTGTTCAGGAGTGATGACACAATGGAGACTTTGCCAGGTGAAATTATGGGGTGGAATGGTATCACCATGGTAACCAAGTTGGGACTCAGAACTTCTGAGATCAACCAGCTGCCCTGCTTATCCCCAGGATGTTCCCAATGCCAGGTTCCCAGTGACACTTACTCTTTCTTTTCCCAACTCCCACTCTTCAGTCCTCAAGACTCACAAAAATAAAGAGAAGTTTTAGTGATATTTGTTCGATAATCTACACAATTATTCTGAACAACAAATAAATTGACAGTAGCTCAGGTCATACATACGGGATAGCACAGGACTGAAAATAGGTGATTATTCCTTACATTGCCATCTGGACTAGGAGTTCATTTCCAGAGTAATGGCAGAGATTCTGCAACTGTTTATATACCATTTGAAATCCTAGACCTCTACTCCCAGGAGACCATCATAGTCAGACTGTTTATGTCTCTCACCAGTTGAATGAGAGTCACTTTATTATCTTAAATGTGAGCTCCCCTCAGTCTTGCCCTATTTCCTGTTAACCACCCTTCACCAAGAGACTGGAAGTGACATTAACAATTGGGGGGCTGGGGACTTTCAGGATAAATTCTATTGTCACTAAGGTATAGAGATTTTGTGGGCTGCTCTGTTTTCAGGAAGAAAAAAATATATTCTAAGAATCAAATATGTTTAGCAAACTTACTCATGCTTACATCAAATTAAAGAAGGAAGCATGGCCTATTTCTGTTTTACAACTCACTGTCCCAGGGCCTTAGGTATTTGGAATGCAGGCTGTGCCCTGTTGGCAGGGATTCGGAATCAATTTAGAGTGTGTGATATGATAACACATGTTCTGGATCAGTGGCAGGGGAATGTTAGGAGCAGTAATTCTGTCTGTCTCCCCATTAGCAGGAAGGCTTGCTAAACTCACAGCTGGAGGGGTGCCTAAAAAGAACTAGGCTGTGTGTGTGTGTGTGTGTGTGTGTGTGTGTGTGTGCGCGTGCGTAAAGGCAACACAAAACCCAACCCCCAGGATAAATGCTAAATTAAGGCCGTCAAAAATGAAACGGTACTTTCATCACAAGGATAAACCGGTATCAAATCAAGATGGCTGCCTTTTTCAGCTAGAAGTGCTGCTCTATCCCTTCAGACACTGGGCTTAAAGACAGGTGATGTTTAACAACAGTAGGGAAAAAACCCTAGACCCAGTGGTCCCAAGAAGAAAATCAAAAGAAAGTGTTCATTTTAATAAGGCACAGAAGGTGGGTGGGTTGGGGGAAGGTATAGAAGATTCAAACAACAGGAGTGAAACTTGATATCCCTCAGGCCCAAATAGAAGCTGAGTCTTGGCCTTGGTGAGCTGAACATTAAGGAAACACGTAAGTGCATATAAGTGCAAGCATGCAGCGGGCGTAATTCAGCAGGCTTTGTGAGGCCGCATGATAAGCTTAGCAAGAAAAATCAAATGTTGTCTTTTGCAAAGATGTAAGTTATTTACTCATTTTGATCAGCAGAAAGGACAATTTGTATAACGTATCCCTGCTTTCGTATTTCTCGTTCCCTAAAGTCTTTAGTGTTCTGTAACTTCCTATTGCCTTATAGTTTACCCTGCTTACACAGACACAGCACTCCTCTCCAGATTGACCTGGAAGAATGAATGAATGAATGAATGAATGAGTGGTCGTGGGATTTAAAATATTCAGAATATAGGGACTTCCTTGGTGGTCCGGTGGTTAGGACCTCACCTTCCAATGCAGGGGGTGCGGGTTTGATCCCTGGTTGGGGAGCTAAGATCCCAAGTGCCTTGTGGCCAAAAAGCCAAAACAAAGCAGAAGCAATATTGTAACAAATTCAATAAAGTCTTAAAAAAAAATTGGTCCACATAAAACATGCAGAATACGAACATCATGGAGCCAATCATAGTTGATCTGGCGTTTTAGATTATTTCTCTAATTCACTCAATCAATTTAATTATGGTTAGCTTAGAGATCACCAGGAATCTCTTGAAAAGAGTCAACATGGTTAAATGGTGAAGATACAAGCATATGATTTTACCACCACTTGTTCAAAACTAAAACTGTAAGAATTTATAAAGTCATTTATGGATTTACAGTTAGAGTTAAGAACATACTGGCTAACTTTGCAGGCTTCTTCCTTAGAATGAATCCCTAGTCTTCAGAGCAAGTACTTACCAAGCATTTCTCAGTTGGCACAGTGCTTTTACACATACTATTCCATCTAATCCTCTTGACCTCTTACCTGTTTGTTTTAAGATACCACCTGGCTTTTTTTTTCAGAGGTGATTTGAAGTGTTAGGTCTTAATAATTGAGCAACATTTTCCCAGAGTCCTGTCTTCATTACGTCAACTTCCTTTGACAGCTAGGACAGTCTTAGCCATTTCCTGTTCAGATCCCTTCTCCCTCTAAGACACTGACCTGCATACCGGCTTCCTCCTTCAGAAGTGCCTTTGATTATCTGCTCACTGGAGGGGCAGAGAGAGGACCGACCACTGATCCCCTTGCCCACTGAGGTTACCAACTTCACCCCTCACCCACCTCCTCTCCTACAGTTTCAGGTCTTGGTTTGTGTTTCAATCCACATGCCTTGTCCTTGTTGATCCTGCCACTTACACCTTTCCAAGTAGAGCTGCAACTCCCTTCCCACTTCACAGTCCCCACGTTCTGCCCAAAAGAAACACTGTCCTCCACCCTTTCCCGGCTTTATTGCCTAGAAGTCCCTTTTGCTCCAGCCTCACTTGTGTGTACTTTTTTCTCTGTACAGTATTTTAAAAACCTTTTATATATTTCTCATTGTACTGAGTAGTTTTTCACCAAATCTATCATAGTTATCGTTGCCATTTCCATGTTAGTGGATTTATTTCGGGTGTTTCCAATTTGGAGCTATCACAAATAACGCTGCCATAAATATCTTGTAAAATATTTTTCATTTAAAATGATTTTCTCAAAATAAATTTCCAAGAATATTACTGTGTCAAAAGGTACGATCATTTTTATGGCTTTTATTCTGTATTTGGTTGCCTTCAAGAAAAAGTACCAACTTGTTCTGTCCTTGGCACTGTGAAGAGTGGGCTTCTTTGAATCTTTCCCAACACTGGGTTTCATAATAATTTGCGTTTTTGTTGTCATTAATTTAATCATTATGAAATAATACTGCAGAGTTATCTTAATTTTCACTTTTAATTGAGGCTGATCTAGCAATAAAAAAATTTCAGGACTGGAATGATCTTTAACACAGAGCAAAAATAATTTCCAAGGGGAGCGGAAGGGGGTCATTTCTTCAAATCTATTGGGCTGGCTAGGAAGAATTTGCCTACATACTGGCGGGAAAAACTCAATTGCCCGTTTAGCAAAACTGCCAGTACCGCTCTAGTCTAGACCCATCTTTCCTCACACACAGGTGATTGCCAAAGTCTCTTAACCAACTCGCCAACCTTCCACTCCCTGAGTCATTTACCCGCAGCTCCCGGTTTAAAGCGCTCACAGAGGAAACAGTGCCGCGGGAGGGGCCAAGGGCACAGGCCCCTGAGACTGAACCTGTCACCCGAGTCCTAGACGGTGTGCTTTCTCCGTCGTGCGCCTCTCACTACTTTCTGGGAATCCAGATGTCTCCGAAGAGCCGCCGGCTGAGGTTGGAGGCTTTCTGTCCAGCCCTCTGGCTGCAGCTCCTGCAGCCACGGCGCGAGGCTCGCCCCTGGCTGTGTGTGTTTCTGCCCTTGGCCTCAGAGCTGTGCCCCAGTTAGGGATGCACCGGCCGGCTTGCTCAGGTTGCTTGCCCTGCCTTTTGTTTGCCTGCTGCTTGGTTTCTAGGGCTGCTCCCCTGCGCTGCCAGGAGGTCAGGGTACCGCGAAGGTGGCGAGGTGCGGCGAACTGAGTTTGTGCGCAGTGGAGACCCCTGATCGCTTGTGTGCCGCTTCTTTCCTGAGGGAGGTGTGTGGGAGGTCTAAGTTTAGCAGGATGTGGAATCGTTGTGCCCTGTGAGCGTGTACTGTTTGATCATGCAGATCAGATCTTAATCGAGATGTTCCTTTCCCAATGGCTGGGCAGTTTTATTTTGCAGTTGGAGGGAAAATAAGGAAGCCCTATATTGCCTTGCCCGCCTGGGAATTGAAACACATGTCTAAATAAAAGAACTGAAGTGGGGCCTTTTCACAACATGAGGGCATTCTGTTCATGTGGGCCTGGCATTAACGTTGACTCGATAGAAGCATCGTCTGGGCCATCACCTGAGCTTCTCTCCTGCTGTGATCCTACAAACTCTTCGGGCTGACCTCCTTCAAGTTCTCATTTTGTTTTTCTTAATACAGGAAACGGCAACAACAAAACAACATGTGCCGGGCACTATTCTACAGGCTTGTATATATGAGCTCATTTTTCTGCCACAACTTATGAGGTAGATGATTATTATCTCCATTTTACAGGTGAGAAACTAAGGCACAGAGAGGTTAGGTGACTTGCCCAGGCCCCCTAGACAGGACCCTAGATTCTGCTGACTGTATCCTTAGCCAGTGGCTGGAAACTGGCAGTACAGTTCTGAAGAAACGGCAAGAACAATTCCCCTTATCACGTCAGAATCATAACATCTGGCTCCCTGCTGCTGACCTGGCAGCTTTTTATTTGAACTTTAGGTGCCAAACTTAACATGATTGTAATCTGAAAGCACGCAGATTCAGGAAGCTGTGAAGTTGCTTTACTCAGTGGATTTTGGAATAGTAAGAAATGATGAATAAAAAAAACGCAGGCTTCCTGCTCTCAAGCCATTAGGTCTGGGCAGAAAATCATTCAACGCAGGACATGGAAAGGACCTTAGAGGTCCTACTATTTTATGGCTTCATTTTATAGTCAAGAGAAAAGGCCCAGTGCGGTGAAGTGCCTTGTTCAAGGTCATGAAACACATTTTCCAAAATTGCAGTTAGATTGTTTAGATGGGTAAGTCAGTTAAGTGTTGTTGAAATGCTACTATTAGAATCCTACCTAGTTATGGAACTTGATAGATGATATTAGTTTGGGGAGCCTCTACAGCAATATGTAGAAGTTCATATGACTTAATTCAGGGTTACCTCACCTAGACAGACCCATTTCCAATACTAAGCATGCCAGTTTTTCTGGAACCATGACACATTCAGTGACCAGAAATTGGTTGTACAGTATTGACATCCTCTTAAAGAGAATTTCTTAGTTTTCTTGGTGCCATAATGGCCTTTATTCAGTGTTTCCAATTTCCATGTGCTTTCTGTACATTTCTAATGATCACCATTACATCACTGTCCATTCACATGAAAGTAAAGGCGGTATTGCTCTGGTGGTGAAGAATGTGGATTCCAGAGACAGACAGCCTGGGTTTGAATTTCAGCTCTGCACCTTATTGCTTTATGATCTGTGCCTCAATTTCTCCATCTGTAAACTAGGGATAATAATAGTACCTACACCCCATATGGTTGCTGGAAGGATTAAGTGACTTAATATAAGCAGAGCTCTTAGGATAGGGCTTGACATGACATAAGCAATATATGAAGGTTATCATTATTTCTAGAAGAGGAAGCTAAATTACAATGGAGTCACTTTAGACTATTAAATGGAGGTGAAAAAGTGCTTACTATTTCTGCTTCCCAGACTAAGGCTGGGCCTTGTTTTATAGCTTAAGTGGGACCTTAAAAAAAGCAGTTTTTCCAAGATCATCTAACAAGAAACTGACTCGATTTACAGAATTGCAATTCTTGCCAACCTTCTGAATGAAATCTACTTCTATATCTTTTCCAATAACAAATAAGAAAGAAAGAAAGAAATGAAGGAAGAGAAAAATAAATTCTCCTCTTTGGTCTACATTTTGAACTCCCAAGTAGAACATTTTAATAGCAAGTATAAACAAATCAGTTAATGCAGTCACTATTTTAGAAGTTTACACAAATAACTTTCTCAAATAGACTGTAAGCTAGTATGTACACAAATCAGTAAAGGGACAAGATCTGTATGTCCGAAAGTGTGGAGACTAAAAAGAAAAATGACAGATTTTACTGAATTTCATATTGACCTTAATTTATCACCTGGACATTGTACAGATGGGGTATGGTTTGTAGCTATATGTGCAATCGTAACTTATTCTTAATCACTGTGGCTGGGCCTTCATAGACTTTTCTAACCTTCCTACAAGCATCCTAAAATAAATAGAATTGAAACATGGGGAAAAAAATGGAAGTTTCCAAGTGAGTTCTTGCTTTTTATCTTTGGAGACAGTATGGTGCAGTAGAATTAGAGTCCAATTTTAACTCCAGATCAACAATCTACCCTGTCAGTTTCAGTTTCTAACATGTAAAATAAGGACAATAAGGCTAATCCCATTGCGTTTTGGCCAGGTTTACATAAGACACAAATGTAAAGTGAGTGCCCAGTGACAGTTCTCCCGTCTCTTTAGACATGAGAAATAATACTTTGTTCTGGAGAGGGTGTGGAGAAAAGGGAGCCCTCCTACACTGTTGGTGCAGCCACTGTGGAAAACAGTATGGAGATTCCTCAGAAAACTAAAAATAGAGTTACCATATGATCCAGCAATCCCATTCCTGGGTATATATCCAGACAAAACTGTAATTCAAAAAAATACATACCCCCCTATGTTCATAGCAGCACTATTCACAATAGCCAAGACATGGAAACAAACTAAATGTCCATCAACAGATGAATGGGTAAAGAAGATGTGGTACATGTATACAATGGAATACTACTCAGCAGTAAAAAAGAATGAAGTAATGCCATTTGCAGCAACATGGATGAACCTAGAGATTAACATACTAAGTGAAGTAAGTCAGACAGAGAAAGACAAATATCATATGATATCACTTATATGTGAAATCTAAAATATGACACAAATGAACTTAACGATGGAATAGAAATAGACTCACAAGACATAGAGAACAGACTTGTGGTTGCCAAGGGGAGCTGGGGGAGGGATGGAGTGGGAGTTTGGGATTAGAAGATGCAAACTATTATGTTTAGAATGGATAAACTTCAAGGTCCTACTGTACAGCACAGGGAACTATATTCAATATCCTGTGGTAAACCATAATGGAAAAGAATATGAAAAAAATGTGTATATATGTATAACTGAGTCATTTTGCTGTACAGCAGAAATTAACACAACATTGTAAATCAACTATACTTCAATTTTTAAAAAAAGAAAGAATATTTTGATTAGAAAAAGCTGCCCCCTCTGGGAGGATGCAGCGTCATGGGCATGTGGTCTGGCCTGTCAGTGCCCTTGTGGAATCAGAAAGCAGCTCCTCTCACTGTAGGCAGCCTGGAGCCAGGGCCGGCTTGGTGCATCAGGGCTGGATTTCAGGTCCCGCTTCTCGGGTGCTCCAGGCATGAGCATACATGGCAGCCCAGTGTACGTGATGAGAGGGAGCCAGATGTGTGCTCATCAGGACAGAGAGCTTTCCACTTGCAAGTGCAAAGGTCCTGAGGTGGGGCGGGGGGTGGGTGTCAAGCCTGGTGAGCTCGGTGGACACAAAGGCCCCCTGGGCTGAAGAGCAGTTATCAAGGGGAAAGCTGTGGAAGATGAGGTCAGAAAGGTGAGCAGGGCCAGATCGTGCAGTTCCCTGCAGGACGAGGACAGGAGTTTGGATTGTATTCTAATTGTATGGGAAACCACCGGAGGGTTTCATATTAATACATAATATGAATTCTATGTTAAAAAGGTCATTGTGGCCATTGCACAGCCAACATATATATAAGTGATGAGGGTGGAAGCAGAGAGACCAGTAGAGGGCAATTGGAGGAGTCTACGTGAGCGATGGGGCGCTAGCGGGGTAGTGGTGGAGAAAGAAAGGTGAGGTAAGGGAAATACTCTGGAGCTGAGTGCCTCAGGACTTGCTGAGAGATTTAAAGGCTGTAAAGGAAAGAGGAATTAAATACGACTCCTTGGCTTTTGGCTCGAGCAACTGGGTAGATGGTGCTGCCATGGACTGGAGGTTAGGGAGAGTGGGGATTTAACAGGTCTGGATGGGTACAATAAAGAGTTTGGACATGTTATGTCTGAGATGCTTATTAGCCATTCAAGTGGGGATGGCAAGCAGGCAGTTGGATGGATATATGAGTGTGGAACTTTAGGTTCGGGCCAAAATTCTAAACTTGAGACTCGTTGGCTTATAGATAATATTTAAATATACAGGGCTGGATAAATTCATCGAGAGAGAGAGAGAGAGAGAGAGAGAGAGAGAGAGAGAGAGAGAGAGAGAGAGAGAGGGAGAGAGAGAGGGAATATCCAGGACCAAGCCCCGGGGTCCTCTTACTTTCAAATGTTGGACATAGGAGGAAGCAGCCGCAAAGCAGATTGAAGAGGTAGGGACAGATTGAGGATGGTAGAAAGAGTTGTCTGCTGCACTTGACGGGAGTGCCATTGACGCAGACTTACAGTGATGGCCCTGGGGAGAGTAGACTGTCCTCTGGAGATAAACTAGTTTACTAAGTGCTAAACACTTTCTCTGCAGCCCTCTAATCAGTATTTACTTTTGTTGCTTTTATTCATTTTGCTAATTTAGTTGATATAAAATGATACATGATAGTTCTTTTAATTTGCACTTGTAAAACAAACCAAGTATTACTTGCTATTTCCTCTTGTTATATGAGCATTCTGTTAATATCTTTGAGACTGGTTATTGTTAATGATTATGGCTCACTTTCATTTTTGTATTGGTTAAGTTTTTTCTTTCTCTCACTTGCGATTGTTTTTGACGGGAAGTAACAGAAAACTTGACCACAATAAGAAGGGGTTACTTTTGCTTATAAAACAAGATGTTAAAAGGTAGACAATCTAGCAATTCTATAATTCCTCTAGGATCAAGACTTCTGCCTTTCTAGTGCACCATCCTCAGCGGGTAGTTTGTGTCCTCAGGCTTGTCTGAAGGCTGCCAAACCTCTGGGCATCACATCTATATTCCATCAGGAAGAGGAACACGGAGCAAAACTCTTGTACTAGCTGAGTCTATTCGTCTTCATCAGGAAAACAGCAGCATTCCTTGAAGCCATGCCAGTAGAAGTCTGCTTACATCACAATGACCAGAAGTCGGCCAAATAGCCATGCCAAGTTGCAAAGGAGGCTGGGAAGGTGACTATTTCACTCATGTATCATTCATTTAATCACTCATGTATCATTTAATCACTCATGTATCATTCATTTAATCATGAATGTATCATTCATTTAATCATAATTAAACATGTAGCAGGACCACACTCGAGGCATCCTGTGTAAATCACATTCTAGCCTCTCTTTAAAAATTCTGTCTTTAATTTTTTAAAAAGCTATCTAATAAATGTAATCAATTTAATTAACTTTTATTCAGTAAAATTTACCCTTTTTATTGTACAGTTTTATGAGTTTAAAAAAACATGGAGAAAGATGATGATTTTTAACTATGAATACTGTTGCTCCCTCAAATTGCTTGATGTTCCCACAGCAGAAAAGGACAATGGATTAACACAACAGAATAGGACTTCCCAGGCAGTCCGGTGGTTAAGACTTCATGCTTCCATTGCAGGGGGGAAGGGGTCCATCCCTGGTCAGGGAACTAAGATCTCCCATGCCACATGGCTCGGCCAAAAACAAAAACAAAAACCCAACCAAACAAAAAACCACAACAGAGTAGTTTAAGAAAGGCGTGAATACTTAATTGATGCTTCCTGAGATGAGATGAAATGGAAGAAAGAGTAAGAAGGGTCCTCTTGAGTCAAGGGGGAGTCTGGCACGTCCCCACAACGTGAACACAGGGTAATACCATTACTAGCGTTTATTGAGCCCCTATCCTGGATGCGTACCCTACAGTATCTCATTTAATCTTTACAACCACCTTGTGACCTGGTGTGTTGAATCTTCTCTGGATTAGATATAAGTGATTTGGGCTTGACCCTTCCCCGTCAACTTTACGTGGGATGTGTCGAGCTATAACTCACACTTATAAATTTGCTTGGTTTTCATCTGTACTCATTAAGAAAAAAAGAACAAGGGTAAAGTAAGTCAAAAGCATGGTCAATATCTTGCATGTTTAAAATAAGTATAGATTTAGTTGATTTTAGGAGTGGTTTAAAAAAAATTGCACGGATCTAATTTAAAATTGATATACTCTAGTAAAATATCTCCTGTGTCTCTTCCACCCTTTAATCTTCTGTATATAATTTGCGTATTGAGTTAATTCATGTTTACATTAATTTTCTTCCAGTTAACATTATTTCATACATACTTCTCCATACATACATACTCTGCCACTATAACTTGGATATTTCTCATCCTTTCTGGGCTTCAGTTTCTTCTGTAAAATGAGGCAGTTAGGCTATTATGTAATAGCCAAAGTTTTTCTAGCTCTAATAGAATACCTATTATCCACAGGGGAATAATGGAAATATAGCACAAATGACACAGACTCTTCTTTGGAGAACAAATTTACTTCAAAACATGGATGCTACTTAATGGGCCATAACTTTCCTGTTGTTCATGAGTCAGCATGAAAAATACCTCCAGAGAAGGCTAAGTAGGTCAGATTTATCTAAGAAGACAGCTGTGTAATCCTGTATCCCTCTCCAACCTCACGGCACTGCAGATACATGCTTCTGGCTTTTTGAACAACAGTCAAATAGCATTACCAACTTTGTAACTGCACAAGACTGCAACTTGAAAAATTAAGCTGGCCTTTAAAAAGCTTCAGTAGAAGATAAAATAGAGCTGTGTTTATATATGGTCCATAGCAATTTTCTTCTATCTTTTAAGCCATTTCCATTGATTCTGAGATACTGGTTGGTGTGAGAAAGACTTTTACTAAAAAGTAAAATAATTTAAAAATTAGTAAAGTTTTGGGTTGTGTCTGTTTATTAAACCTGTTGAATAAAACCTGTTAGGCTGTTGATGTTTGCTTGCTTTCCTTTCTAAGTAGTATGGTCATAAGTGGACTTAAAAATATGTATTGTAAATAAATAGGCCAATGAGAGAACTTTCATGTAGAAACAAACTTTGAAAGTGCAGTTACTGCTGAAGTGGGCTGGGCAAGTATTCTTGTCATAGAAGGCCCCCTTAACACAGTAGAAGAAAGACCTTCAGAGCCCAAGGGGCAAATGCAAACCTAGAGAAGTGAAACAGAGAAAAAAGAAGGGACGCGTTGGGATGGGACTGGAGATCCTTGCTAAGGAAAGGTAGATGCTGGCAGGCAACATAGAAAAAAAGGCAAGGGACAGAGAGAATACTGGAGAGTGGATAATGCAAAGTGCCCTTCTTTTTTTTCACATCGAGGTTTTATATTTGTGCTAATCTTCTTAAATGTTTAGTTCTGGCCAAGCAATTAGGCTATTTAACCTTGTTTAGAGTTATGCCCAGACAGTGTGAGATTGGGTTCACAGTACTGTATTATGTCCTTGGGAAAGAGAGGATCCGTAATTGATTTAGAGCTTCTCTGCATCTGCCCTGCTGTTCGACCACTGCTTTGCCATTGTCTAGACTCTAAGGCACCAGAAGCAATTAAAGAGGATCAATGTAAGCAGACAGGTGTGCCACGGTCACTTCCTCTCTTCATTCTACATGGCTCATATTCTCTGAATTTCATACAAACTACTCTGGAAGCAGCAAATTAAAAATATCTTAAGATTGCCAGTACTTCCAGGTCGCGCAAATAGATCCCCGAAAAAACCTTGCTCCTGATACCACTGGCAAAGGCATGATATTAACTTAAAAGAGATCTCAGATCTTAGACGTACTTTTTAGTTACAGGCATCAAAAAATGTATTTCCAAGTATCACTTCTATTACCCCGTGAATGTCAGAGACAGGAACTCACCACGTCCTTGACCCCAACCAGGTTTCAGAAGAGGCTTACTAAATTTTGCAGTAGGAATCCGAAAGGAGTGTGTGCAGGGTCTTTAAAGCTCTAAACCCCCTAGGAAGAGGCTTCCCCACCTGTCACAAACTGGACCGTCTCCACAGAGGGTGCCGGGCCCACCACCGCCACGCGGCGCTGAGGTCAGTCTCTCGCGTCTTGGGAGAGCTCTTTTTAATTCTAAATTACAGACTTCGCAGCCACCGGATATCCTCGCTGCAGAACTGGCAGTAGCCATGTGGCTGCACTCGCCTTTCCTGGCAACCACTACATTATTTCCACTAATACCCTGTCTGGGGCCTCTCGCTGGGCGACTCCTCATTTCCACCTCCCACCGCCGCCCCTGCCCCTGTGGGTAATAACCCGATCGTGGCCAGCGTGCCCAAACAAAGCGGAAACCACCCTCAAAGTTCTTGGTGATAGTGGCCCGGGAGACCCTCCCGCCAGCTCTCGGCGCCCCTGTCACGCCCGCGGAACGTGCCCGGGCCCCGAAGCCTCGTGGGGGGGCAGCCGCAGGGCGCCGCTGGGCGGGCCCGCAGCCATGTGCTCCGAACCGGGCGGGGCGGCGGCTGCGGCCTT
The DNA here is from genome assembly GCF_000442215.2 of Lipotes vexillifer. NCBI lineage: Eukaryota > Metazoa > Chordata > Mammalia > Artiodactyla > Lipotidae > Lipotes > Lipotes vexillifer. Next base: position 1,633,680 of record NW_006793744.1, read on the forward strand.
CGCATTGTCCACGTTCCCCGCGCCCCGCCGCGCTCCGTCCCTCCCTATCTGTGGCGCACACGCGCGGAGCAAGCGGCGCGCCAGAGGCTGGCCTGCAGCAGCTGCGGCGGCGGCGGCGGCAGCGGCGGCGGCGGGGGCGGGGGCGGGGGCGGGGGCGGGGGCGGGGGCGGGGGCGGGGGCGGGGGCGGGGGCGGGGGCGGGGGCGGAGGCGACGCGGCGCGGAGAGGGGCGGGGCAGGCGGCGCGGGGGCGGGCCCGGGGCGAGGAGGCCTGGGCGCCAGCTAGCGAGAGGCGAGCGCGGCGAGCAGCGCAGAGGAGCGCGAACAGCAGCATGGCGGGGCTACGACGCCCGCGGCCGGGCTGCTACTGCCTCACCGCCGCGGCCGTGAACCTCCTGCTGGGCGTCTTCCAGGTTCTCCTGCCCTGCTGTCGCCCGGGAGGGGCTCAGGGACAAGGTCAGCCTGGCGCCGCTCCGCTGGCTTCCCTCTCCACCCCGCCCCCCCTTTCTTTTGGGGGAACTGCTGAAAGCTATAAGAGGGCGAGGGGAGGAACGGGAAAGGAGGAAGGAAAGCGGTTGCAATTCCGGGCTGGTACCCTTTTCTCACCGCGGCGTCCCCTCCGGCACCCTCCGCCCCCCGCCAACAGAAAGCTGGGAAGTCGCGGGGCTCGGGGACCGCGGCGCGGACCGCTAGCCGCGCGCGCCTCGGAGCCTTTGTGCGCGGGCCCCGGGCGCCCTGGGCGCAGCCCCCGCTTTGTGTGGCGCGCGCTGGGGCCCCGCCGCGGCCCGGCTTCCTGCAGCTTTGTTCCCCGGCCGCCCGGGCCGTGTCCCGCACACGCCCGTCCCAGCTGCTGCGGGATGCGGAGCGCAGGGTCCCGCGGGGTGGCCTCTCCTCTCCGTTCCCCCAGCGCTAGAGCCCCCGAGCCCGCACGTCCGAGGGGCCACCGGCTCGCACCCCGTCCATTGTGTTCCGATCTTCGGCTCGCTCCTCGGGTGGCCTCCGCTTCTAGAAGGGAAGGGAGGCTTGTTTTGGTGAGGCGGGTGCACTGGGGGACAATCGGGAAACAGGAAGCGGTTTTTTTCCCGTGCATTAAAAACGCGGTGTGTTTTTTGGTGTTGGTGCAGCGATCGAGCCCTTGCCGAACGTGGTGGAGCTGTGGCAGGCGGAGGAAGGGGAACTCCTGCTGCCCACTCAGGTGAGGACGGCCAGGTGACAGGGCGGCTGCGCGGGTGCAAGGGAGGAGAGGCCCGGAGGCCGCCGGCCCCCACGGCGGCACCGGCGCTCGGGCCACTTTGCAAGGCAAATAAACGGTCGGGCCGAGCCTGAACACCTGGCCACGGTGGCCTGCCCGGCCTCCTCCCGTGCCATGTGACAGGGCGTGAGTCACGCCGGCCCCAAGTTCAGGAGGTGGGAGCCGAGGCCACCTCAGCAGGGCCGCGGCCGGCGGCGGCGGTGCAGAGGGGAAGGGCGGGCCCCTCGGCCGCCAGTGGTCCGGGGTGGCCGAGGGACCCGTGCCTGATCTCTGCGTGAGCCGTCCTGTGTGCCTGAGGACCACGGGAGGATGGAATATTGATTTCAGAAATGTTAGTGAGTGGTCCTTGCCGTTAGCGTTAAGTAGCTTTGGGATGAAGATGTGACTTTAAAGGATTGTAATCTTGGGTTTTGTCCAAGTGCCTTTAATTTGTGTTAGAATACACCCTCTTGTTAAGAACTTGAATTTCAGGTTTCGGATCCACCCCCCGCCCCCCGCCCGTGTGATATAATGATTGCATGTGGAAAAATCATTACTAATGATTTGTTGAGAATCTGGCATCATCAGATTTACCGGTTCAATAGATGGAGTACTGCAAAGCCTTTGTGTTTAAGATTTAACTTTTAGGAGAATTTCTCATTGACTGCAGATGTACACATTTAAATATAATGTTGTTGACTGTTTTTCATCAGCGACAGTAGTGACCCCAAATGCATGTTTTGGATGGGTGGTGGGGGTGGTTTGAATTGTAAGGGACTACTCAGATTGTGTGCCAGTAATTTTTAAGGTGTTCATTACTTCTCACATTGGTGGCAGCACTTAATTCTATGTTGTCTCTTGTGGCTGTTTAGAAAACAGGATGTGTAGCTATAACTTCACTGGCGAGGCTGTGCAGTTTTACATTTCAGTGTTCTTCCTCCTATGTGGAGCATTTAGAGGGCTGGTTTTGAGATATTTGGAATATTCATTTTAACCAGGGCTAATGAATAACAGCTTCAAGGTGGAGAGGTGATTTTTTTTAGAGGAAAAATGTACTGGACCTTCCCTGAAGGCCAGCAGGCTGAAAGAGACCAGTCCTTGGAGAAAAAGCCCCATCAGGATGCGGAGCAGATAGTCTGTCCTTCTCTTAAAAGTTTATTCCTAAGTAGATTTTTTCCCCTGATTGTAAAGGGCAGATGTGTAGTGTTACAAAAATGCAGAAAGAGGAAAAGAACGAAATAGAAATCACCCAACTCCTGCTGAGAGAACCATGCTGAACATTTGGCATATTGACTTTTCACAAATGCAGTATAGTCATATTTGTGTATATCAGAGTTTTCAGCAGAGATGTTAGTGACATTTTGGGCTGGAGAATTCTTTATTGTGGGGGGCTGTCCTGGGAGCATCTCTGCCTCTTACCCGCTAGATGCCAGTGGCAGTCACTCCTCCCTCCCTGCAAGTTGTGACAGCTAAAAATGTCGCCAGACCTTTCCAGATGTCCCTGGGGAGCAGAACTGCCCCAGTTGAGAAGCACTGGTGTATATATATACATTTTTGCATTTTTACTCAATCGTACCCTCTACCTCTTCCTGGTTAGTGTAGGAAGCCAACCCAGACTGAAAGGAAAGGAAATGATAGACTTTCATTTGTTACAGCATTAGTCAAAGGCTCAGTCTCTGTGCTCAGAGATGGAAATGTCAAAGCCCCTGATATGATGAATGATTTTACTTATAGGCTCAAAAGTGTTTTGATGTAACTCTTAATTTCTGGTTTTGTTTATATGTATAATACAGTTTGTTTTGGTAAAAAATGTTAGAATTTTAGAAGCTGTTCTCTGGAATACTCACTATAGAAGCATTTATAACTAAGCTCTTTTAATCGAAGCTATAATGAAAGTGAAACTGATATTCAAAATCATTTTCTAAATACTCCATCTATATGTGTATTTTTTAGAGACTGTTTTACCCTACGTGTACCTCGGTGGGGGTGAGGATAGATATGGGTCTGTCTGTCTATATTTATCTAAGACGCATATCTATCTAAACTGCACGTGTGTGTGTGTGTGTGTGTGTGTGTGTGTGTGTGTAAACTGCAGAGAGTTCTGAAGAGAGTTATTTTTAGGGAATTCTTTTCAAACTATTTTGAAAAGAATTCTTTTCAAAGTATTTTGAATTTTTTCAGAAAAAGTTCCCTCATGTGTGTCAGGGAGTCTGTTGAAAAGAGAATATTTATAGGTGTTATGTAAATTTGCGGGTTTTCTGCCTACTTTGTAAGTTGGGCTCCTTTCAGGAAGACTTATAAGATGGCTTCAGAAGCGAAGATTTGTCAATGATCAGTGAAACAGGAGCGTCCGAAGATGTGGCATTAAAAAATTGAATACTAACATTTATACAGTTATCTATTTTGGACATATTTTCTAGATTGGGCCTTTTTCTTTTCTTTTCTTTTCTTTTTTTTTGCGGTACGCGGGCCTCTCACTGTTGTGGCCTCTTCCGTTGCGGAGCACAGGCTCCGGATGCGCAGGCTCAGCGGCCGTGGCTCAAGGGCCCAGCCGCTCCGCGGCATGTGGGATCCTCCGGGACCGGGGCACGAACCCGTGTCCCCTGCATCGGTAGGCGGACTCTCAACCACTGCGCCACCAGGGAAGCCCTCTTTTTCTTTTTTTAATGGGTCTCTTAAGTGACCAAGAACTTGAATAATGCATCATTAGTAAAACCAGATATAATAATTGAATTGTTATAAACTGCCAGCCTTATAAATCCCTCTGGCTGGGCTTCCAGGATTTGACTCAGGGCTCCATCGCTTTCCACCTCTCTGTCCTTGGTTTCTTCATCTGCAAAATGGGGTTAATAGTGGTGCCAATCTCAGAGGATTTTGTGAGGATTGAGTGCCTTGAATTTAGTAAGCGCTTAATATAGGTTACCTGTTTTTTTTGGCAGTATCTCATCTGACCCCTAGATTTGGTCACTGGAGAGCGTGGAACAGCTTTCCTGCTTTGAAAGGGCTGAACTAGTGCAGACAACTCAGTACTATCATGTGCCCAGCAGTTGCATAGATAAGTTACATTATTCATATCTTTTTGTTATACACTCTTTTATGTTGTAAAATGTTTTGGTCTAAGAACATTAAAACTTGATCCATGGTGATAATGAGAAGGAAGAAAAAAACATTAATTTTATTCTTAGATTTACAGGATTTTTCTTCTCTGACTCTACTTCATTCATGCTTCACCGCACTGACTCCAGAGTGGTGATGTTATAGAAGCCAAACAAATGTTTTTGTCAAATGTTTTATTGTCAAGAAGTGATTGCCTGTGTGCAAGGTACTGCTTCGTGTACCTTCTTACCCCGCCTTCAAGGTCAGAAACTTCCATGACCCCCTGTGAGCCACTGTGGCCCTCGGGGCCTTTTGCAGTGTGACCTTGTCTGCAGCTCCGCTCAGTCCTTTGGGACACTCGCCTGCCCCTTGACCGTGCAGGCCCAACATGGATCTGTTGAATGAAAGCACAAATGCGATTGCCCTGCCGTTTGTCCGAGATCAGTCCTTCCTGACCCCTAGCTTGGCCGTGGCACTGTCTCCATTTCTCCTCCCCTTTGAGTTTCTCGAGTGTCTGGATATTTTCCTTTGTCTTGTGTGTGCCTTGTTGCCCTAACTGGGCTCCCCTTAAGAGGGTTTGGGCATCTACGCTTGGGTGCCCCGTTGTGGCCACGATGTTGTGCCTGCAGTAGGCCTTCAGGGGTTCTTCCTGGTGGAGGAGAGGCCGTGCTCAGTGTCTTGTCCAGTTCCCCTATTCATGAAGTTAGCCACTCCTGAAGATGGCAGGTGGAATGCCTTAGGCATTGCGTTCCTATTACTGTTTAATAATCACATTTCTTTATCAGTTCTAGGAGCAAGAAGGGCAATCTACAGTTTGTTCATTTAGTCCATTCAGACTTTACTGGGGTGAGAAGCCTCACTCCTAAGGGCCGTGGTTGGGTTTGGGACGTGGACATCGGTGCCGAGTAGGAGCTGTTTCCTGATGCAGAAGCATGTTGGTCTGGGATGGGATGGCAAGGCTGTGTGATCATGGCCTTGTTAGTCCATCGAGCAAACAGCTGGCCCGGGCCTGGCCCAGGTAGGCCCCTGTGGTACAGTGATGAATAAGAATGTTTCTGCCTTGAAAAATCCTGCGTCTTGTTTATTTTGCCCACTGAAGCCTGAGTGTGTAGATATCAGAAATTGGTAGAAAGTGAAACAGGAAGTGGCACAATGAGTATCTCAAGTACACTGTGAGGTAACAGTCTCTCGCCCCAGGCTGGGAAGCATTGACTAGCATTTGGAAATCTTTTTGTCATAGAAATTTCTTTTTGGTTGAATCAAATTCCACTATTAACATAGAAAAATAATAACCAACATGGGCTGAATACTACTGGCATTGTTTAGCCCTTTACGAGTCTTAATTCATATTAAGATCCTAAAAGCTATGAAGTATCGTGAGCTGATTTCAGACGAGGAAATTGAGGCACACAGAGCGTAAGTAACTTGCCCAAGGTGATAAGAACATGCACGGCAGTGGTGGGATTTGAATCCAGGAGGAGTTTAGCTCCAGAGCCCAAGCTTTGGCCACTTTGCTACTGTGTGAGTTTTAGCACAGTTTGACCAGGAAAGTAGTATGGTGGTGATAAGGTGCCTGTGTCTGAGAGAAGTAATTTCGTGTTATGTTTTGAATTAGGAAGCTTTGCTTAATGAAATTTTTCTTTTTAATTAATTTATATTTGGCTGCACTGGGTCTTTGTTTCTGTGCGCGGGCTTTCTCTAGTTGCGGTGAGAAGGGGCTACTGTTCACTGCAGTGCACCGGCTTCTCATTGCGGTGGCTTCTCTTGTTGCAGAGCACGGGCTCTAGGTGCGCGGGCTTCAGTAGTTGTGGAACATGAGTTTAGTTGCTCCGCGGCATGAGGGATCTTCCCGGACCAGGGCTTGAACCCATGTCCCCTGCATTGGCAGGCGGATTCTTAACCACTGCGCCGCCAGAGAAGTCCAAATAAAGTTTTAAAAATAGTTATATCTGGGCTTCCCTGGTGGCGCAGTGGTTGAGAGTCCGCCTGCCGATGTAGGGCACACGGGTTCGTGCCCCGTTCTGGGAAGATCCCACATGCCGCGGAGCGGCTGGGCCCATGAGCCATGGCCGCTGAGCCTGCGTGTCTGGAGCCTGTGCTCCGCAGCGGGAGAGACCACAGCAGTGAGAGGCCCGCGTAAAATGTTATATCTACTGGTATTTAACTTTTTTTTATTGGAAAAATTTTTATTGAGCTATTATTCACATATAGTATTACAGTATTATATACTATATAATACTATAGTATTATAATATATAGTATAGTATTATAGTGTATAGTATAGTATAATATAGTATTATAGTATATAGTATATACTATATAATACTATAGTGTTAATACTATAGTAATATAGTATTATATTAATTTCAGGTGTACAGCATAATAATTCTATATTTGGAGCTTTGCAAAATAATCACCACAGTAAGTCTAGTTAAGATCCATTACCATACAGAGTTACAAAAATTTTTTTTTCTAGTGATGAGAACTTTTAAGATTTACTCTCAAAAAAAAAAAAGATCTACTCTCATAGCAAATTTCAAATAATGCAGTACAGTATTATTAACTGTAGTCACTATGCTGCATATTACATCCCCCATGCCTTATTTATTTTGTAAATGGAAGTTGGTACATTCTGACACCCTTCATCCATTTTGCCCACTCCCCACCTCTGCCTCTGGGAACTACCAGTCTGTTCTCTGTATCTGTGGACTTGGTGTTCTGTTCTGTTTTGTTTTGTTTAAGATTCCACAAGTAAGTGAGGTCATATGGTATTTGTCTTTCTCTGTGTGACTTATTTCACTTAGCATAATGCCCTCTGAGTCTATTCATGTTGTCACAGATGGCAAGATTTCATTCTTTTTTATAGCTGAGTAATATTCCAGTGTCTATACATATCACGTCTTCTTTATCCATTCATCTGTCAGTGGACACTTAGGTTGCTTCTGTGTGTTGGCTATTATAAATAATGCTGCAGTGAACATAGGTGTATATATATCTTTTCAAGTTAGTGTTTCAGGTTTCTTTGGATAAATACCCAGAGGTGGAATTGCTGGGTCATATGGTAGTTCTATTTTTAATTTTTTGAGGAACCTCTGTACTGTTTGCACCAGATTACAATCCCACCAGCAGTGCATGAGGGCTGCCTTTTCTCCACATCCTTACCGACCTTTCTTATCTTTTGTCTTTTTGATGATAGCCATCTCACAGGTGTGGAGCGATACCCACTAGTATTTAAGAAACACCTAGACTGTGCTTATCTCTGCAGACATTTATGGAGCATGTACTGTGGGCTGAGCACTGTTTTAAGTACTGGGGATGTCATGGGGAACAAAAAAAGAAAATCACTGCCCTTGTGGAGCTGGCAGTTTAATGGAGGCATATAGATAATAAGTAAGAAATAGAATAAGTGATAAGTTATGCAGTTTGTTAGAAGGGCATCAATGCTATATGGTGGCAGATTGGAGGAAGATTTGGGTGATGAGAGTTGCAGTTTTACTTCAAGAGGTCAAGGTAGGTCTCTTTGAGGAGGCCTGTATTTGGTATTTGAGACAGTCCCTGAAAGCTGTGAGAGAATTAGAATAGCTAGCAAGGTCCGGAGGCACTGCCAAGAGGGAGTGGGGAGAAATTACGGGGTTTGGTCCCTGCCCTTTGAGAGCTTGGTGTTGTTGGGGAGATAAAGCTGGATCCAAGTGCTGAAATGTAGGAACGGAGAGGAGGGAGAGAGGAGCAGTGTGTATTGGAGGGTCTGTTAAGGCTTTGGGGAGGGAGTGGCCGCTTAGAGACCTGCATTAGCCCAGAGCCTCACAGGGGAGGTGTGTTTTATGCTTTGAATGGGAGCCAGAGCCCTGCTGAAGTGTGGCTGTAGAGATTGGGATGGGTGTGTCAAGGTCAAGTGACAGTTGCTCAATTCCAGGTTCAGGAGCTTGGAGGTTGGTTCTTGAGCAGAGATTAACACGGTGACCTTGACTGCTGGGTCCGTAAGTAACGACTGATGTTGAAAAAGATTGGTCTCACAGTGGCACACAGGCTGGGTTGAAGGCAGCAATCTTTAAAAAAATTTTTTTTTAAATTGGGGTGTAATGTACAATATTAGATAAATTTTGGGTACAACATAGTGATTCACAGTTTTTAAAGGTTATCCTCCATTTATAGTTATTATAAAATATTGGCTATATTCCCTGTACTGTGCAGTGTATCCTTGTAGCTTATTTATTTTATACACAGTAGTTTGTGTCTCTTAGTCCCCTGCCCCTATCTTGCCTCTCCCCCTGGTGACTACTAGTTTGTTCTCTATATCGGTAAGTCTGTTTCTTTTTTGTTTCATTCACTAGTTTGGTGTACTTTTTTAGATTCCACATGTAAGTGGTATAACATAGTATTTGTTTTTCTCTGTCTGATTTATTTCATTAAGAATAATACCCTCCAGGTCTATCCATGTTGCTGCAAATGGCAAAATTTCGTTCTTTTTATGGCTGAGTAGTAGTCCTGTGTGTGTGTGTGTGTGTGTGTGTGTGTGTGTGTGTGTGTGTGGTGTGTGTGTGTGTGTGTGTGTGTGTGTGTGTGTGTGATGTGTGCATGTGTGTATCACATCTTCTTTATCCGTTCATCTGTTGATGGGCACTTGGGCTGCGTCCGTATCTTGGCTACTGGGAATAGTGCTGCTGTGACCATTGGGGTGCATGTATCTTTTCGATTTAGTGTTCTTGTTTTTTTTTCGGGTATATACCCAGGAGTGGAATTGCTAGGTCATATGGTAGCTCTATTTTTAGTTTTTTGAGAAACCTCTATACTGTTTTCCACTGTGGCTGCACCAGTTTACATTCTTGCCAGCGGTAGATGAGGGTTCCCTTTTCTCCACCTCCTGGAAAGGCAGCAGTCTTAAACAGAGTGAAAAGCCCGTCAACAGCGGTAGTGCAGGCCTGGGGTGCTGATGGCTTGGGCCAATTTGCCAGCAGGAGGGATGGAGAAGGACAGGTCTGAGCTGTATTTCTGGTGAATGGGTAGATCTTCATGCTTGGAGGTGACGGCAGGAGAGCAGTGTAGGACGACCCTCAGGTTTGCCCAGGGCCAGGGAGTGTGACGGCCTCTTCGACACCAGGGGGCCCTTCCCTTAGCAGGGACCCCTGGCGTTGAGAAGTCTGGTGTCGTTGTTTCTGGGGAGACAGTGCATAGAGCCTGGAGGTGTTTGGCGGTGGGGCCGCAGCTGTGGGTTAAGTGGTCCTGCACGTACTGTGGGGTCTGACCTAACCTGCCCGAGCCTTGGCTCCTGTAGGAAGGTTGGTGTTTATCTCCATGTGTGATGGTGTGAGAAGCTGGGGCTGCAGATAGGGATTGGGGCCCTGTGGCTCCAAGAGTGGGTTAACAGTCAGAGGGCGTTAGTGAAGCGGAGTCTGGGCCCAGGAGGATGCGGGGCAGGACGACCAGGAGAGCCTTGGGCTGGGGGCGCTGGAGGCACAGGAAGGGTGGGTGTTTCCGCAGCCAGCGATGCAGCTTCGGGAGAGGATAGATCTGTGCCAAGAGCGCGGGTGCCGGGCAAGCGCCGAGGCGGCGTTTAATTGGAGGATTGGCCCTTTTGCTTCTGTTGCAAAAGCACCTTCTCTTTTTACCCACCTGGTATGTGGCTTCTGGTCACAGTGTGGCATGGTAGGTCTCAGAGAAGATTTTGGAAGCGCATTTGAGTGAGATATTTATGTCACTTCTAAGTCAAAATCTATCAGGTGCTCATTTAGGGGATTCTTTATGTTTGGGGATTTTAATTATCGTTAAATTTTATCTTATGCGATTAACCTTAAACACCAAAAAAAGGCTCTTGGAGAGAGGAGTGTTGTCAAACCAATTTTGAGACTGTTTTGGTGGCGATTTTAAGCAGGTAGAATGTTTACTTACAGTGAACATCTAAGAGATCACTTGGGAGTTTCTGGCTTTCAGTGGTGCCATTCTAGTGTCATTCTTTTTTTTCAAAAAGTATTTATTGAGTGCCTGCTGTGTGCCAGGCACTGTTATAGACAAGTTCACCACCCCTGTGGGATTTGAAGAACTGTTTTTGTGTTTTGGGAAATTTTGTGTTTCTTTGAAACAACTGTTAAAGCATGTTCTCTCTCAATAGGGTGATTCTGAAGATGATATGGAGGAACAGTCTCGAGAACAGAGGTAAGGAAAAAAATGGGAGTAAATCCACGCTAAGTTTCTCTGCCCACTTTGGATGCTGTCTGAAGTCTTGGGATATGTCTGTGTTTATGTATTTAACATTATCTGTGATATACCTTTCTCTTTGGCATTTGGGGTATCTATACTCTCTAATAATGAATATGGCTTTGTTTTAAAATAAGGTTGCACAGAAAGCTGTTAAAACACGCCCCCTGCTAACTTCACTTTCCCATGGCGTGCATACACCATCCTGTTTATGAACATCTGTTGAGCATCAGGCAGTGTGCTGGGTGCTGGAAGTAAAACACTGAACAAGATCTGTTTGCGTGTAGTAGGGAAGTCAGACATTACTGTAAACAAAACAAAATAGTTATGCTTACAATAGGAACTATCAAGAATTCAGTTGCTGTGGTAGAGAATAAGGAGATGGATAGTATGCTTAGGTGGTTGGAGGTGACATTTGAGCTGAAGTCTGGAGGCTGTGTGGGAGCAGCCAGGCGGCAAGCAGAGGGAATGGCAGGTGCAAGGGTCCTGTGGTGGGAAGCACTGCTGGCAATCCAGGGATGTGGAGAAGGCCACTGTGGTTTCGTAGGATAGTGAGATGAGCTAGGACCTTAGAGGCCATAGTGAGGAGGTTCGGTTTTAATTTCTTTAAGTGTGAGATGAGTTGTTAAAAGATTTTAAGCAGGGGCCAGCAAATCAAAAGATGTAAATTACATTTTTTAAGGGAATGCTTTGGTCATGGGGCACTCTTGGTTAGTTGTTGTCAGACTGGGGTATCTGGTCCCTTGGAGGTACCCGAAGACTCTAAGTGGTACCTGGGCGTGGGGATAACTTTCAGAGAATCAGCTTCTAGATCCCCAGCATCCACATATTCTCCTAAAACTGATCTGTCTGAGGTCACAAGTTCTCCTTTTCCACCTCTTCTTTCGCAGTCTCACTTCTCCACTTTGCCAAACAAAGGCAGACCTCTTGCTGGGCCCCGATCCTGCTTTGTGCTTCATCTTGGGCAAAGGGACAGTTTGAAGTATTGGTATTGGTTAGGAGAAAGTGATTTAATTCTGGATGACGAATTCATTAGTAACTTTGGTGGTTTTCAAATCTTTACTTTCTATAATATTGAAGGAGAATCCAATCAAATTGTCAGTTGTTAGACCATCAAAAAGTGATTTGTGGATAAAACGCTGAGGGAGTGTAGAGCTTATAGGGTCAGTGCTGTAACAAAGCTCCTTCCATTTACATCTATTTATGTGAACAAGCTTTCTCAGTGTTTACATTACAAAAAAAAAAAAAAAGGGACAAGGAAAATAAGATTAAATTGATGCTAATTAACCCTGTCTCATTCTAGCAGTAACAGTCATATAAACCAATTGAGGGGAAAAAGTTCCATAAATCTCATTAAAGGATGCATTTTCAATAAAATTTGAACTCTTATGTTTAATTAACTGTCAAAGTTTGTAAATTTTGTTAGATCAGTTGTATGCTAATAAAAATTACGATAATTCAGAAGAAAAATATTTGACACTTAGACCCTGTGGTCACAGGATATTTAAAAAACCCCAAGATCTCAATTTATACCCATAGTTTTGTTGAAAAAGGCTTTGAACATAAAGCTATATTAGGTTAAAATTCTTTGAGGGAATATCCAGCAATACAGGAAAGCCTATCTGTATATTTTTAAAAATGAATAATGATGGATATCATTATATGGTATTTAGATTCCTTTGAATGTATTTAAAAAAGTGAGTTTTATTAAAAATGCCAATATTTTTATAATAGGCCAGAAATTGCATTCTTTGCAAACATTCAAATTCATAGTATAACATAAAAAATTTTTTTTCTCCTTGACTTATATGTATGTTTTTTTTTTAATTGAAGTATAGTTGACTTACAGTGTGTTAATTTCTGCTGTGTACAGCAAAGTGATTCAGTAGTACAGCATTTTAAATGTTGGGATTACTTAAATATACGGGGCAGAGTTCAAAGTTTGTCACAATCCTATCTGAGTGTCTGGGAGCAAAAAGAGCTGAGGAATGCTGACGCTGGTTCCTGCTG
>NW_006793744.1:1646216-1679351 GCF_000442215.2 Lipotes vexillifer
TGGAAAGTTCTGAGATGAATTTGGGTTGACTCAGTTGTGGAGAGTGAGAGAAAGAGGAACCATGGAGGGCTGCTCGGATTTGGCTGGAGCATCTGGGGTGACCATGACGGTGATGGGAAAGGTCTAGCGAGAGGGCAGTCAGGAGCTCTCCTTGGTTGCTCTAGGAATCTCAGACTTGATGGGACGCATCCTGTCCCGGGAAGATGCAGGTAGGCAGTTGAGGTGAGTGTGGAGCTAGGAAGGCCGGGCTGCATCTCCAGGGGCATTGTCCTGTGTGCCTTTGCATTGGTTTTCCTCTTTCAGAGGTGTACTTCTCTTCTTTCTTATTAATTAGAACTAGTTTCTTTTCACCCATTTCCTGTCACACTTAAAGGTGTGAAGTAGATTTTATCCTTCGCGCTCTTTTTTTTTTTTTTAATATTATTTATTTGGTTGCACCGGGTCTTAGCTGTGGCTCGTGGGCTCCTTAGTTGTGGCGTACATGTGGGATCTAGTTCCCTGACCAGGAATCGAACCTGGGCCCCCTGCATTGGGAGCACGGAGTCTTATCCACCGCACCACCAGGGAAGTCCCCTTCGTGCTCTTTTGACACAGACGACCAGAGTGAGGGTGTAGAGGTGAGGGGGAACTGAGTCAGTGGCTTTCAAACTTTTGGACAGTGACTCTTATGAAAGACACATTTTATATCATGATTACTTACTACCCACAGGCAATATATGTGGATGTATGAATATGTACACGTGTGTTTATTTATTTATTTATAAAATAGAGCTTACCTTTGCTGCCTGTGGTGTACTGTATTTTCTATTTTCATTTTTTAAAAATTGTGGCAAAATATACATAACATTTTACCATTTAGCCACTTTTAAGTGTGCAGTTCTGTGGCATTAAGTACATTCACATTATTGTGTAGCCGTCACAACCATGGAACTTTTCTATTTCATTTTCTTCTGTTAAAAAAATGCTGGTTGCCACTACTGAATTGATTTCAAAACTCACAGTTTGGTCCACCCTGATTTATATGTTTTAATCTTCTCAATATCAAATATTCCAGTGTTTTGCTGTTATTTTATCCCTAGTCCCTTTCCTCTTAGCTGGACTTCCAAGCCTCTTGGGTTTTTTTTTGTTGTCGTTGTTGAAGTATTTTGCCTTTTTTGTAAAGGCAAGATGATGATGAAGGTTGGATGCTGCAACCAGAAAATCTTCTTTGTGTCCATTTTCTGAAAATGTAGCTTCTGGTGTTCTCTCTGAGTCTAATGAATGAATTCTCTCTGAGTCTAATGTCCTGTGATGGGTCAGTCAGTCACCTAAGTACTTACTGTTCGTTTACCTTCTACTGTGCAGTTGGGATTTTTTAAAAATGAAGATTTTAATACCTTCAAAGCTCATAGAATCTCTTGCTACTTTTAAATTAGGCCTTTTGCTTTAGCATAGATTTAGATTTACGGAAAAGCTATAAAGATGGTACAGAGAATTCCCATTTACCCTTCACACAGTTTACCCCAGTGTTAATGCCTTATGTTACTGTGGTACATGGGTCACAACTAAGAAACCAACATGTGTACATTACGGTGAACTAAACTCCACACTTTATTCGGATTTCCCTGGTTTTTCCCTAATGTTCTCTGTCCCACGGTCCTATCCAGGAGACCACATTTAGTTGTCATGTCTCAGGACCTTCTTGGTTGTGACAGTTTGTCAGACTTCCCTTGTTTTCGAAACCGTGGCAGTTCTGAGGAGTTCATCCTTCAATTTGGGGTTGTCTGAGGGTTTTTTCTCATGGTTAGATTGAGGTTATGGGTTTGGGGGAGGAAGACCGCAGTTATAAGTTGCCATTCTCCTCATATATCAAGGGTATCGACTGTCAGCGTGACTTAACACTTTGATGCTGACCTTGACCACCTGGCTGAGGTACTGTTTGTTAGCTCTCTCCACTAAAGTTCTTCTTTTCTTACCTTTTTCCATACTACACTCTTTGGAGGGAAGTCATTAAGTGGAATAAGCTCCACCTCCATAAATTATTTAGAATTCCTCTGTATGGAAGATGTCTGTTCTTTCTCATTTATTGGTTTATTCAGTTATTTATTTACATCATGGATATTTATTTTATACTTTGGGTTATAGGCCAAGACTAGGTTTGCCCTAAATGCCATTTATTCTTAACCTTATTTATGAAGTCATTAGTATCTCCTTACACATTTTTCAAACATTTTTGTGATTTTCATTTTAATTACTACCCTGCTACACTAACCTTAATGATATTAAGGTGAACTTGAAGTCAGCACAGGCAGCACATATGAATTCCACAAAACGAATGCTCTGTCTCTGAGAGAACCCATGTAGGGGAACAGCTACTAACTTGGGAAATAGATTTGACCGTAAAACAGAGTCTCAGTACGTCCTAGGAAAAGTGTAGTCCTAGGAAAAATGTCAGTGGCACTGACCTCTGTCACTGGAGAGAGTCTGGGCAGTGAAGGGGGCTCTGTGTTTCCCCCCAGACTGGCCAAGGCGGGGTCCTGGCTGGACCACTGTAGATTCTGGGGCACAGGGTTCTAGAGCAGCTTGCCTGTGATCTCAAGCAGAGTTTGGAAAGCTTTTAGGGTAATTGCCCTCATTGAAGATTTTGTTTATACTATCTTGACTCCATCTTCTGTGAATGCTATGTAACTGTACTTGGTTGAAAGCCAGAAAAGCAGTATTTGAAAATCATTCTCCCCTCTTTCCTCTCCATCCTCATTTTTCTCTTGGGTGTTCTCAAATATCAGCAGTAATCTGTTCCTCTGCTGAGAAAGAAAGATTGCTGTTGGGGATTCAGTGACGGGAGCAAAGGAGAGCTAGCTGACTTCAGCTCTTCCTAGAGCTGACACTCTCTGGGAAGCTGGTCTGACTCTCTGGACGCATCTCCAAAAGGCCTTTTTGGGGTATATTTGTTAGAATGTGAAAAGTTTAAGCGTTGGCAAAGTATGAATAGTATATTAACTCTGCTTTTCAAATGGTTAGGTAAAAATCATAAATACTGACCGGCCAGGGGGTGTCTGTGGAAGGTTTCTTTTGTTTTGTTTTTCTTTTAATGTACTTTTATATGATTGGTAGCAGCAGCAACATGGGTTCTCCTGAAACCGTTTTCGTCAGAACATGAAGAAAATCTCGTTAACCTTTCAGCAACATACTGAAAGTTGTAATTGTAGACAGAAGCGACTTAATCTTCAGGGAGCTTCCTTCTGGCAGTGAGTTATATCAGAGCCCCCATGGGGAAGGGAACTACTTTCCACTTTTCTTTGTTTCTCTTCAGAAATCGAAAGCTGTGTTTTTAGCACAAGGTTGAAGTTCCTTACGTGTTGATAGGATCGGGCATTTTTATTTATTTATTTATTTATTTGTTTTTTGCGGTACGTGGGCCTCTCACTGTTATGGCCTCTCCCGTTGCGGGGCACAGGCTCCGGACGCGCAGGCTCAGCGGCCATGGCTCACGGGCCCAGCCGCTCCGCGGCACGTGGGATCTTCCCGGACCGGGGCACGAACCCGTGTCCCTTGCATCGGCAGGCGGACTCTCAACCACTGTGCCACCAGGGAAGCCCGAATCGGGCATTTTTAACCTGAACTTGCCTCCCCAGGGCTGCATCCTGGACGCTCCTCTCTTCCCATCTGTCGTTTCCCTGGGTGATGGCGCCTGCTCTCTTGGGTTTTTAAAGAGAGAGAAGGAACTTGAACTCGGTGGTACCTTCTGCCCAGGGGTTGCACCTGTGCAGTTGCCCAGTGAGCTGTCCTCTGCTTTCCGGTGCCACCCAGTCAGTGTGTCCTGAACTGAGCTCCTGGGCTCAGTCCCCTCAGGTTCCCGGCCTCCCCCACGGCCCTCCCCGACCCCCACTTTGGCTGCTCCCCTGGCATAGCCCCGCCCCCACTGCTGGCCGGTGTCCCCGTGCATTCATTTGCATAAGTCAGAAATCAGGACGCCCCTCGCCTCCTCTCATAGGCCTCATCCCCAGCGGGTCACCAGGTCTGGCTGCATCTTCTTCACATGGTCTCCTGCCTTGGTTTTACAGCTACCCCAGTCTGTTCTCCAGGTTCCTACCCAAATGATGTATCTAAAGCATGTGCATCCTTACCCGTCATTCCTCTTACAAGCAGCCTTACCTTCTGAGCATGGCACAGAGGCCACCTCTCCAGCCTCGCTTCCCCTCATGCACGGCCTCTCTCTCTCTCTCTCTCTTAGCCGAGATGCTCTTCTCTTCCCTGGCACACCTCTCACCTGACTAACTCCATCCGTCCTGCTCCACACGCACCATGGCAGTTCTGCCGGCCCGGACCTTCACTCCTCTGTTTAAAATTGCCTTTCTCCGGATGCCCACCCACCTGTCTGAGTCAGTCAGCTGATCCCCCGGCACCTAATCCACTACCTAACACCTAGGAGAGGAGGTGCTAAATAAAGCGATGCACCCTCCTGTTTTTAAGTCTTTTAAATTGATTGCTTGTCATGCTTCACTTGCTCTTCATATCCAAGCACACAAACCATATTTGCCATTGAAACCACAGTACTGGTACTAGGATTAGGGGTTGTAGTTTTTAAATTGGGTTACTGCAGTTGGCGTGTTTTTAACGAGAATGGGTTATTAGCTCTATCTGTGTGTGCCCTGTGGAACCTTCTACAGGGTCATGTGGCCCCCGAGAGGGGTGCAGTGAATGCGTTCAGTCATGGTCTTTGTGGTCCTGACAGTGTGAAATGAATTTCCTTTGACTGTAATAGGGCTCATAATTTAGGTGTTGGCCTTAGAATACAAGCTTTTAAACAGGGTTCTTGGTATATATTAAATTTGTTAAGCCACAAAACCCCTTTCAGATTTTTTTTGGGTTGTGAAATTTCTAGCAAAGCTTTTGACACATATAATTAGTTAACCCTCAATTGAAATCAATTAGAAAAATAGTATAATAGGATCAGAATCTTAATTCTGATTTTCTCTGAAATTTTTACTTTTCCTGGATATATTTTTTTACATACTCTGGAGTGACTGGGCTTGTGCTAATTTGTATCTTTATACGGAAAAGATATATTTGAACCAACTTTCATAATTCCAGGTGTATTTTGAAGGTTAATTTAGAACAAAAACAGGCAAACCACTTCATTAATGTTGATATTCCAGAAACAAAAATGGGGAATTGAAGTCTGGAGAGCTTGGGTGTGTTCTGTAAATGTGGCCATCCAGTGCCAGAACCTCAGTGTTGATTATGTTAGACTTAGGGATGCCTTGAGGAGAAGTGGCTAAACTCAGCACCGAAAGTCCGACCCTCAGCTGGCGTCCTTCTACAGGGCACTCAGTGGCCTGGCTGATTACTTACACACTTGTCACGGTATTTAACAGGGAAGTAACTATGGAGTCCATGCAGTCAGGTGGGTGCTCTGAAGAAAGAGTGAGGCAGATTCAACAGCTTGGGAAGACTTGCCCACGGAAATTACCACATGGTTAAAAAGTGTATAAAAAACTCAGAGAAGCTTATTTTAGACAAGAGAGAAGGTAGTGCTGTGAGCAAGAGAGAGACTTGGGTGTTTTGTCGCTGGAAACCCACCTTAGGTCTTAAGAGACAAGCTGACGTTTTGGCTGTTTGGCCCTTCTTTATTGTGCTTTGGGTCGATGAGAAATAAAGGTACCCTAGGTGGAGCCCAGAGTATTGGCAGCAGTGTTGATTAGCTCTGTAAAGGTGTTCCAGACGTGTCGTGACACCAAGCTTCTTATTGCTTAAGAAGGGGGCAGAGCCTGGGATTTCAGGGTTCAAAAGAGAAATATGATTTCCCAAGGCAGTGTTCTCTGTCTAGGAACACCAATAATGAGATAATGGGGTCTCCTGGGAGCTTGTTACTATCATTTTAAACGAATTGTCATCATATTATGAGTTTGCTGTTAGAGTCTTCCACAGAGGAAATAGGACTCCAGAGTAACAGTGATCCCTCCCCCCCCCCCCCCCCCCCCTCTCCAAGCCAGGCTTTCAATCAGATGCCTTCTGCCCCCCCCCCCCCCCCCCACCCAATAAATGTAACAAAAGAACATTGGCACTTTACAAATGATTACTGTGGTAGCCTGGACAGTATTTCTCAGATGTGCTCAATAAAGATGTTTTTGGAACCATTACTTTAGGGTTTGCCATTGCATCTACTTTGTAAATGATGCAAGAAAAAGTTTCATTTGCTAAGTGTAGCCCTTCCCAATGCTTTCTCCCAAAGTAGTGGGAATGGACTTTTGAAAGGTCTGCTGTGAGCATGAAAATTCTTTGAATTAAAAAAAAAATTAAAAATTTATTGAGAAGTTTTAGTCATTTAAAAATTACTCACTGGTTATTCCTTTTTTTTTTTTTTTCCTCCAGAAATCTTTTAATAAAATTCATGTTTCAGGAAGATGGCCATGTTTACCTCCTGGCATTCTTCTCTGCTTCACAGATACTTATCCCAGTCTGAGAAGCATGGGTTTAGGGCCGTACCTGTTTTTTCCCTCACTCCAAGTCCTGTGGTTTCTACCCAGTTTGTCCAAGTAAGCATGGCTCTGAAGGACATGAGGCTGTTGGGCTAAAACTAAACTTCTCCAGTAGAAAAGAGGATTTGCCACCTGTGGGATGTCCGGAGGAGCCCACGGCCGCTGTCGAAGGTAGTTCCCAGGGAGCAGCTTCTGTAAAAGTGGAGGCACAACCTCCCGAGTTGACCTCTCTGAAAATGTCTACGGTAACTAATCCACGTTGATGTCATGCCTTGTACAATGGTAACTTTCAGGGTTATGGTGCCCTGTGGATGTTGGTTCCTTTAGCTGCCACTAAATTATTGATAATAGGTGAAGTTCAGTTTGAATAACATGCAACAGTTTTCCAGTTGATAGTCACGGCAGGTGTGTGTACGTACTGTGAATTTTTTGTGAAGTAATTCTTCTGGGAACATGATTAATCTTTATCTCTCAAAATCAGGCCATGTTAATCCAGTTAATCCATTCAAAACTGGATTTAAGTCATTGCCCTTGTACTTTATGGTTTACAGAGTACTTTCACATGCATTGTCCTTAAAAAAACAGGTGGATATGTGCTGGTATTCTCATTTTATAGATGAGGAAAGAGTTCATAAAGGCAGAACAGTTTAAGATCACAGAGCTGTGTGGTGGCAGGACAGGCACATAAGTTGAGGTGTCCCCTTACTAGATACGCTTGTCTACCTTGTCTCTAAAGTAGAATAGGTTAGAAGACCATTTTCACAACTAGATATACTGGTACCTGCTTTCTGCAGAAGGAGACTAAGTCGAAGAGTGATAGGTGAAAACAGTTGAATTCTCTGGTGAGCTTTAGTAGTGGGGGGGTTCCTGGGAAACCCCTGAAAAAAATGAGCATGGCTCTCGTAAGACAGACCCGAGCTGGGTCTTCAGTAACCCTTTACAGGGTGCTAGACGCCTTCTTCAGTTTATACTATTTCTGGGTGTTGCTCACCCACTGACTGTCAGCTGCATAGCTTTTGGAATAGTCTGCAAAGTTCAAATCTGGAATTTTAGGATTATTTGTGGAACATACACCACTGTCATGTGTGCTGAGAGGTTGCCCTCTGTCCTGGACGGACGTGCTATCCTGTTAGCTTGCTTTGCTTTGTGATTAGATATTTTCAGCTTCAGGTAACAGAAAACCCTGACCCAACCAGCTGAAACAATAAAGAATGTATTATGTCACCTAACAGGAAGCCAGGAGCAGGGTGGTGCTGGCTTGGTTTGCTGAGCAGGTGGGTGTCAGCACCGGGCAGCCGGTCCTTCCCACCTGTCTGTGCTGCTGGATGCCAGTCCTGCCCAGCTCCCCCTGGGCCTCACGGCCTCCGGCCACCCACTTGAACATCCATGGGCAGCCTAGGACAACCTTCCTCCTGCGCCTCTTTCTCAGGAGCGCCCCTCAGCGACTTCCGCTTACGCCTCGCACGTCAACATGGGTCCACGCTCACCCTGAACCCCTCCCCGGCCGAGGGCTTGGTGGGGCCACTGGATTGGCAGGGTTTACCCCAGCCCTGGGGAGTGGTGCTCTCCGCACACTGCAGGGGAGAGGGGGAAGGAGGGGCAGGCCGGCTGCAGTAGTGCCACCAGCTGTCACTTGTGCCCAGTGCGGAGTGGAGGGGCTAGGGCGGCGTTTCTCAAAGCACAGTCCTGGAACCAGCAGAGTCAGCACCACAGGGGAACCTGTTAGGCCGGCTTCCAGACCCCACCCCAGGCCCAGCTTAATCAGGAGCTCCAGGGGAGGGGCTGGTGAGCTGCTTTCACAGGCCCTCCAGGGGATTCTGATGTGTCTCAAGTCCAGACTTGGATGCCATTGGTCCAGGATGAGGCATCTAAGGGAGCACATTTCAGAATCCATCTTTGGCTGAAGGTGGAATAATGAGATGCAGAAATGGTCTTGGAGGTGAAGCAGCTGGTGGCAGTTGGGAGACAGGCTGTGCTCAGTGCGGCTCCTGGTCGCTGGCCTGGGGTTTGAGCCAACCTAGGACTCCTGCATTCCTTTCATGGGACCAGCCTTCCGCCAGCCAATCTGATTTTCCTAAATGAGCTCTGTCCGGGGTGGGGGTGGGTTCGCCCCATCGGGGTCCACTGTCCCCCAGCAGGCCATTGAGGTCAGCTTCCAGGGAGAACTGAGGAACTTTCTCTGGGATAATTCATTCATTATAAGGGAAGTGAGTCTGGCAGGAAACCTTGGCCCAGGAACAGAAAGTCTCAGTTATGGGATGGGAGTGGCCACTGGCAGTACAGGGTGTGTGTGTACTCAGATCTGCCTCCTGGCCCAGCTCCCTCTGGGCACGTGGCTGTGTGTGTGTGTGTGTGTGTGTGTGTGTGTGTGAGTGAGTGCGCGTCAGTCTGTAGAGGGCTTGTTGGGGCAGGACGAAGGATACTACTTCAGTAAAACCTGAAAGAAGTGGGGCTTCCCTGGTGGTGCAGTGGTTGAGAGTCCGCCTGCCGATGCAGGGGTCACGGGTTCGTGTCCCGGTCCGGGAAGTTCCCACATGCCGCGGAGTGGCTGGGTCCGTGAGCCATGGCCGCTGGGCCTGCACATCTGGAGCCTGTGCTCTGCAACGGGAGAGGCCATAACAGTGAGAGGCCCGCGTACCGCAAAAAAAAAAAAAGAAAGAAATGTTCTAAAAGTTCTGTGAGGAGCTGGGGTGGGCGGGAGCAGCACACTGAAGGGCACTTGCACATCCTGCCTGACCTTGCCCCCTCCCCCCTGGGTCAGGGGTGCTGGCCTGGCCACAGGAGCGGGGCTGGTGCCCAGGGTTGGGTGGGAGCTGGAGAGAAGGGAGACAATTGGGGCCAGGGCCTGGTCTGGCTGAGCCTGCCTTGTGCTCCCCAAGCGGGCCACAGACGGGGATTCCCTGGGGCTCTTTTGTGGTACAGTGGGAGTGTCTGCCAGCGGCAGGGGCAGCACGGAGGAGGGCAGGAGGAAGAAGCCCAAGTTCAAGTGTGCTGTGTTAGTTTCCCAGGGCTGCCATAACACAGTACCACAGACGGGGTGGCGTAAAACAACAAAAATGTTTTCTCTCAGTTCTCGAGGCCAAGGTGTTGGCCGCTCTCCCTTTGAAACCTGCAGGGAATCCCTCCTTGCCTCCTCTTAACTTCTGTTGCTTCTCCGGTGACCTTCGTGTCCCTTGGCTTGCAGCCACATGCCACCACCTCTGCCTTTGCCACGCATGCCACGCTCCCTGTGTGTCTCCGTGTCTTCACACGGCTGTCTTCTTAAAAGGATGCCAGTCGTATTATGTCAGGGGCCCGCCCTACCCCAGTATGGCCTGATCTTAACTAATTATGTCTGCAGCAACCCTGTTTCTAAGTCCGGTCACATTCTGAGGTCTGAGGTAGGACTTTAGCACGTCATCTTAGGTGGACACGATTCAACCTATTACATACAGAGACTCATTTGTGAGCCCTTTGAGGGTCCCCTCACCTGCTTCCCCTGCCCTCCCCGAACTCTGGGGTTCCCAGGAAGTAACTTTGGGTGTTGGACTGGCTGGGCGTTTTCATTCTGAGAGCTGAACTTACGGGTCACACAGCTTTGGGTTGCCAGGGCTCCAGGGGCAGCGTTAGGGCCCATGGGTTTTCTTACCGACTCATTGAACCTGGCCTTTTGGTCGAATGGGTTTTATTTCTAAATTATTTCTTTGTGTATCTGTAAGAGCATATCCATGGGAATTCTTTATTTACACAAAACTGTGGGTGCCGGGGAAAAGTATTTTTTATGATTTTTTTTTTTAACTTGTGGGAAATAAGTGGGAAGGTTGAAGAATATTTCGGTATACACTGAAGTTTAGCAAACAGGCAAAGCCTTGAAATCAAACCACAGTCCTTTGATTAGAATTCAGAAAAGTACAACTACTGAAAACGCTGCCAGGCCATGTGTGCTGTGTTGGGCCTGCATGTGGAAGTATCAGTGTCTTAAACTTGTTTCATTCCCAGTTTAAACCCAGCAAGTGAATCCTTGTGGGTTGATGCACATGCTGAAGCACATCCCTGTGAGCCATTCATCGGTTTGGAGGGAGAATCCTTTTGTTCTTCCCTGGAAATGCTTGAATCAAGATGAGTCTCTTCCTGCCTCGGTGTGTTTGGACTGCAATGATCCGGGTGTCTGATAGTGCCAACAGTGAGGCATAGCTGCTGTTACTGTGGGTTTTTTTTTTTAATAAATTCATTTATTTATTTTTGGCTGCATTGGGTCTTCGTTGCTGCGCATGGGCTTTCTTTAGTTGTGGCGAGCGGCGGCTACTCTTCGTTGTGCTGTGCGGGCTTCTCATTGTGGTGGCTTCTCTTGTTGCAGAGCATGGGCTCTAGGTGCGCAGGCTCAGTAGTTGTGGCTCGCGGGCACTAGAGCACAGGCTCAGTAGTCGTGGCCTATGGGCTTAGTTGCTCCGCGGTGTGTGGGATCTTCCCGGACCAGGGCTTGAACCGTGTCCCCTGCATTGGCACGTGGATTCTTAACCACTGCGCCACCAGGGAAGCCCTACTGTGGGTTTTAATACTTCATCCATCAGTCTACTTTCAGGTGGATGGATGTCCCATCCAAATTGCCTGTTGGTTTGACTTTCATGTAACTTTAATTAGCAGATTCATGTTTTGGGAACATCTGATCTGTGATCTTGAAATTGGTTATGGTTGGCGTAATTCTTGGGTAATTAGGCGCTTTCACAGTGACTCCTCCAGTCATTAGAGGGCTGGGGTAATTTGAGGTTGAAATGTGAGAGGGAGGTGGAGAAAGCCCTTGCGCTCTAGCCCTTAATCTTTTAATCCATTTAACCTGGGTTGTAAATTCAGGCTTCGTTTTAATTTGAAATGTGTTTAGGTAGTTGGGAATGGATTTCATTAATTCACCACATTTAGACCATGATTAAGGGAGGTTATTCCTAATTGCCTAAACTCCTTAAAGTTACCGTGGGTACAGTAAGGGTCCGTTAAAAGCGTGTTGCTCCCCGTTGGAAATTGAAATTCCAGGTTGAAAAAGTGAGCTGACAGCTGAAGGGAACAAGCGCGACAAAAACAAAACCCAGTTCAGAGGTACGTCCTGGGCATTGTTTTCGTAAGTTCAGAAGTGTATTTGTGGCATATGGAGTAGGGTTCATGGATGCACAGATGCCAAGTAACCTGGTCTCTTGCTGAGTTTAAGGACCATCTCTCACTTAAATGCACAACACTATCTACATTGTCTTTTCTTTTTATTTCTGCTTTTGAATTGGGGCTAAAGGGGAAACTGGAGAAGGAGAGAGATGCTTCAGGAGACCTGCACACCTGTAATATTTACTAATAAAAGGAGAGAAGGGGAGAAGTAAGTAGAATAGGAAACTGGAACAAGAAAAAGAACAGCTAGAGGGCCTGGATTGCATGCATATATATTTTTTTTTTTTTTGTCTATGCCCTCCCCTCAACCTTGGGATTTTGACCAGGTAGCTGTGGTTATAGGTTTTAATAGTATGAAGTCCCTCAGGAGTTTGGTAAAAATCACCCTTTATTCCTGTAAGTCTGTTTAGGGACAACTTTAAATATTTTGTTGTGTTAGTCATTTTATTCCAATTTGTATGGTCTGTGCATTTATCTTTTTTTAAACATAGTAAAAGCCCTCCATACACATTTAATATAGTTAATCTCTGTATTACTTTTTAGTAGTACAGATGGTCTCTGACTTACAGTAGTTCAGTTTACAATTTTTCAGCTTTACAATGTTGCCAAAGTGATACACATTCAGGACTTCCCTGGTGGCGCAGTGGTTGAGAATCCTTCTGCCAATGCAGGGGACATGGGTTCAAGCCCTGAAGATCCCACATGCCGTGGAGCAGCTAAGCCCGTGCGCCACAACTACTGAGCCTGTGCTCTAGAGTCTGCGAGCCACAACTCCTGAGCCCACATGCTGCAACTGCTGAAGCCCATGCACTAGAGCCTGTGCTCTGCAACAAGAGAAGCCACCACAATGAGAAGCCTGCGCACTGCAACGAAGAGTAGCCCCTGCTCGCCGCAACTAGAGAAAGCCTGCGTACAACAATGAAGACCCAATGCAGCCAAAAATTAAAAAAAAAAAAAAAAAAAAAAGTGATACGCATTCAGTAGGAATTGTACTTGGAGTTTTGAATTTGCATCTTTTCTCGGGCTAGTGATAAGAGGTACAATTCACTCTCGTAATGCTGGGCAGGGCAGCCGGAGCTCCCACCAACCCCACCATCACTAGGGGAAACAGCTGATACAGACAGCCATTCTGCACCCAGACACCCATTCTGCTCCCCACTTTCAGCACAGTATTCCATCAATTACATGAGATACTCAATATTTTAGTATAAAATAGACTTTGTGTTAGATGATTTTGCTCAACTGTAGGCTACTGTAAGTGTTCTCATCACATTTAAGGTAGGCTGGGCTAAGCTGACGGTCGGTGGGTTAATTAGGTGTATTGCGTTTTCGACATGATATTTTCAACTTAGAATGGGTTTGTCTGGATGTAACCCCATGGTAAGTGGAGGAACATCTGTACTTTTGTAGAGTACTGCTTTTTTTTTTTTTTTTTTGCGGTATGCGGACCTCTCACTGTTGTGGCCTCTCCCGCTGCGGAGCACAGGCTCCGGACGCGTCGGCAGGCGGACTCTCAACCACTGCGCCATCAGGGAAGCCCTAGAGTACTGCTTTTTTGTAGAGTACTTTTTTTCTTAAGGTTTCTTTTGGTTTCCCAAATAAGGATTTTTAGTATCTGAGAATTATTTAAGCTATTATAGTATGTGAGTTTTCTAAACTTACATAGCTTTTGGACGCTGTCCCGGTGAGAGCTGTGAAGTAAGATGTGAGACTCGGGTGGAGATGGGAAGGATGAACAGAGGGAGCCAGGGCATTTTTCCCATCCTCAAGGTAGTTAGTAGCCCAGGGGCTGGAAGATGTGCTTGGAGCCAGACCCTCTGGGTTTGGATCTCACTTCCTACTTATTAACAAGTTGCCAAAACTCTGTGCCTCAGTTTCCCCTTCCCTCAAATGTGGGTATTATGAATAGTACCTACTGCAGTTTGTTGTAAGAATTAAGTAAATACACGTGAGGTGTTTAGAACAGCACCGCACATGTAAGCACTCCAATATTACCTGCTGCGAGATCGAGAAGGTTGTCCTCGTTTTAGTTGCACCTGTGGTATAACATCAAGGGACCCTGCTCTGGCCTGCACCTGTCCCTTCTCCAGGGAGAATCCTTTTTTTAGGAATTGTTGCGTTTGAGAAGCCAGTACTAGTGTGGCTAAGGCCGCGGGCTCAGATTTTGAACCCTGTCTCTGGCTTTACCAGCTATGTGATCTTGAGACTCAGTTTTCTCATCTGTAAAATTGGGACAGTAATACTACATACTTCACAGTCACAGGATTGCGTGAGGATTAAAAAGGTTACGTGTAAAGGAAGCCTTCAGAGTGGAATATGCAGCACGTATCAAAGTGTGTGTATGCTTTAAAGAAATTATACTCTGTGTCTTAAGGAAACAGTAGGCTAAGTTTACCAAGACATACTTAAAATGATGTTCATCTTTCTATGGTGGGAAGAAATTAGAAACAACCTAATTTATTTTGGGAAAGAATTAGAAACAGCCTACGTGTCCAGCAGTACATCCCTATAGATAATGTCGTAGTGAAATGTTTGTGAGAGAAAGAGGTTCATGATACTGAATTTTTTTTTTTTTTTTTCCTTTTTTGCAGTACGCGGGCCTCTCACTGCTGTGGCCTCTCCCGTTGCGGAGCACAGGCTCCGGACGCGCAGGCTCAGTGGCCATGGCTCATGGGCCCAGCCGCTCCGCGGCATGTGGGATCTTCCCAGACTGGGGCACGAACCCGTGTCCCCTGCATCGGCAGGCGGACTCCCAACCACTGCACCACCAGGGAAGCCCCATGATACTGAATTTTTAATAGAAAAAAATTACGGACAGATGTTACCTAGACTTATGGTGGTGCTCATTTTGCAGTATACAAATATCAAATCAGTATGTTGTACGCTTGAAACTAATATAATGTTATATGGCAATTGTACTTCAATAATGGAACCATTTATCTTAAAGAGTGATGTCGATTCAGTGGGTCTGTGCCAGGTTCTGTGATAGGCTTGCCCCTATGTTACTTTGTTTTGTCCTTACGACACCTCCCAGGGATGCTGTCCCAAACGTGGAGCTACCTGTGCGATGCTGCACAGAATCACCTGTGTGGTCTTCGAGAGTACACTTGAAGTAGTTCAGTGTTTTCATTTCTTAGAGTGAAGTGTTATCTTTATTTTGGCCTCTTATGCCATAAGGTAACATTAAAAAATAACGCATCTTGGCTTAGGGAAACTCACAGTAAGGAGGGGAAACGGACTGAGAATAGCTAACCAGGGTCCCTGATGGCATCTGAGCACAGCAGCCAGGGAGAGCCCCTTCGCTGAGGCAGTTCACATCCAGAGGTAGACCTTGCTTGAGGCTGTCTCACCTGGAGAGTGGGAACCTGTCTTCTTGCAAAGGAGGATTATGAGGCCTTGGGAAAGGGAAAATCGTGCAGAGCTGCACGTGAGGTGATGCTCTGCTGGCGGCAGTGGCGTTGGGGGCCCTGCTTTGCCAGGTGTCTGCCCTTTACTTGTTCCATCCTGGGGAGGTGTGAGGGGGTCCTGGGGGAGGGGTAGCAGCTCTTTACCAAACAAGTGTGAACTGCTTCAGCCTGTTCAAAGGATGTGGCTGTGCCTTGGCTTAGGGCGTGGAGGCCAGCCCTGGCCAGAGGAGAAGTCTGAAGACAGTTCCTCGAGGGCCAGCAAGGCTCGTGATGCCAGGCCAGCCGTGCTCTGGGGTGGGGTAACCGAAGACAGAAAGTGGTTGGTTGAAGAGAATCCTGTTTGGAGTGAGGGTGTCAACATACATCGGGCTGTGGATTTAATGGTTAGGAATTCTCTAGAAAGGTATCAAATAGTACTTGCCTAGAAGCTGGGTCTAAACTACAGTTTCAAAAAAAAAAACCATTGAAAATCACTGAATGCTGTATTTAAGCAGAATTTGCTGTAGAAGCTTGGAATACAAATGATAAACACAGGCTGCTCTGTTGCACGGGGGATGGAGAGGCCCACCGAGGCAAAGGGATATTTGCCTTTCAAGAAGCCCCCACTGTGGGGAAGGCCACCCCCTCCCTCAGCCCCAGGGGCTGCTGGCAGTTAGCCTGAGTCGGCGCCCTCTGCATACACGTGTGTGTAGAGTGACCATGACAGCTTCATGGTGGTTCCCTCACCTTTGCCCTTGACCGATCTAGGATTTGGACGTTACGAGGACAGTTTTGAAGGGATTGTTGTTTGAGGACTTTGGGAAGGTTTTCCTCACGTCTCCAGAACAGCGGTGGGGCTGTGATGCTGAAGGGATGGCAAGGCGGGAATTCGATGACGTCACTGAGTCGCGGAATCAGCCTGCCCAGGACCACCTGCTCCGGGACGTCGGGTCCTGTGAGTCATGTGCGAGAAATACTCCTGTTTAGCTTGTTCCGAGTCAGGCCTCGTGCTGCTTGAAGCTGAAAACATCCTGTTAAGCCTATGTTTTAGGCGCCTCTCCTCCCGCCCCCAAGACAAACCGGTCACAAACCCGTGACCAGTCACCCAGTTTGAAACTTTTTGCTCCATAGGGTCATCTACCTAGAGAGTTAATTTGTTTAAATTAGGTCTTATATTTTATGTTATTCGTAATTTCAAAGACCTGTGTTTGAAGGCTGCATCTCAGATAAAGCATTTTCCATGCCACAGTTGAGTCCCGTCTGCTGGTTCTGCTGTAGAAAAGAAAGTTAATTTGGGCACTGAACTCACAGCCTTGAAATTAGAAGGTGATGACAAACACTAGCACCTGGCTCTTCTTTATCAAAGACTATGCTCTTTTCCACTTCTTACCATTTCATCTGTGTTTGCAAAGATGCCTCTCAAAATGCAGAAATTCTTAAATATTTTTTTCTTTTTCTTGTGAAACATTTCAAGCATGAAGAAATCTTTTTTTTTTTTTTTTTTGGCCGTATGCAGACCTCTCACTGTCGTGGCCTCTCCCGTTGCAGAACACAGGCTCCGGACG
The DNA here is from genome assembly GCF_000442215.2 of Lipotes vexillifer. Classification (NCBI taxonomy): domain Eukaryota; kingdom Metazoa; phylum Chordata; class Mammalia; order Artiodactyla; family Lipotidae; genus Lipotes; species Lipotes vexillifer. The sequence continues at coordinate 1,662,759 of NW_006793744.1, forward strand.
CGCAGGCTCAGTGGCCATGGCTCATAGGCCCAGCCGCTCTGCGGCATGTGGGATCTTCCCGTACCAGGGCACGAACCCGTGTCCCCTGCATCGGCAGGCAGACTCTCAACCACTGCGCCACCAGGGAAGCCCCATGAAGAAATCTTGAAAGAATTGTAGAATGAACGTCCAGAGCCACATCTCGTAGATTCAGCTTCTGTTGGCATCCTTAAAGCTTTTGGTAGCAGAGGCCAGTGTTCAAGCATTTTGAAGTTTCTGGCTAAATTAAGAAAAAGGCTGTGTTGCCTTCCCTGCCTTTTTATGTTTCCACATTTAAGGCACGGCTCCTTTTCCGTCCGCCTGCCATTCTCCGAGTCTGTGTAAGTTTGAGGAGGTGAGTGGCAGAAGAGGGCAGAGGTTGGAGAGAGAGCATCTCACTGTATCCACACACACTGCTCAGTGGGTCCTGGACAGAGATGGGGGTCCCCAGGAGGCCTGTGCAGGGAGCCCTTTACCTCCAGCCCTTTATGTGCTTTTGCCCCCCAAGAGGTTAAGGAGACTGTGAGGGGCCTTCCCCGGCTAGGAACTGTTCCTCAAAGTCCACTCTGGGCAGAGAAGCAGGGTTGCAGCTGCAGAGCCAAGGGGGCCAAGGCCAGCTCTCCTGGCTCTCCCACTCATTTCCGGCTCACTACTTAATTTGAAATCCTGGAACGTGTGTTTTAGTGAATTGGTTCATAAAAATATTTTTTGCAGGATTCTGGAATAGAGACTGCACCTTCTTTAGTACAGCATACGTGGATAATTGCATGGATAATGTGAGAGAGAGAGAGTGGGTGTAGTGTGTCTTTTTTGGAGGTGGGTAGGGAGGTGGAGGGTGAATACAGACCTTTTAAACTGTGTCTTCACAGGATGCAAATCGTTTCCTGCCTTAGTATTTATGCAGAGTGCAAACAAGGAAGACCTGAGATCCCATGATCCTCTGGGACCCCAGGCTCTTCTCACTCGGCCCTTCTGGACAAGGCTGGGCCTCCCGCTTGACTTCATCTTTTTCCCTTTCAATCCCTTTGGAAACTAGTGGTTAGAAGCTGGAAATTGAGAAGTTGCCATTTAGAAGTTTATACAACATATGCAGGAGAGTCTTTTCCAAACTTTACAGTTGTGTCAGCTTGGAGCTTTTGCCAGCCCTTCTTGAAGAAAAACCCAAAACCCTCTGGAGTTAAGAGAAACCTCCCAGTCGTGCACAGCAGGGCCAGTTCTGCCTTGTAGTGTGGAAGCCTCACTGTTTTTGTTGTCTTTCTCTTGGAATGCAGTCTTACGTAGAGAACTTGGGCTGCCTCTGATTTTCCTAAACCTTTACCTGGCTTATCCTAGACATTTTTTTCTTTCTTCTATTAGTATAGAGGGCTGGGTCAGGCCTGCACTCACTGTTTCATGGTGCTGAGACTGCGCCTTATGCTTGTGACCGCTGGTCCTGGGCCGTCCCTGTCCCATGGTCAGGGATGCTGAGATCTCAGGCGCTGGAGCCCCCATAGGCCCCTGGGGGTGTGTGGAAGCTGCCCAGCACCCACCCGCCCAGCAGCTTGCTATGGCCAGGCCACGGCGTGTCCTCTGGAGTCTCAGGCCCGGTGGGAGTCATCTAACCCTCTGCCGATGAAGAAATCAGTGCCTTTATGGTGTCCTCTACACTTGACTGGTTATTCAGCCTAGGTTTGAACGTGTCGGGTGATGGGGAGCTCACCGCCTCTGACGCTGACTTCCCGTCGTTGAGCATCTCATTGCTGAGCTGTCCTGCGATGGGGTTTCCCATCTGCCGTCTTGGCCTCCACCAGCTGTTTGCAGTCTGCCTTGCGGAGCAGTGCAGAGCACGGCCATTCTCTCTGCCGGAGGACAGATAGTTCTTCACAGATTTGGAGACGGTTGTCAAATCTCATCTCTTGGTTGATTTTACCTAATTATTTTTTAAACATCTCCAGGCTAACTTATTCTTCATGTTTTTCAGCTCTAATGTTAACTTGGTCAGAACTTTTTTTTAGTTTAACTTTGGCCAGTACTGGCTAAAGGGGTTCAGTTGAGATCCCAGTGGTACCATATGGAGTGAATTCATTTCTTTTATTGTCTGGACTCTTCTGATCTAATGAAGTCTAAGATTTCATTAGCACGGCTGCACTGTCTCTTCCCACTTAGAACATGATGGCTGAATGAAAACTGGAGCAAATGCAAAACAAAACAAAACAAAAAACCCTTAAGCCTTTCTTTTCCTCTTATCCTTTTTCTTCTTTTTACCAGTTCACTTTCTCAATACATACTTAGGTAGTTAATTACCTTCTTTAAGAAAAACAGAACTTTAAGTGTAAGTGTTTACATTTGGTCTTAAGGTTTCATCCTGTTGATTTGGACCTGTGTTAGCCTGTTGAGCCCAAAGAAACACACACACGCACACATACACACACACACACACACACACACTTTTTTTCTAGTTGTGAAAATTGGGCCCCAAGTGACTTCGTCTCCTCTCTCTTCCAAGACCTCATTTAATATGACAGGATAGAAATTTAAAAGGTAGAAAGAGCCCATAGTAAACAAGTGTTTGGGAGAGGAGTTACCACTTGATAAGAAATTTCCAAAAAATCCTGGAAGATTGAAAATGGATGAAGATGGTAACTGATAAGGAGACAGAGAAAGGCTTAAAATATGACGATGAAGGGGGTCCACCAAGCCTGCTGTGGACTTTCAGAACAGCAAGGAGAAGGGGATGGTTCTTGAAGGTTCTTCTTGGGAGGTGGGTGAGGTTTGGTGGAGAACAGGTCAGGTCGATAATGAAGACACAACAGGGGTCTTCTGTTTGACCATGCCAGGATGCCTAATGAGGACGTGGGACTTAGCATGCCCACCTCACAAGGTTGTCGCCAGTATTAGATAATGTGTGCAAAGCATCCACTGTATTTCCTGGCACGTGGTAAGAGCTGTCCCGGTGTGTATGCAGGTGTTACTGCTATTGTTACTATCACTGCATCTACTGTGCTGGGGAAGCAGTGTATCAAGACCAGGATCAGCTTCATGAGACAGACAACTCAGTGGCATAAACAAGATAGCAGTGGGTAAAACGAGATAGACGTTTACCTTTAGATTGCTTATCTGAGAGTGCAGTGGGCCGGCCAGGGCTGATGTGATGGTTCCATGCTCACCAAGGTTGTGGCTCCTCTGTCTCTTGGTCTAAAATGACCGCTTACTTACCCTGCAGGGTCATGTTCGTATTCTCTCCAGGGAGGAAGAAGGAGCGGCAGTAGCATTTGGCTACCCCCCCCCAACTTAAGGTCACTTCCTGGAGGTAGTCCCCAAACTTCAATATACATCTTATTTCCAGAACTTAGTCACATGATTGCATCTCAGTCAAAAGGTAGGCTGGGGAAAGGAGTCTGTTCTGCAGCCATGTGCCTACTTAAGCATTTCTTTTAAGGAGGAAGGAAAGAAACAGCTATTGTGGTTGGTAGCTAGCATCTTCTTTGTCGCAGTAGGCTTTAATTATCAGTACACCAGATCCCAGACTTCCGGAGTATAAGATTTGTTTCAGCTCTTTGGGACTTAACACAAAGGTCCATTGATATATTAACTTATACATTGGTCCACTTAAGAATTATGTGTTAAACTAGGCGTTAAACCACAGAAGCTTTTTTTTTTTTTTTTTTTTTCCTTGCGTTATGCGGGCCTCTCACTGTTGCGGCCTCTCCCATTTGCGGAGCACAGGCTCCGGACGCGCAGGCTCAGCGGCCATGGCTCACGGGCCCAGCCGCTCCGCGGCACGTGGGATCCTCCCGAAACGGGGCACGAACCCGCGTCCCCCGCACCGGCAGGCGGACCCTCAAGCACTGCGCCACCAGGGAAGCCCCCACAGAAGCTTTTAATATGGCTGAAATTCATTTAAATGAGCTCCACTGAAAAAGTTCAGTTTAACCTTACTTTTGGAAAGACCTGCCGAGACGGAGAAAATTGGAAATTACTGAGACTGTCTTGTGAGGCTGGTATTAGTCATACAGTACCCTTTTGGTATGGAGACAATTTGCACAGATTCCTTTGACCGTTAGAGGATACTTGCAGCATTCAGTGTTTATAACTTCTTGTTATTTGATCTCTCTGCCCTGGGAGTGCTCTAACTCTCTACTGTCACTCCTGGGAAACCTGCATCTTAGATTTTTCACATTATTCCCGTCTGTTCGGAGGATAACTACGGGGTCCATGACCCTGTTCCTAGAGATGAAATTTCTAGAAAGCCAATTACTGCAAAGTCTCATCTTGCAGGACAATCTTTTTTTAAGTCTTCCTGACTATGTTTATTTCTCTTGACCCAAATACTTGAGATTTATTTTTAGTTGGCAAAACTCAGAGATGCCTAAAGGTTAATCTTAAACTGTATAAACTGTATATTAAAGCGAAGACATAATTTCAGTTTCTCACACTTAACTCAGAGAGTACTTTCTCACTTAGGAAATTTCTCAAGAATCTTAACATTTAACAAATGTTCATGTGATGTTCTCCATTGCTGTAACTTTCTTGTTCAATTCATTTTTTCCCTTATCCCTTTTTAGAATGCAAAGGAATTTTCACATTTCAGGGATTTGGTTATTATTCCTTTTTGCCCTTGGAGCATAACATAGCTTTTAAACATAAACCAGCACAGGGTTAACCATATTAGGTAGGATAGAATGGAGTAGGCTAAGTGGCACAAATGGACAGCTATTTAAAATATAGCAAAATGAGTAGATTCTGTCTCGGTGACTGTCGTTTTCAAATTCAGTCATTATTTATACTAAATTCTATTTAAAGCAAGTACTAGGATATAAACCAAAATGTTAAATAGTTAAGAAAAAAATGTTAGGTGTATATTAAATTCATGCCTTAATTCATTTTCATGGCCAGAGCTAGGACAAGGATTCAGGGAACCTGGGTCCTACAGCTTGCTAGTGATGCGATTTGGGGCAAGTCATTTGACTACTGAGTTTATTTCACTACAGACAAAATAAGGCTAATGTCTGCCTTGCCAGCCTCATTGCAAGAATTTAATACTGTGCTGGTTATGGAAGTGCTTTGAAAATGATTGAGGGTCATGAGTGTAAGGTTATGTTATGGAAGAATCACAGCTGAGACTAGAAGCAAATCTTTAATAAGGAAAGAAAAAACAGAAAACTCACCGCTTTTCAATAAATACTGTTTTCAAATATATTGAAGTCTTTGCTTTTATTTTATTTTATTTTTATTTTTATTTTTTTTTTGCGGTACGCGGGCCTCTCACTGTTGTGGCCTCTCCCGTTGCGGAGCACAGGCTCTGAACGCGCAGGCTCAGCGGCCATGACTCACGGGCCCAGCCGCTCCGCGGCATATGGGATCTTCCCAAACCAGGGCACGAACCCGTGTCCCCTGCATCGGCAGGCGGACTCTCAACCACTGTGCCACAGGGAAGCCCAAGTCTTTGCTTTTAAATGAATAGTGGAAGCTAAATGTGTTGGTTCTTTGTGTTTTATCTTAAGCAAGAGAAAAATTGGCTTGTTAGAATGATAATTATTTTGTGGCTTGGTTAGTCTGAGTTGTAATATAGATTTTCTTATAAGTGATGTTTTTTTTTCAATTATTCCATAGAACTAGCAAAATGTTTTGATTCTTTTAACGAGGTTACCAGATTTTCTTCTACCAAAAGGCTTTTTCTACAAACTAGTGACATTTAGGGTATATGAAAAGCAGAACCCTTCACTCTGTGCCTCTTCCTCACTTTATCCCGACCATATGCCTTTGTCAAGGATGGATGGGCTCAGTTGAATCTCAGTTTGTTTTCCAGAGTGAGCAGCCTTGCTGAGCCGTGAGAGTGCCTGCAGTTCTAGGGGGCCTGTGGGAGGGGAGGTTAGGGCTGGCTAGGCGCATACTATAGGGTGTAGAGCAAGTGTCAGGGGACCTTGGAGGGAGGATGAAGACAACTTATATGTATTTTTGTCCATAAGTAGTTGCAGTGTAATACCTGTCTGTAACGAACTCCAAAACTGTAAACTCATTCTTTAATTATAATGTGAGTGTACAGATGTTTGTGTATCACTTGAATTAGAAGTTGAAAGCACATTATGTACTGAAGAGGAAAAGAAAATGTTAAGTTGTCAGCATTCAGGCTCTCATTCTGTTTGGAAAACGAGTTGTAAAGCCCACGACACATCAATGGTATGAGAGAGTACTATAATTTTATTGCCCGGCTAATATGTCTCATGCCACTAAAATGAGGTGGGCAGTAAAATAATAAGGATTCAGAAAAATGGAGGTAACTTGGAGTCAGAATGGTAAGAGAGAGACTCTTGAAATAAGCAGGAGAGGACCTGAGAGGAATGAGGGGCATCACATTGGAAGTGAGACCCAGGGTTCTGCGAGGGCACTGCTGGCCAGAGCAGAGGGGTTTTTCTTGGTGTGACAACATAAATCTCATGGATGTGTTATACCGGGTTTTGATAGCTTGAATTCTTGTGTGAGAAATGAAAACTTTTCCATGAAGCAAGAAAGATCAGAGAGAAGGTGAAGTAGAGGATGATAGCAAAGAAACAACTTATGTATAATTAGACTGTGAAGAAGAAAAACAAAGTTGTGTGGTGGTACTAATATTTAAAATCCAGGAAAACTTTCCAAAAATAAAAGAAGACTTGAATCTATAAATTGGAAGAGCCTGTCAAGTACTTGGGGGTAATTAACCCAAAAAGATCAACGTGGAGATATATTCTAGAAAAAGCACTCGACTTCAAAGAAAAGAAAAAAAATTCTCAAGGATTCCTCGCAAAAAGATTGAATAATGTACAAGGGCAACAAGGATTTGCTCATTATCACGTTACTCAAAATGACATATACATCAAGGCCACAGTGGAGCAGCATTTGCAAAAGATCTTTAAGTGCCAACCGTGGATTTATATCCAGACAAGCTGTCCTTCAAGTATCAAAGCTAGAAAAACAGTTTTAAGCATACACAACCTCGGGGAGTTCTGCACCTTTGAGCCCTTATGGAGGAGTTTGTGAGAGAATGTACTTTATTTAACCAAGAAGTGACTGGGGAAGCTTCAGGAAGATGACTGAAGGTGAGCATTTCGTATTTTGTTTGCAGGTCTAAGACTGAAATGGAGGAAGGGACAAGGGTGGGAGAGTAAAGACCATCCCCGTAACCGTAATTGGAAGCTGTTGAAGGGAGTTTCCTGTCTCCATGTGGGTCCCTTCGAAGCCGCTGCTGAGGTGGAGTTTGGTGTATAGGATGTTTATGAAGGATGAACACCCGTGGGAGGGAGAGGCAGAAGCAGGACGGGGCGGAGGGAGTAGAGTCAGCCGCCTGTGGGTCTGCAGAGCCTGGCCGCACTACAAGGAGCTTCGGAGCGTTCGCGCCCATCGGAGCTGTCCAGTCTTGGACTCTTGCACCCCGTCTCCATCAGTCACTGGGTGTGGGCTGCCCTTTGAAGGGCCTGTGTTTGGGTGGGTGGCCGAGGCAGACCCCGAAGGAGCTGGAGGCTGTCTGTCTACCCCACAGCACATCTCCCTTCCCACGTATACTTTTTCTTTCATAGAAGACTGTGGTCAAAGTGATAATTTAGAAAGATGAATTTCTTCTCATTGTCATAGACCTCTGTTCTTTTGTGGTTTCCCAGAATCTTTTGAACATCCTCTCCATATTTGGGTAGCTCTCTGTATTGTGAATCCTGACTTTCCACGGAGAATACACAGCAAAACCCCCAAACAGAAGAAGCCCTCACACTGTATAACCAGGCTCTCTTGCTGTTAGGGCGTGGACGTTTGACTTAAGTGCTGCCAGTTTGAGTGTGAGCCCCTAGCAAGACTTGGATTTGCCACTGAAATGTGAAAAAAAGAGGCAAGGCTGGAAATACCCATTTTGACGCTGGTGTGGCTTCAGAGGCAGCTTTCTGATCACAGTGGAGCTGGTTGGTTCTGGTGCTGGTAGCTGCTCCCTTACAAGACCAGTCCTGTAATGTGATTCAGCCTAGACCCTAGACCTAGGAGACAGCCTAGTCCCCTGCTGCGGTAAATGCCTGTAAAACATGTAGAAAGGGTTCTGTGACTGGCAACTAAGAACCTGACACATGCATAGAATGGATTGTGGGGAAACCAGCTTGGGGGCAGGGAGATCAGCTAAAAGACACTGAGCATAGTCAGGGGGGCACTGGTAAAGGCCTGACCTAGGATGGACTTAGTAGAACCTGAGTGGATTTAAGCAGAGTATGAAAGAAGCAATGAATCATATTTAATGATGGTTACAATAAGGAATTGATGGGCAAAGTCAGGCAGCTTTCAGCACTACCTCTGGGGAATGGATTTGGGTGTGACAGGGATGTTTGGGTATATGTGAATGACAGTGAGGCGGACATAGTTTTCAGTTTTTACCCTGCTGTGTGTTTTGACTATATGCTTATAATATTTTCATGAGTTTAACAAAGATAGCTCTGAGGTTTGAGCCAGGAGGATTAGAAAAATTGGAGGGTCCAAGTATCAAATTTTGGTATGTGTATTATACCTGTATTTGAATGTGTTATTTTTTTTTAATCTGAGAAGTCACAATAAGTCAAATGAAAGAAGGCAATGAAGACTGGAACTGTAGAAAATTATATAGATGTTCCATTTGAATCCTAAGTTCAGAACTCATAAAGCACAGTTACTGAGTTTCCTCTATGTACCAAACGATGTCCTAGGTTCTGTAAATGTTTTCTCATTTAATATTTTCTTCTCACCTCTGTATTATAGGTAATGTCATCCACTAAATAAATTCCCAGCACACATTGATTGAAGATGTATCTCATAGGTTTCCTTCAATTGAGGGATTTGATTTAATGTTTGCTTTAAATGTCCTCTTTTAAGTGACTTAGAGTTGGTACATTTTTATCTGTATAGAACTCTATCACTATAATGCTTTTTAAATTATTAATAATACATCATGAAAATTAAAATAGTTTAACCTTGGGTTAATCTACAAATCAGGAATGTACATCACCCCTCCACAATTAACAACAAATTTTAATATTTGCTTATTAATTAGATCAGCGGTTCTCAATCCTGGCCACACTTTAGAATCACCTGGGGAGTTAAAAAAAAAAATACTGATGCTACTGGCTCCACCGTAAAGTAATTGAATCAAGATATGGGCAGCCAAAGTTGAAATTGCTGCATCAGGATTTCTTTTGTAATAGACTGGCGGCAGCTTTTATGGTGCCCTTGTTTTGATCTTGCTAACTGGAATATGATCTGTCAGGAAAGGGACGGCAGTGTTTATTTTGTTAGAAGGCTAAATTTTCATTTTAAAGTGAAGGCATGTTTGATGATGTGAGAGGGTACAAAAACACTCATCCTTACATTATAATTTTGACACCTGACGCTCCTTTGTCGAAGAAGATGTGTATGAAACAGCCCAAATTAGAATCAGATTTTGGATAATATTTTCTTAATCTCTGTCCTGTGCTTCCTTGTCATCCCCGTCTTGTCATTCCCGGCTTTTGAATTTGAGGTCTATCCCTGCAGGAGTCTTAGAGCAACGGCCTTCAGAGCCAAGAGGATGCACACCTGGGGGTACTTTGAAGCTTTTTTGAGGGATATGCTGGCACTGATCATTTAAAGGGAATCAGTTTCAGATTCCTCGATCCTGCGTATAATCAGCCTTAAAATGGACCTGCCTGTGGTCCAGGTAGCCTACTGGTTCCCCTTTCACACTTCTCCTTTCAGAATTACTACTCTTTAATGGGAAGGCACACCTCTCACCCACCTCTCACCTCATCCTCAGGGTGCCGAGCAAAGGGATGATCAAAAAACTGGTGTGTAGGCTTCCCTGGTGGCGCAGTGGTTGAGAGTCTGCATGCCAATGCAGGGGACACGGGTTTGAGCCCTGGTCTAGGAAGATCCCACATGCCACAGAGCAACTAGGCCCGTGAGCCACAACTACTGAGCCTGCGCGTCTGGAGCTTGTGCTCCACAACAAGAGAGGCCTCAACAGTGAGAGGCCCACGCACCGCGATGAAGAGTGGCCCCCGCCCGCCACAACTAGAGAAAGCCCTCACACAGAAACGAAGACCCAACACAGCCATAAATAAATAAATAAATAAATAAATAGATAGATAGATAGATAAATTAAAAACAAACAAACAAAAAAACTGGTGTGGCTGCTGCGGGAGGGAATGACTCTAAGCACCGGGTAAACTATCCTCTGCAAATAAATTTCCCATTCTTCCAATAAAATTGAAAGAAGACTTAATTGAGTGGCCAGCTGAGAGACTATTAAATATCACAGCTATGGATGCATATTATTTTTCTTTGATAGAAAAATCTTTTTCCATTTTCATCTACCTGTTTATGTGAGCTCATTTGCTCAGTGCCTGCATCTGTAAGAACTAAACGCAATCCTACATTGCATGTGGCATCTTGTCTTATTCCAGTAATAAGTAATAATCTCCTACAAAGAGTAAACTAATGGGAGGGAGAGTACCATCCATATCATTAAGATGTACATTTCCAGTAAAAATTTACTTAGAATAATTTGTAATATTTCTTTGGTCAATTTTGTCCTTACAATGCTAATTGTATTTACCTCAATTTAGAAGAAACTTTTAACACTGATTTGTATGGTTAAATACATAAATCTCAATTTGTTTACAGATATTTGAGGTGTGATGGACTTTCAAGCATAAAAGTATATTAGAATGGAATAGCCTGGGGAGAGTGGAAAGGACAGATGAGATCAAGGAGAAAGGAAAATGATGTACAACTTCCAACTCTTTTTTTTTTTAATATATCTTTATTTATTTATTTGGTTGCACCCGGTCTTAGTTGCTGCATGTGGGCTCCTTAGTTGTGGCATGCTAACTCTTAGTTGTAGCATGTGTGTGAGATATAGTTCCCTGACCAGATATCAAACCCGGACCCTCTGCATTGGGAGTGTGGAGTCTTATCCCCTGCGCCACCAGGCAAATCCTTCCAACTCTTAAAGAGTCAATTCAGGGCTCCCCTGGTGGTGCAGTGGTTGAGGCTCCACCTGCCGATGTAGGGGACACGGGTTCGTGCCCCGGTCTGGGACGATCCCACATGCCACAGAGCAGCTGGGCCCGTGAGCCATGGCCACTGAGCCTGCGTGTCCGGAGCCTGTGCTCCGCAATGGGAGAGGCCACAACAGTGAGAGGCCCGCGTACCACAAAAAAAAAAAAAAAAGAGTCAATTCATTAATTTTTTTAAATGTATGTTGGTATGTGGGAGATGGTGATGGAATTTAGACCAGAAGAGATACATTGAAAAGTGATGTAATAGTTTTATTTAAAACTCAATATTTACAGTATGCCAGAAATCATCTTCTTTGCAACTATTTGTGAGATTTTGAATGTTAAGTTCAAAATGTGTGGAGTACATAGTTTTTCCAAATCCTTTTTGGGATTATGCAAACAAAAATGTGAAGGAAGGCCTGGTATGGGTGCAAGCATGAGGAGGAAGACAGGTGTCATTTATTTGTTTATTTTTCCTTAGTTAAAATACCTGGAAAGATGACATAATACAATATTTTTAAGCCTCTTAGCAATATATATGTATATATTTTTTTTTTCGTGGTACGCGGGCCTCTCACTGTTGTGGCCTCTCCCGCTGCAGAGCACAGGCTCCGGACGTGCAGGCTCAGCGGCCATGGCTCACGGGCCCAGCCGCTCTGTGGCATGTGGGATCTTCCCGGACCGGGGCACGAACCCGTGTCCCCTGCATTGGCAGGTGGACTCTCAACCACTGCGCCACCAGGGAAGCCCTCTTAGCAATATTTTAACAAAAAAGGATAGTTGCCAAATTTTAATATGGTGTCCAAAAATGCACGCTCTTTTTTTCCTAAGATCACTTCACTTTTCCAGGCCCATTCTTCTCTGAGCCTTTGTCCATAACATTCCTGACATCTCCTTGTCTTCTGCCTTCTTCCTGCTCAAATAATCCTCTGCAAATAAATTTCCAGTGGAAATTAAAAAAAAAAACAGTGGATTTGCTGGTTTTCCAGTTTAGGTATGCAAGCCCTTTGCATTTATCAGTAGATGTTGATGGGGTTTTAACTCACCAGTTTGTCACACTCAGGTATGCCTTTATCTTTAGGTAATTTTCATTTTTTCTGCTGGTTTTAGTTATCAAGGAGTCTAGAGAGATTGGGAATGCCTGAAGAAGTAGATGGAGCCGTGGAGAAAGTCAGGATACTCTGTGGTCTCCTACTTCAAGCTGTTTACATTTACAGATACTTTGTGTCATGGTAGCCTGAGGGGGGAATTGGTATATGCCTTTGCTGATGCCTTTACCTGTGTATTCACTAGAGAAAATTGTGAGGTTTGACCATTAAAAGCTTATTTCTGTTCTCAGTCTCAAGTAGGTAGGATAGGACCTCTACTCTGTCATTTTTGATAATTTTGAAAAGATATAATAACCAAAATATACTTATCACATGAGAAAATTGAAAAAGGGCAGAATGCGTTCAGTTTGGTTACATTTCATGAGCAGATTAAGTATTGGGAAAACAGTATAGGTATTCTTGTTTTCTTATTCTCTGACTTTCACTACTGAGGTTTCATAGTATTGCAGACACTGTCATCATATAAAAATATTTAGCAATAAATGAAACACTTGTAAACATGGTCTCCATTCAAACATGGCTTCCTGCTTAATACTAGCTTCTGTTCCACCCATTTCCCATCTGGTTGGTAGCCAGTGTCTTTGTGTTGGCAATGGAAGAAGAGAAAATGGACACAGATGATGTATTTGATGCTTCAAAAGAGGGTGGTTTAAATGTCAAAACATTAAGGCATGCTCTTGTGAAAATTAATATAGCCCTTAAATATTTTAGCAAAAATTACTTCTGTCATATCATGCTAGTATTTGTCAAGAATTATGCTAAAAATTCTCAACTTTTGACTCATTTTTTGTTTCTACTGAGATTTAGGGCATGGTTGGAATTATAACAAAATTTATTAACTATAAAACACTTATTTTCATAACTTAGTTTTATATTTTTAAGGCGTAATGTCCCAGATAAGTCTCTCTCCCTCCCTCCCTCCCTCTCTCTCTCTTTTTTTCTTTTTCCTTCTCTCACTATTGTGGATGTTAAGTGGATTCCTTTGAACAGCTTTTTTTCAGGTACCAGTTCTCCCTTGGATATGGCAAAGCATAGGCTTTGAAAGCATAAACCTGGGTTTGAATCCTGGTTCAGCCCCTTGCCCTGGGCAACCTTGATCAGATAAATCCCTGCAAGCTTTGATTTCCTCCTCCGTAAAAAGGGACTAATGGTACCTTTCCCAGAGTGTGCTGAGAAAGTGTAATACATATAGTGCACACACAAAGCTTGTAGTGTGGGGTCTGCTCAACAGCAGATGCTCACTGATAGGGCCAGAGGCTGTCGTTAAGTAAGTGCTGTGTTACTCTCGCACCTCAGTTGCTTTGTACTTGGCATTTGTGTCAGCTAACGAGGGAACTGCGTAAACGATGAGAAACGAATCAAGAATGTGTAGTGACATCAGTAGGAGGACATGTTTCCACTTTCAAAATGGAAATCGTTTTTTAATTTTAAAGGTTATAATCATAATAGCTAATTTTTAAGTGTTTGCTTTATGTTAGATACTCTTTAAAGCCTTTTACAATTGGAATCTCATTTATTCCATCTCATGAGCTAGATGCTGTTAAAATGGGTATCGCTACTATCCCCATTTAATAATAGGAAACCAAAGTTAAAGTTAGTACTCACTCAAGCTTGCCCAGGTGGTAAGTGTAATGCCTGTTAATGTTTTCTTAGAAAATACTATGAAATATAAAGAAAATTAAAGCCACCATAAAATATGGAAATAACTACTGTATTTTAAAAAGCAGCTTTAAACATTTTGTGTGTATGTGTGTGTGTGTTTGTATGTATATGAATCATTTTGCTGTACACCAGAATCTAGCACAACATTGTAAATCAACTATAAGGGGGAAGCGGGTGGGAGAGGGTTGGATTGGGAGTTTGGGATTAGCAGATGCAAACTGGTAGGTATAGAATGGATAAGCAACAAGGTCCTACCAGATAGCACAGGGAACTATATTCAATACCCTGTGATAAACCATAATGGAAAAGAATATGAAAAAGAACGTATATGTATGTATAACTGAGTCACTTTGCTGTACAGCAGGACTTAACATTGTAATTCAGCTGTACTTCAATAAAAAATAAATTAAAAAAACATAAAAAACATTAAAAAATAGCAGCCTTATGGAGATGTAATTCACACAGTCCCACATAAATGCACCCTGTTAAGGTGTTCAGTTCAGGGGTTTTTAGAATATTAGCAGTTGTGCAGTCATCACCACTGTCTAATTTTAGAACATTTTCATCACCCCCAAAAGAAACCTCATACCCATTTGCCGTCACTTCCCATCCCTCCACTCCAGTCCCTGACAACCACTAATCTACTTTCTGTCTCTATATACTTGTCTATTGTGAGTATTTCGTATAAATGGAATCATGTCATACGTGGTCAGCCTTTTGTGACTGGCTTCTTTTATTTAGCTTTACCACATTGTAGCATATGTCAGTACTTCTTTCCTTTGTATACCAAATAATATGCTGTTGTGTGGCTGTACCACCTTTTGTCTATTCATTCATCAATTGATGTACATTTGGGATATTTCCAGCTTTTGGCTGTTATGAATAATGCTGCTGTGAACTTTGCTGAACAGGTTTTTGTGTGGGCATATGTTTTTGATTTTGTTAAGTATTTATCTAAGAGTGGATTTGCTGGTTCCTATGGTAACTCTATGTGTAACATTTTGAGGAACTGCTAAGCTGTTTTCCAAAGTGTCTGTACCATTTTACATTCCTTCCAGCAGTGAACACGGGTTCTGATTTCTCTACATCCTCACCAGCACTTATAAGGTAACTTGTTGATTATAGCTGTGCTAGTGGGTATGAAGTGGCATCTCATTGTGGTTTGGATTTGCGTTTCTTTAATGACTAGTCATGTTGAGCATCTTTTCATGTGCTTATTGGCCATTTGTTTATATTCTTTGGAGAAATGCCAGTTCAAATCCTCTGCCCATTTTTTAATTGGATTCATTGTATCTCTGTTGTTATGTACTGTAGGGTTTTAATGTCTCCTGCCAGGACTTTTTTTTCTATTAATAAAGTATATTATTTTTACTATATATTTTAAAATGGGATTATTTGACACCTATAATTTTGTAACCTGATTTTTCCCTCTTTCTTTAGTTTTATTGAGATATCATTGATATACATCACTGTGTAGGTGTAAGGTGTGCAGCATAGTGATTTGACTTACATGTATTGTGAAATGATTACTGCAGCACATTTAGTTAATATCCATCATTTCGTATGGCTACAGTAAAGAGAAAAAGCAAAAAAAAAAAAAACTTGTCTCCTGATGAGAACTCTCAGGATTTACTTTCTTAACAGCTTTCCTAGATACCATACTCTGCTGTGTTAACTGTAGTCATCATGTTGTACGTGACACTCCTAGTACTTCGTTATCTCAAAACTGGAAGCTTGGATCTTTTCACCATCTTCCTCTAGTTCCCCCTTCCCTCATCCGCCACCTCTGGTAACCACATACCTGATCTTTTTTTCTGTGAATTTGGTTTTTTTAAAATTTTATTTAAGATTCCACATAAAAACGAGATAATACAGTATTGTCTTTCTCTGCCTGGACTTATTTCATTTAGCATGATGCCCTCAAGGTCCATCCATGCTGTTGCAAATGGCAGGGTTTCCTCGTTGTTTATGGCTGAGTAATATTCCAGTGTGTGTGTGTGTGTGTGTGTGTGTGTGTGTGTGTACACACACACATCACAACTTCTTTATCCATTCATCCATCGGTGGACACTTAGGTTGTTTCCATTTCTTGGCTATTACAATAATGCTGCTGTGGACATGGGGGTGCAGATATCTTTTCGAGTTAGTTTTGCTTGATTTTTAAACTTAATATATTCTGACCATCACTTCTAACGACTGCTTTGTAGTACATTATATGAATTTTCTGTAATTTTAAATCTAATACTTTATATATGGGATTTATTTAAAAGGAAAAAAAAACCCCAGCCGCACTGCATCTGCATCTTTGAACAATCATTTCTTTAAGATGCATTGCTAGAACTGGAATTGCTGGGTCCAAAAGTGGGCATGTTTTGAAGCCTTTTTCCCAAATTGCCCTCCTGAAAGGTGGTTCTGGTTTATCTTCTCACGTCAGTGTTTTCGGATTGCTGGTTTGCCCACAAACTTCCCAGCCCTGAGTACCACTATTTTGTTGGGGGTTTTTTTAGCCTTACCACGTGGCATGTGGGATCTTCCCCGACCAGGGAACGAACCCGTGCCCCCTGCACTGGGAGCGTGGAGTCTTTAACCACTGGACAACCAGGGAAGTCCAGTCAGTATTTTCTTAATCTTTGTAATTTTAATCTGAGAGGCCCCAGTTGGTATTATATACTTTTCATTTCTCACCACTGCACTTGTTTCCTGAGCCTGGAAGTTTCCTCCTGTACCTCCTCTAGTTCGATTTCTGTCTGACATCCCTCCTCTAGGAAGTTTTTCCTGCCCCTCCTCCCACCTGCACAAACACACTC